>NC_041381.1:248035633-248139277 GCF_002162155.2 Triticum dicoccoides
GCCTCCCCCCTTCTCCGTCCCTCTCGCACACAACCGGCCGAGCGCCACCGTCGCTGACCCTCGCTGCCTCGCGGCCACCGCCACCCCCTCTCCTCCCCGACGCGCTCCCGAGCTCCGCAGTGCCTCCCTCGACCTCTTCGTCGGCTCACGCGACCGGAGAAGCCCTGAAGTGCCGTCCCGACGCTTTTCCCCTCCTCGGCCACCGAGGATCGCCGCCGTCAAATCCGTCCCCGCCCGGCCTCCCTCAAGCTCGCCGTCCAGCTCTACAGAGTCTACGTGAGCTCTCCGTCCATTTCCCCCTCTCTGTTTCGTCGTTCGCGCGCCGTAGCTAGGTTATCTACCAAGGCCGAAACCCCACCGCCGCCGGCCATGTCGCCGCCGTCGCTCTAGCTAGCGCAGCTCGCGTCCGACCTCAGGCCCGTGCTCAGGAGCTCCCCAGAAGGCCAAGTCCACCACCCGTTTCCCCTCCCGTGCACCCTAGTGCCGAAACCGCTGAGACCCGAACTCCGGCCGCCGCCATGAGCTCGACTCCGGCGAGCTCGATCCACCCCAACCCCTCCCATTTGGCTCTCTGGATGCGCAAGAGCGAGGGCTATGCCCTGGTGCCCTCAGCGCGCCAATCCGACGCCCCTAGCGCAAGTCCGGCGTGCCCCGCCGTGTTCTGTGGTCGCCGTCGGCTGGTCTCCGACGTGCTGACGTGGCGACGTCGTTAGGGGCTAATGACCCTGCTAATTAACCCATGTGTCACTGACAGGTGGGCCCAGAGCCCTGCTAATTTTAGCTTAGCGCTAACTAACTTTTAGTTAACCCACTTAGTCGCTGACATGTGGACCCATCCCTGTTAGTTATTAGTAAGGTTTAGTTAGTGCTAACTAACCTAGATTAGTGCTTAACCTAACACTAGTTAACACGGTTAGTTAGTTGTGTCACTGACGTGTGGACCCCACACGTCAGGTTTGACCTGGGCCGCCCGTTGACCTGCTGACGTCACTATGATGTCATGCTGACGCAATAAACCCCTTTTCTGGATTTAAATAAATCTTAAATGATTTAATAATTTCAGAAAATGCCTAAAACTTCTAAAATTCATAGAAATTCAACCGTAACTCCAAATTAAATAATTTATATATGAAAAATTATCAGAAAAATTCAAGGAATCCATCTGTACCATTTTCATGCATGTTTGAACAATGTTTGTCCTCTGTTTTGGACAAAACAAATAAAGGGCATTTAAATAATCATATATGGAGTTGGAGTTTGAATCATGTATTCAAACCAACTTCATTTAAATCATAGCTAGGTGCATTAGCCCAAAACACATTCATATTGCCATGCCATAGCATGCATCATATTGTGCATTGCATTGATCGTGTTTCTTCTGTGTTTGCCGGTGTTGTTCCCCCTCGGTAGACGTTGTACCGACGATGTGATCGTTGACACTGATGAAGACTCAATGTTATCTTCAGAAGTGCCAGGCAAGCAAAACCTCCTTGTTCATTCCGATACAATCCCACTCTCTCGCTCCTGCTCTCTTTTACTGCATTAGGACAACAACGGTTCATCTGTTACTTGCTGCGGTAGCTGAACCTTTTATCCTCTGCATGACCTGTCATTGCCACAGTAAATAGATGAAACCCACTAGCATGAGTAGGAGTTGTTTGAGCCCTGATGTGCCTACTCATTCATGTTTGTTTGTCATGCCTGCTACTGCTTAGAGTTGAGTCAGGTCTGATTCATCGGGGATGAATTAGAGGCGTGTGAACATGTCCTACTGTGTGTGAGCTAAGTGTGTGAACATGATTTGGTAAAGGTAGCGGTGAGAGGCCATGTAGGAGAACATGGTGGGTTGTCTCATTGCAGCCGTCCTCAGGAACTGAGTTCTGTGTTTGTGATCCATGATCAGTTACTACCACACATTGGGCTCCGGGCGCTCCAAGCTCTCTCGACTTATTAATCAACATGATCTCTGTCCAGGAGTTGCAACTAGTTTCTGGTGTTTGTAGGTAGTGTTAGTAGTCTACCAAGTGGCACCCGGTACAGGTGGGCTTGGGACAGACTAGGCACAGTGGCCCGGTGTACCAAGTAGCACCCGGATGGTGGGCTTGGGAACCCTGCTCACATCGTTTGGGGCCGTGAGCGACACCCTGGCCGGATCTCCTTGCGGATGGAACCCGAATAGGCGATAAACCTGGACTAGAGACTTGTTCGGTTAGTCAGGTCGTGGCCGACTCCCTCGCCCGGCTTCCGCTTGAAGGTTGCCGAGGTACATGACGTGTACAGGGCGGTAAGTGGCGAGAGCGTGTGTGAAGAAGTACACCCCTGCAGGGTTAACATCATCTATTCGAATAGCCGGATTCCTCGGATATGGAAACTTGGACCCCTTGCATAGTTCATAGACAAGTGGAAGTGGATACTCTAAAATACGCAAGATAAGCGTGAGTGCTATGGATGGCGTTCTCGTAGGGAGACTGGAGCGGATCCATAGTGGTGTATTGATATGGTGAATTTGTGGACTCGTGTGCGCCACCTCAAAGAGTTACTTGCAGTCGTAGTTCAGGATAGCCACCGAGTCAAAGCTGGCTTGCTGCAGTTAAACCCCACCACCCCCTTGTTGATAATGATGCATATGTAGATAGATCTGATGTAAGTCTTGCTGGGTACATTTGTACTCACGTTTGCCTATTTTATGTTTTTGCAGAGAGACTTCAGTCTCACTAGTAGTTCCGTGTGGACTTCGACGTTTAGCTTGTTACCTCAGCTACGATCTTGTGCCCTCGGCAGGATCTGGTAGATAGTCAGGCTTCTCAGCCCTTTTCATTTATAGTTGTCTGTACTCAGACATGTTAAGCTTCCGCATGTGCTTTGACTTGTATGCTCTGATTGTTGGGTCATGAGACCCATGATTGTAATGTCTCGCTCCTCGGAGCCTATTGAATAAATACTTGAGTCGTAGGGTCATGTTGTGATGCCATGTTGTGTTTGCACATATCGAGCATATTGTGTGTATGTTATTGAAATGCTTGGTATGTGTGGGATCTGACTATCTAGTTGTTTATCTTTAGTAGCCTCTCTTACCGGAAAATGTCTCCTAGTGTTTCCACGGAGCCATGGTAGCTTGCTACTGCTCCGGAACACTTAGGCTGGCCGGCATGTGTCCTTCTTCGTTCCTGTGTCTGTCCCTTCGGGGAAATGTCACGCGATGAATACCGGAGTCCTGTTAGCCCGCTACAGCCCGGTTCACCGGAGTCCTGCTAGCCCAGTGCTACAGCCTGGATTCACTCGCTGATGACCGACACGTTCGATGCTGGGTCATGGATGCCTGTCCCTGTAAGTTTGTGCCACTTTGGGTTTACGACTAGCCATGTCAGCCCGGGCTCCTTATCATATGGATGCTAGCGACACTATCATATACGTGTGCCAAAAGGCGCAAATGGTCCCGGGCAAAGGTAAGGCGACACCCGTGGGAATACCGTGCGTGAGGCCGCAAAGTGATATGAGGTGTTACATGCTAGATCGATGTGGCATTGAGTCGGGTCCTGACATTTATTGCCATGAACTTGCCTATATAATGTTCCAGTTTGCATTTAACTTCACGATGCCATGTTGTGAGCTTGTTATTAATTTATCCATGCCTCTTTTGGAGATGCTCCAATGACATGTTTTTAAGTATGATATGCGCGATTTGCCCAGATGCTAAGTTTGACAATTTTGGATATTATATGCCTTTGTTCCATGCTTGCAAACATGTTATCATAAATCTTCTGTTCTACACTTGCTGAAACTGCTATTAACATTCAATCTTGTCTTGTTGATTCCCACTAATACATGAGCCATCTGTATGTGATGATTTTATATTATTTGTTCTTTGTTATATTTAATTTGATGCCATTCCCTTGTTTGCTATGTATAGTTGCTGTAGCATCTTTGTTTCATGCCTCCGACATGCCATCATATTAACTCTGCTCATGTATATGCTCCTGTGTTATAAAGTTGCATCTTGCAATGATCATATTGGTTTACCCTTGCTACCTACGAATCTGAACCTTAATAATATTTGAAGTGTGTTATCTGTACATGAAGTGCATGTCAAGTTTGTGTTCATATGATTCTTGTAGCATGTTGGTTTGATGGTTGCAATGTGCCTAGCTGTTTTGGACAGCTTGTCCTTTAAACTTGTTTGGAGTGTATGTGTTGCACCTTTGCTTCGTTTGGAGCATGCTCTATATGAAACTTGGTTAGAATTGCATGTAGTTTCATCATGTCATGTTGAATCCTTATTTTGAGTGTGTTTGCTTGATGTTTTAATGTATTTCGCATCAATGCCATGTTTAACTTATTTTGCTCATATCTTCTAGGCCGTAGCTCCGAATTAAATGAACTTTATATGTAACTTGACTAGAATCTTGTGTAGATCATCTTGGTGCATCTTAGCTTGCTCTTTAACAACTTTAACATAAGGTTTATTCAGATCTGGACCAATTTTGAAATTTTAATACAAGGAATTACCGGATTTGTTATATGTTGTTTCCGGCCTCATTTAAACTTGTTTTGATGTTATGTTCTTGTATGGATCATCTCTTGCCATGAGTAGCATCATATAGCCTTGTCATGCATCATACTTGGTTGAGCATGATGCCATGTTTATGTGTTGGGTGTTTACCATGTTGTTTGCTTCTCTCCGGTTGTGCTTCTTCTCGATAGTTCCTGTTTTGTTGCGACAATGAGGATTCGTTCGGCTACGCTTGGTTCGTGTTCACCCGTTTGTCTTATTCATGGACTCGTTCTTATTCCTAGCGGGATTTCAGGCAAGATGACCGTTACCCTGGATCTCACTACTATCATTGCTATGCTAGTTGTCTCGATGCTATCGCTATGTCGCGCTTCCTACCACATGTTTATCAAGCCTCCCAAATTGCCATGACAGCCTCTAACTTTTTTCACCCTTCCTAGCAAACCGTTGCTTGGCTATGTGACCGCTTTGCTCAGCCCTTTTTATAGCGTTGCTAGTTGCAGGTTGTTCCATGTTGGAACGTGGAGATGTCGGTGGAAAATGACACCTATGGGATCACAAGAATCCCTACTACGGTTGCGGGGCAGGGTCGTGAGAAGAGCGGGATCAGTAGTCAGCACAAGCACATGGGTCGTTTACCCAGGTTCGGGCCGCGAGGATGCGTAATACCCTAGTCCTGCTTTGGTGTGTATATCTGCGTTCTTGGAGTTCTTGAGCTAGCTATAATGGGTGTAACTTGTCCAAAGGTCCGAATCCTTCTCCTGGATGCCTTGGGCCTCCTTTTAGAGTCAAGGAGATCGCCACAATGGCACAAAGGAGGTGCCATCGGTGTACGGTGGCTAAGCTTATCGCTTAGCCATTACTGGACAAGACGCATTTAATGCGCCCCTTAGGTGTCCCCCTTACTATACCGCTGCTTCGCCCTGCTTTGACACGCGCCCGGGCCAGCGAGGCGGTCCGCGCCATGTAGGCTGGCAGGCTGCTGAGGTGGCATGGTGGTAGGGCCTTCATGAAGATTTGCATGCCACCACGTAGGCATGTGATGAGTTGGCTCGGAAGCCTCACATCGACACGCATGTGCCTGCCTAGCTGGTGGGCTGACAGCCGCATAGGAGCGGTGGTGGAAACTTGGCGGGCATGGGCCTGGCTGTGGCCCGACGGATGTCCTCGGCAAGGGTCTTGCCGGGGCCCCGGCAAGAGTCTTGCCGTGGTGTCGTGGTCGTCCCTGACAAGGATCTTTCCAGGGGTCTCGTGGGTTTCCTTGACAAGGATCTCACCGAGGTTCGTCGTTAATCTTCATCTTATTAGGAGTGCTTCTTGTCATCACAAAGATCTACATGCCATCACGGAGGCGCCTCCCAAGCCTTGGTCCCAACGTGGTTGGTGGTGTTGGAAAACCTAGGGCTCAAGGGTGGCGCGCCCTGCTGGCGTTGGGTAAGCTGCCCCGGCAAGGTCCTTGCTGGGGCTGTGGAGGCCGCCCCGGCAAGGGTCTTGCCGGGGGGGGACTCACCTCGCCTTCTTGCTCTTTGTGTCTCTATCTTGGTGTTGCTTTGACCATCTTGCAGCTTTGACTCCTCCTTCTGCTCTTCTAAGCGTGGTCGTGGGCGCGGCTCTGACTGCCCGTGCACAAATAAGGGGTACAAAGGAGTGCCCCTACTTTGGTACACTGACAGGAGCCCCCGGGCCAGGGCCACCCATAAGCGCAACGCGTTGTTGGGCTAGGCCCAAAATGGTGCACGGGCAGACGGGGCAATTTTTGCCTTGGTAACTCTTTGTCTGCTGCGCTTCCACGACCCGCATTGAATGCGTGACGTGGGGGTCGTGCGTGACATGGGGGGCATGCGTGGGGCGGTTGCTGCAGGCATACATCACGTCGAAATAAATGGGAAAGAGGCTGCCCGCGTCTTCCCCATAAAAAGGAATAACCGCGGGTGCGCGGCTCATTTACCCTCTATGCTTTCCCCAATCTCGACATCGCCGTCCTCATCTTCTTCCTCCTCAAGCTCCTGCTCGCCGCTGCTGCGCCCCCCACTGTCTTCGATCCCTCGCCCTCTTCCCAGCCGCCGTCGCGCCTAAATCTGTCAAGGGCAAGGGCGTAGCCAAGGACACGAAGGAGAAGGAGACGCCGGAGAGCGAGGCGGCGGCGCGGCGGGCGCAGTTCGCCTATTTCATCCCGTCGTCAGTCGACGTCTTCGAGCTCAAGGACTATTTCAAGCCTTTAAGGGGGCGGCGATGACGGTGCATCCCATCACCGCGCCCTCCCCGCGGATTGCAACAAGGGCGACTCAAAATGGTACCCATTCTTTGTCGACTTCTTCTTCTGCGGGCTCTGCCCCCCTTTTCTGACTTCTTCAATGACGTCATGCACACTTTTGGCTTCCATATGTTGGACCTTACGCCGAATGCTATGGAGTGCTTGGCGTGCTTTGCCCACCTCTGTGAGGGCTTCGCCGGGGTGGTTCCCAGCACTGCGCTTTTCCGCCACTACTTCTCCCCCCGCGTCCAACCTGGGGCGCCCTTTCTGGAACCGTCGCCTGGATCCCGGGGGCCCAGGAGAAAGGCGCATACCCAGAGGGTGCCACGAAGAAGAGTTGGGAGGAGTGGCAGGGCCAGTGGTGCTGGATCATGGAGGAGCACCCACCGGAGGTCTGCCGGGGTGTTCGTCGGGAGCCGCTGCTCCGTGGCGCGGACTGGAGTGACCTCGACCCCAACGACAAGAAGTTTTTGATCGCCACCACCAGGATTCGCCACCTCACCGAGGCCGGGCTCACCCTTGAGATGATTGCGGTGGATTTCATCCGCCGTCAAATCGCTCCGCTGCACAACAAGGGGAGGTTGGCCTGGGATTTCAAGAATGTGGCCGACATCATGAGGCTCCGCAACGGCCTGAAGCACAACTTCACGGTGTTGGGGCACTCCTGGTATTGCCTGAGGCTCTCCCAGCTCGATGTGTTCGCCGATGGCAAGGTGGAGAGGACCAGCAAGGCCGCGAAGTCCGGCAAGGTCGTCAAGGGGCCCTTGTTCGGGCTGCCGCCGGGGGAGGTCCCGTTGAGCAACAACACCCGGCAGGCCGACATCCTCGCTATGATGCCGGTCTTCAATGCGCATGGTCTTGACCCGGCTTGGGTCAAGCCCCCAACACACGAGGTGGAGGATTTCTTCGCCAACTTGGTCGAAGAACTCGATCATGACGAGCCGCTGCTCATCCAGGACACCATCCAGGAGGAGATGGACTACATCACCGCCAAAGCGGAGGATGCGGAGCTCGCCAGGCTGGCCGGCAACGCCGACAGCATGGAGAACGAGGCCGCCGTGGCCGCAGAAGAGAAAGAGCTCGCTGAGTGGGTGAAGTGTGTCAGGGAGGCGGGCGGCGCCAGGACTGTGGCCCCCCCTGTGGGGGGCGTGGGCGAAGAATCGTCTGAGGCGGAGGCCGAGGCTGGCGACCCCTCGGTTACGAAGAAAAGACGGGTCCTGCGTCGGGCCAGCTCTGGCGAGCCGGTTCGGTCCAGCAGGGCCGAGGCGCGGCAAGGGGTTCCGGGGGAAACCACGCGCGTGACGAGGGCCGCGGCGGAGAAGAAGAAGGCTGCGGTGGCGAAGAAGAAGGTGACTGCCTCTTCTTCATCCAAACGCTACCGGACTCCATCGCCTTCCCCTCCCCCCGCAGACGCCAGCACAGAGGTTGCCTTTGACTTTTCATCCCTTAGCCCGAGGAGGAAGAGGAAGGGAGTAGAAGAGGAGGTGGAGGATGAGTAAGCATTCTACCCCTCGCCGTTTCCGTCCTCTCTAATCGTGCCGCCTTCCTTGATTTGACTTGTTTTTGCAGGGAAATGGAGACGCTGGCCGAGCGGGCAGTGAAGAGGGCCAAGGCCTCGACGTGCAGCTAGCCCCCGGCAGGTACCTCGAAGACGCTGCTGGTGGTAGAGACCAATCCGGACAGCAGCCTGCAACGCAGCCCCCGGCTCAGCCCCGAGCGTGCGTTCACCACCTACTCCCCATCAACATGCGCCGTGGTGTGGCTTTTTGGTATGCACCTTACCGTGTCTGCAGGAGGAGAGCAGCAGCAGGAGGAGCCACTAAGGGCCACCCCCACCACGCAGCCCCCATCGATCACACCTCCCTGAGGGGCGTCCCCAGTAAGGGTGCCAGACACAGAGCCCATGCGCACAGAGGAGGAGGAGGTAGACTTGGGCACTTGCGGCCCCGTCCCGGCAATAGATGTTGGCGGGGAGGGGGCCACTTCTTCTCATCCCAGCACGGGTGAGTCACCTAATTTCCCTTACTCTTCTTCTTTTCTTTGTTGGATCTTGATCTTGGCTTTGCCTCCTTTTCTTTTTCGGCATCTAGATCCCCCACCGGCGGACCAGGAGGACATCGACACCATCATCACTGATGTCGCTGCAGATGCGGTGGCCGAGGCTGACAAGGTCGCCGCCGAGGAGGCCGCCGAGACCGCGACCGAGGATGCTGCCAAGGGGTTTGCCGGAGAGACCATCGAGGCTGCCGCCGAGGAGGCCGGCAAGGCTGCTGCCGGGGAGGCCAGCAAGGCCACCACCGAGGAGGAGGTGATTGACGACCAACCCTTCTCGTCCGCTGCCTCCGGCTCCAGCAAATATCTGAAGGTGAGCGATGACTTGTTCGTCCACCTCCCTGGAACGGCAAGCATCAGGGCGCCGGCCGAGGGGGAGGTGTTCGATGAAGAAGTGCTCGCCGCCGCTGGGCTCGAGGTCGTCGAGGAACCGAGCGCCGGTGGCGGTGGCACCCAGGAGGAGCAGCTTCTTCGGGCCATGGGCGCCAGCTTCTAGAAGCTGCAAGCGCTCCATCGCGCCCGCTTGGACAAGGCGAAGTCCAGGGAGGCGGTGGTGGGCAAGGCGGAGGTAGACTTCAAGAAGCGCATCGCCGAGGCGAAGGCCTGGTTCCACCAGGCCCACGAGAAGATGAAGGGCGCACAAGGCCAATTGGCGGATTGCGAGCTTGAGCTTGTCCTGAAGCAGGCTGACATCAAGAAAGCCCAGGAGGCGACAAAGAAAGAGGCCTCCAAGGCCGAGGCCGCCCGGTCCCAGCGCCAAGCCGAGCTAGACTCTCAGGAAGAGGACCCTCATCACCCATGAGGCGACACTTGCCGCTACACTCCGCCGCAAGGATGAGGAGGGAGAGAAGCTTGCCGCAGCGCGTACCCGTGAGCTGGAGCATAAGCACAAGGAAGCGCTCGATGCCCAAGCTCTAGCCCACGACAACAAGGTGAAGGAACTAGAGGCGAAGAGGGATGGCCTGAAGGCCAGGGCCGATCAGCTGACGAAGGAGAGGGACTCGGCCAGCTGCGCCCTGACGGTGGCGCAGGACAACATCCTCGCCAAGGTCGAGCAGCTCGCTCGTGCCAATGACTCCATCAAGGACCTGAAGCTGAAGCTGGAGGGTCTTGAGAAGACGCTTACGGAGGCCAAGGCCCGGGAGGGAGCCCTGACCAAGAGCCTGGCAGAGAAGAGGAGGCTTCAGAAGACCATGCAGATTGCGTGAAAGGCGAGGACCTCTAGATCAGCCGCCTCGCCGACATTGCAACAGGATCACCAAGAAGTTGGTTGACATGGGGATGCCGGACATGAGGTACGCCCCGGACCCGAATGTGAGCCCCAACGCCAAGCTGACCTTGTTCTTCGAGAGTGTTCTTGGAGCCCTGGAGCGATTTGACTCCAACCGGACGAGCTCCCTGGCCAGCGAAGCCCGGACACTTTACCGGGGTGCCATGACCAAGGTCCTTAGCAAGCTGGCATACTGGAACCCCGAACTTGACTTTGACGCCGCGCTGGATAGCTTGCCGGGCGATGCAGACCTCTCGGTGCTCAAGGAGCGCATCGAGCCCATCATCAGCCGCGTCGGCGTACTTCAAAGGGTAGAGGGCCAGCACCGGGATTAGGCACCCCGTTTCTTGTTGCCGCTGTGGGTTCACTACCAAGACAATTCATATCTTTAGTTAGAACCACAACAACAATTGATGTAATATAACTCTGCAATGTTTTAAATTGATGCATGTTATTACCCTGTTCAACCCCTCCTTGTACATCCACCCTACGCCAATTAGGCAGGCTTGCCGGCGTGTGAACCCAAACCGCAGCGCTTTGAAGGACGGATCCTTTAGTAGCCGACAGGGTGTGCTTGCTGCCGTGCGAACCACCTTGCCGTTCTCAGCGCGGCCGCTCAAACTGTCTAGCGGACTTGAGACAGAATGAGAGCGTTGCCAATAGCGAAAGGCCACCCTGCTGTTCTCAACGCAGCCGCTTGATCTATTGAGCGGACTCGAAATAGACCAAGGGCGTTGCCAATAATGGAAGGGCCCCACTGCGTGCAGGTTTCTTATGCAACGGATAGATCTCCGAGGAGGATAGCTTTATATAAAAAGGAATTACTCAGAGTTTTTGCATGACTTAGCTTTCCTGTCATCGCGCGAACGCTTGCTGCATCCGCTGACGGAGCTGCTCGCTTGGTCGTCTTCTTCCTTGGAAGCCATGGCGACAGAGAAACTGCTGAACTGACGTCCGAACCAGAATCTCACAACTGCGCGGTCCCCCTACCTGGCGTGCCGAAGATGTCGGTGGAAAACGATACCTATGGGATCACAAGAATCCCTACTACGGTTGCGGGGTGCGGGGTCATGAGAAGAGCGGGATCAGCAGTCAGCACAAGGACACGGGTCGTTTACCCAAGTTCGGGCTGCGAGGATGCGTATGTTGGGGAACGTTGCATAAAATAAAAAATTTCCTACGTTCACCAAGATCAATCTATGGAGTTATCTAGCAACGATAGAGGGGAGTGCATCTACATATCCTTGTAGATCGCGTGCGGAAGCGTTCAAGAGAACGGGGTTGAGGGAGTCGTACTCGCCGTGATCCAAATCACCGGAGATCCTAGTGCCGAATAGACGGCACCTCCGTGTTCAACACATGTACGGTTGAGGAAGACGTCTCCTCCTTCTTGATCCAGCAAGGGGGAAGGAGAGGTTGATGGAGATCCAGCAGCACGACGGCGTGGTGGTGGATGCAGCAGTGATCTCGGCAGAGCTTCGCCGAGCTTCTACGAGAGGGAGATGTGTAGCAAGGGAGAGGGAGGCGCCAAGACTTGGGGTGCGGCTGCCCTCCGTCCCCCCTCTTTATATAGGCCCCCTAGGGGGGTTCCGGCCCTAGGAGATGCCATCTCCAAGGGGGGCAGCGGCCAGGGGGAAACTTGCCCCCCAAGCCAGGTCGAGGCGCCCCCACCCCTAGGGTTTCCAACCCTAGGCGCAGGGGGGCCCAAGGGGGGGGGCACCAGCCCACCAGGGGCTGGTTCCCCTCCCACTTAAGCCCATGGGGCCCTCCAGGATAGGTGGCCCCACCCGATGGACCCCCGGGACCCTTCCGGTGGTCCCAGTACAATACCGGCGACCCCCGAAACTTTCCCGATGGCCGAAACCTGACTTCCTATATATAATTCTTCACCTCCGGACCATTTCGGAACTCCTCATGACGTCCGGGATCTCATCCAGGACTCCTAACAACTTTCGGGTTAATGCATACTCATATCTCTACAACCCTAGCGTCACCGAACCTTAAGTGTGTAGACCCTACGGGTTCGGGAGACATGCAGACATGACCGAGACGCCTCTCCGGTCAATAACCAACAGCGGGATCTGGATACCCATGTTGGCTCCCACATGCTCCTCGATGATCTCATCATATGAACCACGATGTCGAGGATTCAATCAATCCCGTATACAATTCCCTTTGTCAATCGGTACGTTACTTGCCCGAGACTCGATCGTCGGTATCCCAATACCTCGTTCAATCTCGTTACCAGCAAGTCACTTTACTCGTACCGTAATGCATGATCCCATGACCAGACACTTGGTCACATTGAGCTCATTATGATGATGCATTACCGAGTGGGCCCAGAGATACCTCTCGGTCATACGGAGTGACAAATCCCAGTCTCGATTCGTGCCAACCCAACAGACACTTTCGGAGATACCCGTAGTGCACCTTTATAGTCACCCAGTTACATTGTGAAGTTTGGCACACCCAAAGCACTCATACGGTATCCGGGAGTTGCACAATCTCATGGTCTAAGGAAATGATACTTGACATTTGGAAAAGCTCTAGTGAAACGAACTACACGATCTTTGTGCTATGCTTAGGATTGGGTCTTGTCCATCACATCATTCTCCTAATGATGCGATCCCGTTATCAATGACATCCAATGTCCATAGTCAGGAAACCATGACTATCTGTTGATCAACGAGCTAGTCAACTTGAGGCTCACTAGGGACTTGTTGTGGTCTATGTATTCACACATGTATTACGATTTTCGGATAATACAATTGTAGCATGAACAATAGACAATTATCATGAACAAAGAAATATAATAATAACTATTTTATTATTTCCTCTAGGGCATATTTCCAATAGTCTCCCACTTGCACTAGAGTCAATAATCTAGTTACATTGTGATGTATCGAACACCCATTGCATTCTGGTGTTGATCATGTTTTGCTCTAGGGAGAGGTTTAGTCAACGGATCTGCTACATTCAGGTCCATATGCACTTTACAAATATCTATGTCTCCATCTTGAACATTTTCACGGATGGAGTTGAAGCGACGCTTGATGTGCCTGGTCTTCTTGTGAAACCTGGGCTCCTTGGCAAGTGCAATAGCTCCAGTGTTGTCACAGAAGAGTGTGATCGGCCCCGACGCATTGGGTATGACTCCTAGGTCGGTGATGAACTCCTTCACCCAGATAGCTTCATGTGCTGCCTCCGAGGCTGCCATGTACTCCGCTTCACATGTAGATCCCGCCACGATGCTCTACTTGCAACTGCACCAGCTTACTACCCCACCATTCAAAATATACACGTATCCGGTTTGTGACTTAGAGTCATCCAGATCCGTGTCGAAGCTAGTGTCGACGTAACCCTTTACACGAGCTCTTCGTCACCTCCATATACGAGAAACATATCCTTAGTCCTTTTCAGGTACTTATGGATGTTCTTGACCGCTGTCCAGTGTTCCATGCCGGGATTACTTTGGTACCTTGCTACCAAACTTATGACAAGGTTTATATCAGGTCTTGTACAGGTCATGGCATACATGATAGACCCTATGGCTGAGGCATAGGGGACGACACTCATCTTTTATCTATCTTGTTACGTGGTCGGGCATTGAGCCGAGCTCAATTTCACACCTTGCAACACAGGCAAGAACCCCTTCTTGGACTGATCCATATTGAACTTCTTCAATATCTTATCAAGGTATGTGCTTTGTGAAATACCTATGAGGCATCTTGATCTATCTCTATAGATATTGATGCCTAATATGTAAGCACCTTCTCCAAGGTCCTTCATTGAAAAACACTTATTCAAGTAGGCCTTTATGCTGTCCAAAAGTTCTATATCATTTCCCATCAAAAGTATGTCATCCACATATAATATGAGAAATGCTACAGAGCTCCCACTCACTTTCTTGTAAACACAGGCTTCTCCATAAGTCTGCATAAACCCAAACGCTTTAATCATCTCATTAAAGTGAATGTTCCAACTTCGAGATGCTTGCACCAGCCCATAGATGGAGCGCTGGAGCTTGCATACCTTGTTAGCATTCTTAGGGTCGACAAAACCTTCTGGCTGCAGTATATATAGTTCTTCCTTAAGGTGACCGTTAAGGACTTCCGTTTTGACGTCCATTTGCCATATCTCATAATCATAGTATGCGGCAATTGCTAACATGATTCGGACAAACTTCAGCTTCGCTAAGGGAGAGAATGTCTCATCGTAGTTAATCCCTTGAACTTGTCGATAACCCTTAGCGACAAGTCGAGCTTTATATATGGTAACATTACCATCCGCGTCCGTCTTCTTCTTAAAGATCCATTTGTTTTCTATTGCTCGCTGATCATCGGGCAAGTCTGTCAAAGTCCACACTTCGTTTTCATACATGGATCCTATCTTGGATTGCATGGATTCAAGCCACTTGTTGGAATCTGGGCCCGCCGTCGCTTCTTCATAGTTCGAAGGTTCACCGTTGTCTAACAACATGATTTCCAAGACAGGGTTGCCGTACCACTCTGGTGCAGAACGTGTCCTTGTGGACCTTCGAAGTTTAGTAGGAGCTTGATCCGAAGTATCTTGATCATCATCATTAACCTCCTCTCTTGTCGGTGCAGGCACCACAAGAACATCTTCCTGAGTTGCGCTACTCACCGTTTCAAGAGGTAGTACTTCATCAAGCTCTACTTTCCTCCCACTTAATTCTTTCAAGAGAAACTCTTTCTCCAGAAAGGACCCGTTCTTGGCAACAAAGATCTTGCCCTCGGATCTTAAGTAGAAGGTATACCCAATGGTTTCCTTAGGGTATCCTATGAAGACGCATTTTTCCGACTTGGGTTCGAGCTTCTCAGGTTGAAGTTTCTTGATATAAGCATCGCATCCCCAAACTTTTAGAAACGACAGCTTAGGTTTCTTCCCAAACCATAATTCATATGGTGTCGTCTCCATGGATTTAGACGGTGCCCTATTTAAAGTGAATGTAGCTGCCTCTAGAGCATATCCCCAAAATGATAGCGGTAAATCGGTAAGTGACATCATAGATCGCACCATATCCAATAGAGTGCGATTATGATGTTCGGACACACCATTTCGCTGAGGTGTTCCAGGCGGCGTGAGTTGTGAAACGATTCCACATTTCCTTAAGTGCGTACCAAATTCGTGACTTAAATATTCACCCCCACGATCTGATCGTAAGAACTTTATCTTTCGGTCATGTTGATTCTCTACCTCATTCTGAAATTCCTTGAACTTTTCAAAGGTCTCAGACTTGTGTTTCATCAAGTAGACATACCCATATTTACTCAAGTCATCAGTGAGAGTGAGAACATAATGATATCCCCCGCGAGCCTCAACGCTCATTGGACCGCACACATCAGTATGTATGATTTCCAATAAGTTGGTTGCTCGCTCCATTGTTCCGGAGAACGGAGTCTTGGTCATCTTGCCCATGAGGCATGGCTCGCATGTGTCAAACGATTCATAATCTAGAGACTTTAAAAGTCCATCAGCATGGAGCTTCTTCATGCACTTGACACCAATGTGACCAAGGTGGCAGTGCCACAAGTATGTGGGACTATCGTTATCAACTTTACATCTTTTGGTATTCACACTATGAATATGTGTAACATTACGCTCGAGATTCATTAAGAATAAACCCTTCACCAGCGGGGCATTACCATAAAACATATCACTCATATAAATAGAACAACCATTATTCTCGGATTTAAATGAGTAGCCATCTCGAATTAAACGAGATCCTGATACAATGTTCATGCTCAAAGTTGGTACTAAATAATAATTATTGAGGTTTAAAACTAATCCCGTAGGTAAATGTAGAGGTAGCGTGCCGACGGCGATAACATCGACCTTGGAACCATTCCCGATGCGCATCATCACCTCGTCCTTCGCCAGTCTCCGCTTATTCCGCAGCTCCTGCTTTGAGTTACAAATATGAGTAACCGCACCGGTATCAAATACCCAGGAGCTACTACGAGCACTGGTAAGGTACACATCAATTACATGTATATCACATATACCTTTGGTTTTGCCGGCCTTCTTGTCTGCTAAGTACTTGGGGCAGTTCCGCTTCGAGTGACCACTTCCCTTGCAATAAAAGCACTCAGTCTCAGGCTTGGGTCCATTGCTTGACTTCTTCCCGGCAACTGGCTTACCGGGCGCGGCAACTCCCTTGCCATCCTTCTTGAAGTTCTTCTTACCCTTGCCTTTCTTGAACTTAGTGGTTTTATTCACCATCAACACTTGATGTTCCTTTTTGATCTCTACCTCTGCTGATTTCAGCATTGAATATACCTCAGGAATCGTCTTTTCCATCCCCTGCATATTGAAGTTCATCACAAAGCTCTTGTAGCTTGGTGGGAGCGACTGGAGGATTCTGTCAATGACCGCGTCATCTGGGAGATTAACTCCCAGCTGAGTCAAGCGGTTGTGCAACCCAGACATCTTGAGTATGTGCTCACTAACAGAACTATTTTCCTCCATCTTACAGCTGAAGAACTTGTCGGAGACTTCATATCTCTCGACCCGGGAATGAGCTTGGAAAACCATTTTCAGCTCTTCGAACATCTCATATGCTTCGTGTTGCTCAAAACGCTTTTGGAGCCCCGGTTCTAAGCTGTAAAGCATGCCGCACTGAACGAGGGAGTAATCATCAGCACAAGACTGCCAAGCATTCATAACGTCTTGGTTCTCTGGTATTGGTGCTTCACCTAGCGGTGCTTCTAGGACATAATCTTTCTTGGCAGCTATGAGGATGATCCTCAGGTTCCGGACCTAGTCTGTATAGTTGCTGCCATCATCTTTCAGCTTGGTTTTCTCTAGGAACGCGTTGAAGTTGAGGTGGACATGAGCATTGGCCATTTGATCTACAAGACATTTTGCAAAGGTTTTTAGACTAAGTTCATGATAATTCAGTTCATCTAATCAAATTATTCAATGAACTCCCACTTAGACAGACATCCCTCTAGTCATCTAAGTGAAACATGATCTGAGTCAACTAGGCCGTGTCCGATCATCATGTGAGACGGAGTAGCTAACATCGGTGAACATCTTCATGTTAATCGTATCTACTATACGACTCATGCTTGACCTTTCGGTCTTCCGTGTTCCGAGGCCATGTCTGTACATGCTAGGCTCGTCAAGTCAACCTAAGTGTATTGCGTGTGTAAATCTGGCTTACACCCGTTGTATTCGAACGTTAGGATCTATCACACCCGATCATCACGTGGTGCTTCGAAACAACGAACCTTCACAACAGTGCATAGTTAGGGGGAACACTTTTCTTGAAATTATTTCAAGGGATCATCTTATTTAAGCTACCGTCGTTCTAGGCAAATAAGATGTAAAACATGATAAACATCACATGCAATCAAATAGTGACATGATATGGCCAATATCATATTGCTCCTTTGATCTCCATCTTCGGGGCGCCATGATCATCTTCGTCACCGGCATGACACCATGATCTGCATCATCATGATCTCCATCATCGTGTCTTCATGAAGTTGTCATGCCAACGACTACTTCTACTTCTATGGCTAACGTGTTTAGCAATAAAGTAAACTAATTTACATGGCATTCTTCAATGACACGCAGGTCATACAAAAAATAAAGACAACTCCTATGGATCCTGCCGGTTGTCATACTCATCAACATGCAAGTCGTGATTCCTATTAAAGAACATGATCATCTCATACATCACATATATCATTCATCACATCCTTTGGCCATATCACATCACAAAACACTTGCTGCAAAAACAAGTTAGACGTCCTCTAATTGTTGTTGCAAGTTTTTACGTGGCTTCTATAGGTGTTCTAGCAAGAACATTTTCTTACCTACGTAAAAGCCACAACGTGATTTGCCAACTTCTATTTACCCTTCATAAGGACCCTTTTCATTGAATCCGCTCCAACTAAAGTGGGAGAGACAAACACCCATTAGCCACCTTATGCAACTAGTGCATGTAAGTCGGTGGAACCTGTCTCACGTAAGCGTACGTGTAAGGTCGGTCCGCGCCGCTTCATCCCACAATACCGCTGAAGCAAAATAAGACTAGTAGTGGCAAGAAAGTTGACAACATCTATGCCCACAACAAATTGTGTTCTACTCGTGCATAGTAACTACGCATAGACCTAGCTCTGATGCCACTGTTGGGGAACGTTGCATAAAATAAATTTTTTCCTACGTTCACCAAGATTATGGAGTCATCTAGCAACGAGAGAGGGGAGTACATCTACATACCCTTGTAGATCACGTGCGAAAGCGTTCAAGAGAACGGGGTTGAGGGAGTCGTACACGTAGTGATCCAAATCACTGGAGATCCTAGCACCGAACGGACGGCACCTCCGCGTTCAACACACGTACGGTTGAGGAAGACGTCTCCTCCTTCTTGATCTAGCAAGG
This sequence comes from Triticum dicoccoides, assembly GCF_002162155.2. NCBI lineage: Eukaryota > Viridiplantae > Streptophyta > Magnoliopsida > Poales > Poaceae > Triticum > Triticum dicoccoides. Next base: position 248,054,132 of record NC_041381.1, read on the forward strand.
GGGAATGAGAGGTTGATGGAGATCCAGAAGCACGACAGCGTGGTGGTGGATGTAGCAGTGATCTCGGCAGAGCTTCGTCGAGCTTCTACGAGAGGGAGAGGTGTAGCAGGGGAGAGGGAGGCGCCAAGACTTGGGGTGCGGCTGCCCTCTCTCCCCCCTCTTTATATAGCCCCCCTAGGGGGGCGGCGGCCAGGGGGAAACTTGCCCCCCAAGCCAGGTGGAGGCGCCCCCACCCCTAGGGTTTCCAACCCTAGGCGCAGGGGGCCCAAGGGGGCGCACCAGCCCACCAGGGGCTAGTTCCCCTCCCACTTCAGCCCATGGGGCCCTCCGGCATAGGTGGACCCACCCGGTGGACCCTCGAGACCCTTCCGGTGGTCCCGATACAATACCGGTGACCCCCGAAACTTTCCCGATGGCGGAAACCTGACTTCCTATATATAATTCTTCACCTCCGGACCATTCCGGAACTCCTCGTGATGTCCGGGATCTCATCCGGGACTCCAAAAAACTTTCGGGTTACTGCATACTCATATCTCTACAACCCTAGCGTCACCGAACCTTAAGTGTGTAGACCCTACGGGTTCGGGAGACATGCAGAAGAGACCGAGACCCCTCTCCGGTCAATAACCAACAGCGGGATCTGGATACCCATGTTGGCTCCCACATGCTCCTCGATGATCTCATCGGATGAACCATGATGTCGAGGATTCAATCAATCCCGTATACAATTCCCTTTGTCAATCGGTACGTTACTTGCCCGAGACTCGATCGTCGGTATCCCAATACCTCATTCAATCTCGTTACCGGCAAGTCACTTTACTCGTACCGTAATGCATGATCCCATGACCAGACACTTGGTCACATTGAGCTCATTATGATGATGCATTACCGGGTGGGCCCAGAGATACCTCTCCATCATACGGAGTGACAAATCCCAGTCTCGATTCGTGCCAACCCAACAGACACTTTCGGAGATACCTGTGGTGCACCTTTATAGTCACCCAGTTACGTTGTGATGTTTGGCACACCCAAAGCACTCCTATGGTATCCGGGAGTTGCACAATCTCATGGTCTAAGGAAATGATACTTGACATTTGGAAAAGCTCTAGTGAAACGAACTACACGATCTTTGTGCTATGCTTAGGATTGGGTCTTGTCCATCACATCATTCTCCTAATGATGTGATCCCGTTATCAATGACATCCAATGTCCATAGTCAGGAAACCATGACTATCTGTTGATCAACGAGCTAGTCAACTAGAGGCTCACTAGGGACTTGTTGTGGTCTATGTATTCACACATGTATTACGATTTCTGGATAATACAATTGTAGCATGAATAATAGACAATTATCATGAACAAAAAAATATAATAATAACGATTTTATTATTGCCTCTAGGGCATATTTCCAACAGCGTAATACCCTAGTCCTGCTTTAGTGTGTATATCTGTGTTCTTGGAGTTCTTGTGCTAGCTACAATGGGTGTAACTTGTCCAAAGGTTTGAATCCTTCTCCTGGATGCCTTGGGTCTCCTTTTATAGTCAAGGGGATCGCCATAGTGGCACACAGGAGGTGGCCTCGGTGTACGGTGTCTAAGCTTATCGCTTAGACATTACAGGACAAGATGCATTTAATGCGCCCCTTAGGTGTCCCCCTTACTTTACCGCTGCTTCGCCCTACTTCGACACACACCCGGGCCAGTGTGGCGGTTAGCACCATGTAGGCTGGCAGGCTGCTGAGGTGGTGCGGTGGTAGGGCCTTCACAAAGATTTGCATGCCACCACGTAGGCATGTGCTGAGTTGGCTCGGAAGCCTCACGTCGACACGCAGGTGCCTGCCTAGCTGGTGGGCTGGCAGCCGCATGGGGGCGGTGGTGGAAACTTGGCGGGCGTGGGCCTGGCTGTGGCCCCGCGGATGTCCTCGGCAAGGGTCTTGCCGGGGCCCCAGCAAGAGTCTTGCCGTGGCGTCGTGGTCGTCCCCGGCAAGGATCTTCCGGGGGTCTCGTGGGTTTCCTCGGCAAGGATCTCGCCGACGTTCATCGTCTTCTAATCCTCATCTGATTTGGAGTGCTTCTTGTCACCACAAAGATATGCATGCCATCAAGGAGGCGCCTCCCAAGCCTTGGTTCCAACGTGGTTGGTGGTGTTGGAAAACCTGGGGCTCAAGGGTGGCGCACCCTGCTGGCATTGGGTAAGCTACCCCAGCAAGGTCCTTGCCAGGGCCGTGGAGGCCGCCCCGGCAAGGGTCTTGCTGGGGGGACTCACCTCGCCTTCTTGTTCTTTGTGTCTCTGTCTTGGCGTTGCTTTGACCATCTCACAGCTTTGACTCCTCCTTCTGCTCTGCTAAGCGTGTCCATGGGCGTGGCTCCGACTGCCCGTGCATAAATAAGCAGTACAAAGGAGTGCCCCTACTTTAGTACACCGACAGGATATCATGGATATTTTTGGGATATCACAATATCTCTTATTTAATTAATGCATCTATATACTTGGTAAAGGGTGGAAGTCTCAGCCTTATGCCTGGTGTTTTGTTCCACTCTTGCCGCCCTAGTTTCCGTCATACCAGTGTTATGTTCCTTGATTTTGCGTCCCTAACACAGTGAGAGGTATGGGACCCTCTTGATAGTTCGCTTTGAATAAAACTCTTCCAGAAAGGCCCAACATTGGTTTTCCATTTACCTAATAACAAGTAAAACTTAAATAGGGGATTTTCGTCGGCCCCCTAGTATTCTTTAATCAACCCCCGGGACAATGCTCCTCTGACTGTTGGTCCAACCTGGGCGATGTCTGGCACCCCCTGGGCAACCAGGGTCTCAGCCAACCTGACATCTTGCCCATCCGTTGTGCCCCGAGAACGAGATACGTGCGGCTCCTATCGGGATTTGTCGGCACATCGGGAGGTCTTGCTGGTTTTGTTTTACCATTGTCGAAATGTCTGGTGCACAGGGACCCCGAGTCTGATCGGATGTCCCGTGATGGAGGATTGTCTTTGCGGATCGTGAGCTTGTAATGGGCTAAGTTGGGACACCCCTGCAGGGTTTAAACTTTCGAGAGCCGTGCCCGCGGTTAAGTGGCAGATGAGAGTTTTTAATATCTGGTTGTAGAGAACTTGACACCAGATTCGAATTAAAATACCCAACTGCGTGTGTAGCTGTCAGGACCCCGACTCGATGTCACATCGATCTAGCCTGTAACACCTCATATCACTTTGCGGCCTCACGCACGGTATCCCCACGGGTGTCGCCTTACCTTTGCCCGGGACCGTTTGCGCCTTTTGGCTCACGTATATGATAGTGTCGCTAGCATCCATATGATAAGGAGCCCGGGCTGACATGACTAGTCGTAAACCCAAAGTGGCACAGACTCACAGGGACATGCATCCATGACCCAGCTTCGAACGTGTCGGTCATCAGCAAGTGGGTCCGGGCTGTAGCACTGGGCTAGCAGGACTCCGGTAAACCGGGCTGTAGCGGGCTAACAGGACTCCGGTACTCAATGCGTGACATTTCCCCGAAGGGATAGACAGAGGAACGAAGAAGGACACATGCCGGCCAACCTAGGTGTTCCAGAGCAGTAGCAAGCTACCATGGCTCAGTGGAGACACTAGGAGACATTTCCCGGTAAGAGAGGCTACTAAAGATAAACAACTAGATAGTCAGATCCCACACATACCAAGCATTTCAATAACATACACACAATATGCTCGATATGTGTAAATACAACATGGCATCACAACATGACTCTACGACACAAGTACTTTATTTAAGGCTCGGAGAGCCATACATAACATTCACATAGGTACGGGTCACACGACCCAGCATTCAAGTCATGCAGTCATACAAACCAGCAGCGGAAGTAACTTGTCTGAGTACAGACAACTAGTAAAATAAAAGGAGGCTTGGAAAGCCTAGCTATACTACGTGGTCCTTCACAAGCTCAGGATCACCACCTGGGCCTTAGCCTACTCATTGATGTCAACGTCTACGTAGAACCCATCAGAAGGGGTTGCAGCGTCTTCTGTAAAAAAATGCAAATTATAGCAACATGAGTACAAAGGTACTCAGCAAGACTTACATCAGATCCTACATACATGCACATTATCAAGAAGGGTTGGTGGAGTTATTGCAGCAAGCCAGCTTTGACTCTTGGCTAGACTATCTTACGAGCTCCAACTTGAAATGGTTTTGCGCACACGAGTCCACTAATCACCACTTCAATACACTACCGAGGATCCACCTCCGTCTTCCTACGGAAGAGCCATCCTCGGCACTCACACTTATCTTGAGGCTTTTAGTAGTTTCCATTTACTTGTCTATGAACTGTATAGGCAACCAAGTAGTCCTTTACCGCGGACGCGGCTATTCGAATAGATCATGATAACCCTGCAGGGGTGTACTTCTTCATACACGCTCTCACCACTTACCGTCGTTTACACGACATGTACTCGGCAACCTTCAAGCGGAAGCCCAACGTGGGTGTCGGCCACGACCTACCTAATCACCTAAGCCTCCAATCCAGGTTTATCGCCTATCCAGGTTCCATCCGCAGGGAGTCCGGCCGAGGTTTTCCATACGGCCCCGAACGACGTGTATAGGGTTCCGTGACACCTAACGGGTGCCCGGTATTCCCGGCCACGTACCTACCGCATCACAGCCCACCCCTACGGTCATCGCTGTCCACGGCCTCCAGTAGGCTACAAACACCAGAAACTACTTGCAACTCCTGGACGGAGAACTAGGGTGAATAAGAAGCCGAGAGGGTCCATTGGTTTCGGGCCCAATGCATGGTAGTAGTTGAATCTTAAATCACACATACAGATCTCAGTGCTTAAGGTCGGCTTCAATGAAACAACCCACCATGTACTCCTACATGGCCTCTCATCGATACCTTTACCAAATCGTGTTCACCACACCACTCTCATTTCCGATATGATCATTTCACTCTAGCCCATCACCCTGATGAACCAGACCTGACATGACTTTAAGCATAGCAGGCATAGCAAGGTAGGAACAACACATACATATGGCTCAATCAACTCCTACACATGCTAGTGGGTTTCATCTAGTTACTGTGGCAATGACAGGTCATGCAGAGGAAATGGGTTCAACTACCGCATCATACAGCAGTTTGAAACGCGTTGTCTTAATGCATTAAAATAGAGCAGGAGCGAGAACATGGGATTGTATCGATATGATCAAATGGTTGGTTGCTTGCCTGATGGTTCGATGCACTGATACGGTTCTTCGTTAGGGTAATCACGGTACTCCTCGGGGGCAGAACCTGTCGCAAAGAACACCGATACACAACCATCACCAAACAATGTGCAACAATATGATGCATGCATGAAACATGGCAATATGAGTGTGTTGGGCTAACGCAACTAAAACCAGAAGGGTTTGAACCAATTTGAATCAAAGATTCAAATTTCAACCTCATACATGGCTCTTTAAAGTGCTTTATCTTGTTCTGCATTAAACATCAAGTTAACTTGTTTAATCATGCATGAAAATAGTACAGATGGATAGATTGGATTTTTCTGATCATTTTTCATATATAATTTGTCTGATTTGGAGTTACAGAATAAAAGTTATGAATTTTTGAAGTTTAAACTATATTTTGGAATTTACTATATTAGATTAAATCCAGAAAATCAATTACTGCGTCAGCCTGACGTCAGTGTGACATCAGCAGGTCAACGGGACACGGTCCGGGTCAAACCTGACAGTGGGTCCCGCGTGTCAGTGTGATTAGTTTAGTTAAAGTTTAATTAAAACTAAACCTCTTTAATTAACAGGACTGGGCCCCACCTGTCATTGACTCAGGGGAGTCAACCAGGGCCCACCCGTGGTCAAACCCGGGTCGGCTGCACCGGCGTTTAGCCGCCGGCGAGCCCGACGCGGCGGCGGAAGTGATTTTTGCCGTTCCGGCAACCAAACGAGCTGCGGAGGGCACCGGAGAGGAGCTGAGGACGAGCCGCAGCTCTTGGTGGAGTCCGTTGGGGTCGGGGTGGCCGGAGTTAGCGCCAGCGACGACTTTGGCGGCCACCGGAGTTCGGCCGAAGTCGAACTTGATGCTAGAGGGGTCGGTGAGGTGCGGGGAGTAGCTAGTTAGGTGCTATATGACGCGGTGAGCATGATGGACACCGTGGAGTGGCCGGAGGATGACCGGGAGCACGTCGGCGACGAGCTCCGCGGCGGTGGGTGCGGTTGGGCTTCGTGCGGTGGCTACACGGCTCGGGAGCAAGAAAGGAAGGGAGGGGAAGATGGCTAAGCTCACGGGGAGTTCGACGAAGCACTCGGTGCGGCCGGGGACGGACCGGAGCGACGACGGTGTTGAAGGGGATCTCCGGCGACGGCGGTTCGGTCGAGGCCGGTGCGGTGGACTGGGGCATTGCGAGCGCTCGGGGCTCGGCTTGCTCGATGGAGTGGACGGTGGCGGAGCTCTTGGACACGGCGAGAGGACGCACGGGCGGCGGGGAGCGCGGCTACGACGTAGGCACGGCGGCGGTAGCGTCGGCCATGGCTGGGGGGCGCGAGGGGGAGGAGCTGGAGAGGAGAGGGGGTGTCTGGAGGGTTCAGGGGAGAGAGGGGGAGCGATCCACGACGTCACCGGGCGAGGGGAGCGGCGAGGCGGCGAGCAGGTGCGTGGCGCGCGCTGCGGTCGCCGTCGGGCACCTGCCTGCCTGCCTGGCCGGCAAGCAGCTCGCTGGAGCGGCGCTGGGCTGGGCCGGCAGGTGGGCCGGGTGCTGGCGCCAGGTAAAGGTTTTTTGTTATTTCTGCTGTTTCTGTTTTTTAATAATTCTGCAACTTTGTTGAATTATTAAAAATACTTAGGCAACTCCTAAAATCACCAAATTACTCCTGGTCCATAGTTGGAATATTTCCAACATGAAACATTTTAGTTTGGAGATATTTGAGCATCTGAATATTTTATATAATTTTAAATGCCCAAATTCAAATATCTATGATTTAATTCAAAGACCCTAGGATGACCTAGGAAAATGTGCATCACTTTTGGCAGGGGTTCTGAACCAAGACAAAAATGATGGGCATTTTAGAAGGGCATTTCAGGTTCATTGAAAAAGTTTTTAGTAAACCCTAGTTGGTTTCAGAGGGGGCTGGGGGTTCTGTCATCCCCATTTCAGGTTTCTGAGGAAAGAATAAACATGATGCAACACTCTAATGCATGAACTAGCTAGGGTGTGACAACTCACCCCCACTCAAAAGAATCTCGTCCCGAGATTTGGGTTCCTCCGGAAAGAGGGCGGGATACTCGAGCCGAAGACGATCCTCCCTTTCCCAAGTTGCTTCATCCTCAGAATGGTGCGACCATTGAACTTTGAGAAACTTGATATTATGACGTCGAGTGGTACGCTCGGCCTGATCGAGGATACGAATGGGATACTCTCGATACGTGAGATTATCTTGGAGATCAAGTGTTTCGTGGTCCACTGCACGGATAGGATCCGAGAAGCAACGCCTGAGTTGAGAAACATGGAAGACATCGTGGACTCTGGAGAGATGCGGAGGTAGTTCCAACTGGTAGGCGACTTCTCCTCGTTTGGCGAGAATGCGAAAAGGTCCAATGTAACGAGGAGCCAATTTGCCTTTGATACCGAAATGATGGGTTCCCTTCAGAGGAGTAACCCGAAGGTAAGCCTTCTCGTCAACCTCGAAAGTCATAGCCTTATGTTTTCGGTCATATTGACTCTTTTGACGAGATTGGGCCGTTTTCAACTTTTCACGAACGATGCGAACTTGCTCTTCTGCTTCCTGAATCATATCCGGGCCAAAGAATTGTCTTTCCCCGGTTTCTGACCAGTTAAGGGGTGTTCGACACCGTCGTCCATAGAGAACTTCAAAAGGGGCTTTACCCAAGCTAGATTGATAGCTGTTGTTGTAAGCAAATTCGGCAAATGGAAGGCATTTCTCCCACTCCATTCCGAATGAGATAACAGAGGCTCGAAGCATGTCTTCTAGAATCTGGTTAACGCGTTCCACTTGACCACTCGATTGAGGGTGGAAAGCGGTGCTAAAAGAAAGGCGGGTTCCCATAGCATTTTGGAAACTTTCCCAAAATCGAGAGGTGAAAAGACTTCCTCGATCCGAGTTAATTTCCAAAGGAACACCATGGAGAGACACTATTCGGGAGATGTATAAGTCTGCCAACTGACTAGCGGTTATACTCTCGCGAACAGGTAAGAAATGGGCCACTTTGGAAAGACGATCGACAACGACGAAGATAGCATTATTCCCTCTCTTGGTCCTGGGAAAACCGGTAATGAAATCCATACCAATTTTATCCCATTTCCATTCAGGAATAGCTAGGGGTTGAAGGGTGCCAGCAGGCCATTGATGCTCTGCTTTTACACAACGACAGACGTCGCAATTAGCAATATACTGAGCAATTTCTCTCTTCATCCTAGTCCACCAGAACCTCTGGCGTAGGTCCTGATACATCTTGGTACTACCGGGATGAATGGTGAGAGGAGAATCATGAGCTTCCTTAAGGATCAATCGTCTCAGGTTTCGCACCTTGGGAACCACTAGTCGATTCCCGAAGTATACGACCCCTTGATCATCAATGGAGAAACAATTCGCAACTCCCTTCTTGATGTTTCTCTTGATGCGGGAAATTCCCGGATCTACCTTCTGTGCTTTGATGATCTGATCCGTAAGGGTAGGTTTCGCCACCAAGGTGGAAAGAAAACCTTGAGGAACAATGTGAAGGTTAAGCTTCCGAAATTCCTCATGGAGAAGCGGTTGACTTTGTTGTAACATCAGGTTGTTACAATAAGATTTACGACTTAGTGCATCAGCCATGACATTGGCTTTCCCTGGGGTGTAAGTATTCCTAAGTCGAAATCCATGATCAACTCGACCCAACGTCTTTGCTTGAGATTCAAATCCGGTTGGGTGAAGATGTACTTCAGACTTTGGTGATCAGTGAATATTTTGCAACGATTACCAAGAAGGTAATGTCGCCAGGTCTTAAGTGCATAGACTACGGCTAAAAGCTCTAGATCATGAGTAGGATAATTCTCCTCATGTGTGTGCAATTGCCGTGAAGCGTAAGCAATTACGTGTCGATCTTGCATGAGAATGCAACCTAGTCCTTGTCGCGAGGCGTCGCAGTAGATAACGAAGTCCTTAGAGAAGTCTGGCGGTACCAGTATGGGAGCAGAAGTCAGGCGTCTTTTCAGTTCCTGAAAACTGTGCTCACATTGTGGAGTCCATTCGAACTTTTTGTCTTTCTTGAGGAGTTCGGTTAGAGGTTTAGCAACTTTGGAGAAGTTCTTGACAAAGCGACGACAATAGCTCGCTAAGCCCAGAAAACTCCGAACTTTCTTGACCGATTCAGGTGGAGTCCAATTAAGGACGGCTTGAACTCGCTCAGGGTTAACAGCAATACCTTTACCAGATATTACATGACCCAGATAGGTCACTTCTGACAACCAAAATTCACATTTAGAAAATTTGGCATAAAGACGATGCTCTCAAAGTTTCTTCAACACTAGCCTTAGATGTTCGGCATGTTCTTCCTCGTTCTTGGAGTAGATGAGTATATCATCAAGGTAAACCACGACGAATTTATCCAAATACTCCATGAAGATTGAGTTCATTAACCGAGAAAAGGTGGCTGGAGCGTTGGTTAAACCGAAGGACATGACGGTGTACTCGTATTGGCCATAACGAGTAACAAAGGCCGTTTTAGGAATGTCCCCGTTCCTGATTTTGATTTGATGGTAGCCCAACCTCAAATCCATTTTGGAGAAGATTGAGGATCCAGCGAGCTGATCATACAGGTCGTTGATCCTGGGGAGCGGATATTTGTTCTTGATTGTGACCAAATTGACAGGCCGATAATCTACAACCATCCGGTCCGTACCATCCTTCTTCTTGACGAAGAGGACGGGGCAAGCCCACGGAGATGAACTAGGTCGGATGAAACCCTTTTTCAAGGACTCATCGAGTTGTTTCTTAAGCTCGGCTAGTTCTAGTGGTGCCATCTTATAGGGTCTTCTAGCAATCGGGACGGTTCCTGGAATAAGGTCTATTACGAACTCAACATCCCTGTCAGGTGGAACACCTGGCAATTCCTCTGGGAAGACATCCGGGAAGTCACGGACTACCGGGACGTCCTCAAGGTCTGGCAAAGGGCTGGCGTTAAGAGAATATAACTGTCGCTTAGCTATTCGGGTCAAGACATTGACTATCTTCCCCGAAGGATGGATGAGTTGAACAGTCCTAGAGAAGCAATCAATTTTGGCATGATGAGCTGACATCCAGTCCATACCCAAGATGATATTAATATCTGAAAATTTGAGAGCTATCAAAGATGCAAGGAAAACAAGTCTGTCGACTTGGATTTCATTTCCATAACTTACCCTGGAGGTTTGCCATCTAGAACCCGGAGTAGAAATTTCCATAGTGGATGGCATGTCACAGAATGTGGTGTTATGCAAACGAGCATAGTTCTCGGATATAAATGAATGAGATGCTCCTGTATCGAAAAGAACAGATGCCGGGTGGCAATTAACAAGGAGCGTACTGAGAACGACGTTGGGATCTTCTTGAGCTTCTTCGGTAGAGATACAGTTGACATGGCCACGTGCAGCGGCGGCCGGCTTGGCGTGGAACACTTTCCCTGTCGGCTTGCCACGGCCAACAGCTTTAGCAGATTGGTTGGGGTTGGTCTGGGGACACTCGCGCATATAGTGGCCAGATTCCCCACACTTAAAGCAAGTCACAGAACTGGTACATGGAGGAGCATTGTTTGTTGGACCACCATAGGGCTTGGCTGGTACAGACTTTTGAACGGGGCGAGGCGCCTGGAAGGATGGCCTTGGTGTGAACCTGGGTGGCAGGGCAGTGTTGGGTACCCACACGCGGCGCTTCTGAGGACCAGCACCGGATGAGGAACGCACGTCACGGCCATGCTTGCGTGTTGCATCATAATCGGTCTGACCAGTCTCAGCACTGATGGCCTTGTTAACAAGCTTCTGAAAAGATGTGCACTCATGCAGACGGAGGTCGCGGCGAAGCTCAGGACTAAGTCCCTTACGGAACCTTGCTTGCTTCTTGGCATCAGTAGAAACTTCCTCAGTGGCATATCGTGCGAGGTTACCGAACTCCCTGCTGTAAGCATCCACAGAGAGTCGGCCCTGAGTGAAACTGCAAAATTCCTCACGTTTACGGTCCATGAGACCCTCCGGGATGTGATGTTCACGGAAAGCCTCGCTGAATTCAGCCCAAGTAGTGACATGGCCCGCTGGGCGCATAGCTCCATAATTCTCCCACCATAGACTGGCGGGGCCTTCAAGATGATATGCAGCAAAGGTGACCTTGTCAGCCTCAGCTACTAGCGCGGAACGTAGTTTGTGAGAAATACTGCGAAGCCAGTCATCAGCGTCGAGAGGCTCGACGGAGTGGTGGAACGTGGGTGGATGTAACTTGATGAAATCACTGAGTGACACCACGTTAGTCCTCTGATGGTGTGCTGTGTTCTGTTCAATACGCTCCAACAAACGGTTGGTCTCCCGCTTGTTTCTCTCGGCTTCCAGCATAACTTCGGCTAGGGAAGGAGGATGAGGCAGATTTGCATTCCTGACTTCACTGCCTTCGGCCTGCTCTTGAGGAGCAGGGTTATTGCGCGTGTTGACCATCCTAGGTAAACAAGACAATGATTTAGTCAGAATGATAAGATTCCGACATAGGATACAGAATGTAAGGAATAACTCGGAATGCAAGATGATCATCCGTATGACATGGTAGATACAGAAACTGCTTCTTTATTCCATCGTCATACACACCATACAAGGTTTAGTACAAGACCAAACAAGGTACTATTGCAGTGAAAAGAGGATTACATCTCATCGGAGGCATCCCAAGCTCCTATACATTATTTTCTACACCTCCGGGAACGGTACAAACTAGGTCATATCCCACGAGTCACGCAGGACGATAGACGACACAGCTAGTACGAACTAGTGATACTACCACTAACTCAGACCGATCCGTAGTAGTCCTCGTAGAAGTCACCTCCATAGCCTGGAAGCTCAACATGATCATCCGGAAACAGACGATCTCGCGGAGCTTGTGGACCATAGGGGCTAGGATGAGGTCTTGGACCAACAAACGGTGGCCTGCAGGGACCGCGAGGTGGGGTGATGCCTCCTACATCACGCCAACCCATCACGTCTGGCAGAGCAGATCTCACAGGATAGAGATCGCGCATATCCGAATATCCAGCTTGCACCGCCGGTGCAAACCGAGTCAATGTGGCCCAATGGTCAGCACGGGTATTGAAAAGCTCTAGCCTCAAGGCCCGATTTTCACGGTCCTTATCCTCGAGCATCTCAGCAGTGGTGCGAGTCCGTAAATCCTCCTAAGTGGGGTCAGCATAGATAGCCTGGAGATACCCTTGTGCTCCCGGAAGTGATCCTGGCATCTACCGGAAATCAGAGTCCCGGAATAGGCCAGACCTGACTCGCATGATGGTCATCATAGAGTAGGCGGCGTCCTGCACCGCCATCTCAATAGTAACCCCGAGTCCATAGGAGCAGTGAAGGGGTTCGGTGGATCCAGGATAAGATGGAAATATCCTGACAGTGCAGAGATACTGGCTTTGACTAAAGTCTCGAAATTGCTCTTCGACCGTGTACTCAGGATACCAACGGTATCCAGCCTCAGTCATCACCCTGACCAACATGGCGGTATGGCCGGGTACATCTAGGCATCGAGTCAGGCGAACCACTTGATTGAGGTCGCGAGTGGCCATCTGAAAGCACAACCATAATGCAAAGGCATTAGAATTTCTAGCAAAATTTCGGCAGCATAACAGCTGTAAATGCTCAAAAAGGATTTTGAGACATTTGACAAAGGATTTCATACACACTCAACATCATCATATCAAAGTTCTGAGTCCATCCTGGCAACATAATGTGGCAGTAGAATTGAGCTAGGCTTGTATCCATCAAACCTATAAGGTACTACTGATTAGTAACACGTGATCCTGATAGAGAGAAAAGATCCTAATTCCTTAACCCCCGGTGGAAGAATAGACTGACTCAGATCGGAATGTCATAAGATAAAGGAGTAAAAAGAGCCTTACGTTCCAACCCACAAACAATTCCCCTACATATAACTAAAGAATTTCTAGACTCAACATCGACCAGTTTGGCTTGGAGAACCTACAGGCAGTCCGGCTCTGATACCAACGCTGTCAGGACCCCGACTCGATGTCACATCGATCTAGCCTGTAACACCTCATATCACTTTGCGGCCTCACACACGGTATCCCCACGGGTGTCGCCTTACCTTTGCCCAGGACCGTTTGCGCCTTTTGGCTCACGTATATGATAGTGTCGCTAGCATCCATATGATAAGGAGCCCGGGCTGACATGACTAGTCGTAAACCCAAAGTGGCACAGACTCATAGGGACAGGCATCCATGACCCAGCTTCGAACGTGTCGGTCATCAGCAAGTGGGTCCGGGCTGTAGCACTGGGCTAGCAGGACTCCGGCAAACCGGGCTGTAGCGGGCTAACATGACTCCGGTACTTAATGCGCGACATTTCCCCGAAGGGACAGACACAGGAACGAAGAAGGACACATGCCGGCCAGCCTAGGTGTTCCGGAGCAGTAGCAAGCTACCATGGCTCAGTGGAGACACTAGGAGACATTTCCCGGTAAGAGAGGCTACTAAAGATAAACAACTAGATAGTCAGATCCCACACATACCAAGCATTTCAATAACATACACACAATATGCTCGATATGTGCAAATACAACATGGCATCACAACATGACTCTACAACACAAGTACTTTATTTAAGGCTCGGAGAGCCATACATAACATTCACATAGGTACGGGTCACACGACCCAGCATTCAAGTCATGCAGTCATACAAACCAGCAGCGGAAGTAACTTGTCTGAGTACAGACAACTAGTAAAATAAAAGGAGGCTTGGAAAGCCTAGCTATACTACGTGGTCCTTCACAAGCTCAGGATCACCACCTGGGCCTTAGCCTACTCATTGATGTCAACGTCTACATAGAACCCATCAGAAGGGGTTGCAGCGTCTTCTGTAAAAAAAATGCAAATTATAGCAACATGAGTACAAAGGTACTCAGCAAGACTTACATCAGATCCTACATACATGCACATTATCAAGAAGGGTTGGTGGAGTTATTGCAGCAAGCCAGCTTTGACTCTTGGCTAGACTATCTTACGAGCTCCAACTTGAAATGGTTTTGCGCACACGAGTCCACTAATCACCACTTCAATACACTACCGAGGATCCACCTCCGTCTTCCTACGGAAGAGCCATCCTCGGCACTCACACTTATCTTGAGGCTTTTAGTAGTTTCCATTTACTTGTCTATGAACTGTATAGGCAACCAAGTAGTCCTTTACCACGGACGCGGCTATTCGAATAGATCATGATAACCCTGTAGGGGTGTACTTCTTCATACACGCTCTCACCACTTACCGTCATTTACACGACATGTACTCGGCAACCTTCAAGCGGAAGCCCAACGTGGGTGTCGGCCACGACCTACCTAATCACCTAAGACTCCAATCCAGGTTTATCGCCTATCCAGGTTCCATCCGCAGGGAGTCCGGCCGAGGTTTCCCATACGGCCCCGAACGATGTGTACAGGGTTCCGTGACACCTAACGGGTGCCCGGTATTCCCGGCCACGTACCTACCGCATCATAGCCCACCCCTACGGTCAGCGCTGTCCACGGCCTCCAGTAGGCTACAAACACCAGAAACTACTTGCAACTCCTGGACGGAGAACTAGGGTGAATAAGAAGCCGAGAGGGTCCATTGGTTTCGGGCCCAATGCATGGTAGTAGCTGAATCTTAAATCACACATACAGATCTTAGTGCTTAAGGTCGGCTTCAATGAAACAACCCACCATGTACTCCTACATGGCCTCTCATCGATACCTTTACCAAATCGTGTTCACCACACCACTCTCATTTCCGATATGATCATTTCACTCTAGCCCATCACCCTGATGAACCAGACCTGACACGACTCTAAGCATAGCAGGCATAGCAAGGTAGGAACAACACATACATATGGCTCAATCAAGTCCTACACATGCTAGTGGGTTTCATCTAGTTACTGTGGCAATGACAGGTCATGCAGAGGAAATGGGTTCAACTACCGTAGCACACAGCAGTTTGAAACGCGTTGTCTTAATGCAGTAAAAGAGAGCATGAGCGAGAACATGGGATTGTATCGATATGATCAAATGGTTGGTTGCTTGCCTGATGGTTCGATGCACTGATACGGTTCTTCGTTAGGGTAATCACGGTACTCCTTGGGGGCAGAACCTGTCGCAAAGAACACCGATACACAACCATCACCAAACAATGTGCAACAATATGATGCATGCATGAAACATGGCAATATGACTGTGTTGGGCTAATGCAAGTAAAACCAGAAGGGTTTGAACCAATTTGAATCAAAGATTCAAATTTCAACCTCATACATGGCTCTTTAAAGTGCTTTATCTTGTTCTGCATTAAACATCAAGTTAACTTGTTTAATCATGCATGAAAATAGTACAGATGGATAGATTGGATTTTTCTGATCATTTTTCATATATAATTTGTCTGATTTGGAGTTACAGAATAAAAGTTATGAATTTTTGAAGTTTAAACTATATTCTGGAATTTACTATATTAGATTAAATCCAGAAAATCAATTACTGCGTCAGCCTGACGTCAGTGTGACATCAGCAGGTCAACGGGACACGGTCCGGGTCAAACCTGACAATGGGTCCCGCGTGTCAGTGTGATTAGTTTAGTTAAAGTTTAATTAAAACTAAACCTGTTTAATTAACAGGGCTGGGCCCCACCTGTCATTGACTCAGGGGAGTCAACCAGGGCCCACCCGTGGTCAAACCCGGGTCGGCTGCACCGGCGTTTAGCCGCCGGCGAGCCCGACGCGGCGGCGGAAGTGATTTTTGCCGTTCCGGCAACCAAACGAGCCGCGGAGGGCACCGGAGAGGAGCTGAGGACGAGCCGCAGCTCTTGGTGGAGTCCATTGGGGTCGGGGTGGCCGGAGTTAGCGCCGGCGACGACTTTGGCGGCCACCGGAGTTCAGCCGAAGTCGAACTTGACGCTAGATGGGTCGGTGAGGTGCGGGGAGTAGCTAGTTAGGTGCTACGTGACGCGGTGAGCATGATGGACACCATGGAGTGGCCGAAGGATGACCGGGAGCACGTCGGCGACGAGCTCCGCGGCGGTGGGTGCGGTTGGGCTTCGTGCGGTGGCTACACGGCTCGGGAGCAAGAAAGTAAGGGAGGGGAAGATGGCTAAGCTCACGGGGAGTTCGACGAAGCACTCGGTGCGGCCGGGGACGGACCGGATCGACGACGGCATTGAAGGGGATCTCCGGCGACGGCGGTTCGGTCGAGGCTGGTGCGGTGGACTCGGGCGTTGCGAGCGCTCGGGGCTCGGCTTGCTCGATGGAGTGGACGGTGGCGGAGCTCTTGGATACGACGAGAGGACGCACGGGCGGCGGGGAGCGCGGCTACGACGTAAGCACGGCGGCGGTAGCGTCGGCCATGGCTGGGGGGCGCGAGGGGGAGGAGCTGGAGAGGAGAGGGGGTGTCTGGAGGGTTCAGGGGAGAGAGGGGGAGCGATCCACGATGTCACCGGGCGAGGGGAGCGGCGAGGCGGCGAGCAGGTGCGTGGCGCGCGCTGCGGTCGCCGTCGGGCACCTGCCTGCCTGCCTGGCCGGCAAGCAGCTCGCTGGAGCGGTGCTGGGCTGGGCCGGCAGGTGGGCCGGGTGCTGGCGCCAGGTAAAGGTTTTTTGTTATTTCTGCTGTTTCTGTTTTTTATAATAATTCTGCAACTTTGTTGAATTATTAAAAATACTTAGGCAACTCCTAAAATCACCAAATTACTCCTGGTCCATAGTTGGAATATTTCCAACATGAAACATTTTAGTTTGGAGATATTTGAGCATCTGAATATTTTATATAATTTTAAATGCCCAAATTCAAATATCTATGATTTAATTCAAAGACCCTAGGATGACCTAGGAAAATGTGCATCACTTTTGGCAGGGGTTCTGAACCAAGACAAAAATGATGGGCATTTTAGAAGGGCATTTCAGGTTCATTGAAAAAGTTTTTAGTAAACCCTAGTTGGTTTCCGAGGGGGCTAGGGGTTCTGTCATCCCCATTTCAGGTTTCTGAGGAAAGAATAAACATGATGCAACACTCTAATGCATGAACTAGCTAGGGTGTGACAGTAACAGTGATGGTCTCTTTTCGAGTGGGTCGAGAAGAGAACACGGTGGTGTTATGTTTGAACGTACGTAGTTCGGGATCACTTCTTGATCATTACTAGTTTGCGACCGTTTGTGTACCTTCTCATCTTACTCTTGTACTCGTAAGTTAGCGACCATATATTTCTTAGCCGCTTGCTGCAACCTCACCACTTATCCTTTCCATACCCATTAAGCTTTGCTAGTCTTGATACCCATGGTAATGGGATTGCCGAGTCCTCGTGGCTCATAGATTACTACAACAACAGTTGCAGGTACAGGTAATGCAATGATCATGACGTGAGAGAGATGCTTGCTTGTTTTGAGTTCTTCTTTTGCTTCGTCGTTTAGGGGATAGGTTCCGGGTCGGCAACCTGGGCTAGCAGGGTGGATGTCGTTTGAGTTTCTGTTGGTGTTTCATCCATAGTCAGATGTTGCTCTGATGTATGATGTTGTTGTATTCATCTGGCATTGTATGCCTCTTGTATGTATCCCCAACTATTATGAAATGGTATGATGTAATGATATCCACCTTGCAAAAGCGTCTCCAATATGCGCTTCTATCCTTGGTGGGACCTTCGAGTTCCTTTAGGATAGGGTCGCATATTGAGCGTGACAAGTTGGTATCAGAGCTTCGACCGACCATAGGAGTCCCCTTGATTGTTTGTAGAATGGCCGTTGTCGAGTTTAGAAGAAAACTGTTTTCGGAGTCTAGTTATATCGAAGAGTAGGAATTCTTTTTACTCATCCCCTTCGTCGCTCTGGTGAGGAATCTTGACGTAGGTGTTTTGACTTACTCCTGTTCCCCTTCAAATTTTTCTTTAGGATCACGTAGTTATTTTTCCATTCGTTGGTTCTCAGCTCTTTTCATCCGGTGCATTTCTCGTCAAGACGATTCGACCCTCTTTGTTTTCGCACGGTAAATCCTCAGTTCTTTCTCAACGAATTTTTTTCCCCGTCCTCAGTTGTTTTCTTTTCCCACCCGCCCACCCTTTTTCTTCTCGGAGCCGTAGTCCGTAAGCGAGTATCCATCCTACTCGTGCGAAGCCTTTGCATTCTTTCCTCAATTATTTCAGCCGGTGAATTCTCGTTTCGTTCGACATTCTTCATCGCTTTTTCTTCCGGTTGACTCAATTCAAGTTTTTCGGGTTGATCATATTCTTTTCCTTGGATCAAGTTTTCCCCTTGCTCGTTCGCCTCTCGCCAGTTAATCGTTTGATGCCCCAACGGTTAACCGCGTTAATTGAAAACCCCTTTCTCCTTGTAGCCCAGCACCCCTCCTCAAGAGCCCACCTAGCCCATCTAAACCCCCTCCATGCTCTATGTCGTTGGATCATGATTGTGTGGGCGAAAACCGCACCTCATTTGGACTCTCCTAGCTCCCTCTACCTATAAATAGGTCCTCCCCCTCCATTTTCACGGACGAAACCCTAGCCCCCTCCTCCTCGCGCCGCCGGACACATCCAACCCCGCGCCGGACATGTCCCGCGCCACAGCCCCGTCCAATCCAACCTTGCCACACGTCCAGCGCGTCTCCCCCCTGCTGCGGCCCGGGGAAGCCCATCCGGGGCCTGCCCGAGCCTGAGCCTCTGCCGCCGCGGCCCGAAAGCGCCCGAGCCCCACGCAACCGCCCGACCCCGCTGCCCATCGCGCCTCACCGCCGTGCTTCTCCATCGCCGCCGCGCGCTCGCCGGACACCTCCTCCGAGCAACGCCTCGCCCTTGCCGCTCGCCACCGCACAAGCGCAGTCGCCGTCCACTGCACCGCCGTGCCGCCGTTCGCCGCTTTCACCGGAGGTCCGCGCCTTGCGCCACCGCCGCGGCCCTGTAGCGCCTCGCTGCCGTTGGATCCAAGGGCCCCGCGCCCGGATCTGGTGGTCCCCGCCCCGCCTTGCCTCTACTCCGGCGTCCTCGCCAGTGCTGCCAGCCTCCGCCGTCATGCCTCGCCTCAGCCTCGACAGGAGGTCTGGGACGAGCTCCACCTCCGCGTGGGCCTCGTGGGCCACGTCCTCCTGCGGCCCAGCCCAGCTCTTCGTCTGCCCCGGCCCGCCATCTCCATCGACCTAGGCCGATCCCAGTGGTGAGCCACCGCTATCCCGCGCCCGAGCGTCTTTTTGTTAACCGATGGTCACTCCGTTTGTTTTCTCTGATAAATCTGCTCAAGTCCTTGTGCATGTTAATATTATGTAAGCATGTTCATCATGTCATAACTTTGTGCATGTTACTCCGTTTTGTGTGCATAATATGTCAAAATGTTCATCTCTTGATGCTCTACATGATGGATGTATTTGCATTCATGTTCCTGATCATATTGATGCCTTAATCTTTGTTGCAAAACTGCTAAGTGATATAAACTAATGAAAGTTGCTGCATGTTAGCATCATTTATGTGTTTTGTGTGTGCTATAACATTGTCCCTGTTGATACTATGGAGATGATCTTGATATGCACATGTTCTGCTATCCATGATCTACATGTTGGTGTGATTTTCATTAATATTAGGGCGCATCTTGATGTCTTAATCCCTGTTGTAAAAGTTCATGTTGTTGTTAACTGCTGAAAACTGTAATAACTTGCCTTTTTGTCATTTTTATATCTTTTTGTATGGTTTTATTTTGAGCATCATGTCTACATGTTTTACTAGAATAATTATGCTGTATCTACGGTGGTGCAGTCCATTTGTTTCGATATGCCCTGTGGTGAGTACATCCAGCTCGTGAAGTGGGCTACTCGCTGTTAATACTCTGTCAATGCTGAATCTGTTATATCATGATGACATGTTTGCTTGATGCTCACAGTTAATACATGCATAATTTGGAGATGATTATTTGACATGCTTTGTTTTCCATGTTATGATCTATCATGCCATGTCATTTTATGCCTCATATAATTCTTGTAGCATATGTTTTCATTGCCATGAACTTGCGTATATAATGTTCCAGGTCGCTGTTAAATTCATGATGCCATGTTGTGAGCTTGTTATTAATTGATCCAAGCATCTTTTGGAGATGCTCCAATGACATGTTTTGAATTATAATATGTTTTCTTTCTCGAGATGCTAAGTTTAATAATTTTGGATATCATATGCCTCTGTTCCATGCTTATAAACATGTTATCACAATGTTGCTGTTTTGCACTTGCTGAAACTTTTATTAACATTCAATCTTGTCTTGTTGATTACGACTAATCCATGAGCCATATGTATATGATTCTTTGATGTTATTTTCTCTTTATTATATTTAATTTTATGCCATGCCCGTGTTTACTATGTATAGTTGCTGTAACATCTTTGTTTCATGCCTCCAACATCCCATCATATTAACTCTGCTCATGTATATGCTCTTGTGTTACAAAGTTGCATCTTGCAATGATCATATTGGTCTAACATTGATGCCTAAGAACCTGAACCTTAATGATATTTGAAGTATGTTATCTGTACATGAAGTGCATGTCAAGCTAGTGTTCATATGATTTCTGTAGCATGCTATTTTGAAGGTTGCAAAGTGCCTACTTGCTGTTTTGGACATCATGTCCTTCAAACTTGTTTGGAGTGTATGTGTTTCACCGTTGCTCCATTTTGAGCATGCTCTATATGAAACTTGCTTAGAATTGCATGTAGTTTCATCATGTCATGCTGAATACTTGTTTTGAGTGTGTTTGCTTGATGTTTGAATGCATTTTGCATCAATGCCATGTTTACATGTAACTTGTTTTGCTCATATCTTCTAGGTTGTAGCTCCGAATTAAATGAACTTTACATGTAACTTGACTAGAATCTCGTGTAGATCATCTTGGTGAATCTTAACTTGCTTTTTAACAACTTTAACATAAGGTTTATTCAGATCTGGACAAATTTCGAAATTTGCATATGAGGATTTACCGAATTTGTTATATGTTGTTTCCAGCCTCATTTAAACTTGCTTTGATGTGATGTTCTTGTATGCATCATCTCTTGCCATGAGTATCATCATATAGACTTGTCATGCATCATACTTGGTTGAGCATCATGCCATGTTTTTGTGTTGGGTGTTTACCATGTTGTTTGCTTCTTTCCGGTTGTGCTTCTTTTAGATAGTTCTTGTTTTGTTGCGCCCGTGAGGATTCGTTCGACTACGCTTGGTTCATCTTCATCCAATCGTCTTCTTCATGCACTCGTTCTTCTTCCTAGCGGGATTTCAGGCAAGATGACTGTTACCCTGCATCTCACTACTATCATTGCTATGCTAGTTGTCTCGATGCTGTCGCTATGCGTGCTTACTACCACTTGTTTATCAAGCCTCCCAAATTCCCATGATAGCCTCTGACCTTTTTCACCCTTCCTAGCAAACCATTGTTTGGCTATGTTACCGCTTTGCTTAGCCCTTCTTATAGCGTTGCTAGTTGCAGGTTGTTCCATGTTGGAACATGGATATCATGGATATTTTTGGGATATCACAATATCTCTTATTTAATTAATGCATCTATATACTTGGTAAAGGATGGAAGGCTCGGACTTATGCCTGGTGTTTTGTTCCACTATCGCCGCCCTAGTTTCCGTCATACCAGTGTTATGTTCCTTGATTTTGCGTCCCTAACATGGTGAGGGGTATGGGACCCTCTTAACAGTTCGCTTTGAATAAAACTCTTCCAACAAGGCCCAACATTGGTTTTCCATTTGCCTAATAACAACTAAAACTTAAATAGGGATTTTTGCCGGCCCCCTAATATTCTTTAATCAACCCTCGGGCCAATGCTCCTCTGAGTGTTGGTCCAACCTAGGCGCTGTCCGGCGCCCCCTAGGCAACCAGGGTCTCAACCAACCCGACGTCTTGCCCTTCCGTTGTTCCCTGAGAACGAGATACGTGCGGCTCTTATCAGGATTTGTCGGCACACTGGGAGGTCTTGCTGGTTTTGTTTTACCATTGTCGAAATGTCTTGTGCACCAGGACCCCGAGTCTGATCGGATGTCTCGCGATGGAGGATTGTCTCCGTGGATCGTGAGCTTGTAATGGGCTAAGTTGGGACACCCCTACAAGGTTTAAACTTTCGAGAGCAGTGCCCGCAGTTATGTGGCAGATGGGAGTTTTTAGTATCCGGTTGTAGAGAACTTGACACCAGATTCAAATTAAAATACCCAACCGCGTGTGTAATCGTGATGGTCTCTTTTCGAGTGGGTTGAAAAGAGAACATGGTGGTGTTATGTTTGAACGTAAGTAGTTCAGGATCACTTCTTGATCATTACTAGTTTGCGACCGTTTGCGTAGCTTCTCATCTTATTCTTGTACTCGTAAGTTAGCCACCATATATTGCTTAGCCACTTGTTGCAGCCTCACCACTTATCCTTTCCATACCCATTAAGCTTTGCTAGTCCTGATACCCATGGTAATGGGATTGCTGAGTCCTCGTGGCTCATAGATTACGACAACATTAGTTGCAGGTACAGGTAATGCGATGATGATGACATGAGATCGATGCTTTCTTGTTTTGAGTTCTTCTTCTGCTTCGTCATTCAGGGGATATGTTCCGGGTCGGCAACCTGGGCTAGCAGGGTAGATGTCGTTTGAGTTTCTGTTGGTGTTTCATCTGTAGTCAGATGTTGCTCTGATGTATGATGTTGTTGTATTCATGTGGAATTGTATGCCTATTGTATGTATCCCCAACTATTATGTAATGGTACGATGTAATGATATCCACCTTGCAAAAGAGTCTCCAATATGCGCTCTATCCTTGGTGGGACCTTCGAGTTCCTTTAGGATAGCGTCGCATATTGGGCGTGACATAGACAGAGATACTATTCAATGTTTCCTCAATATGTGGCCCACAAGTAATTTTAAAAGTCAAGTTTGAAAATTAATTTGGACCTGACTTGGAGTCTAAGAGGTGAACAAGACGATAAAGTAGGAGGTAATATTAAGCAATGCATAACATAAGCAGAAACAAAAGAGTGCGACCTCTCTTGTGGACTCGTGTACTCCTCCCGTTCATCTGGTGAGTCGATGATGGTGATGTAGTTGCAGTGGGTCGGCGGCAGGGAAGGAGATCTGAGGCGGCCAAAGATGGTCAGGAGTCATGATGTCTGGTACGATGGATGCTTCTGTCGATGGAGCAGCTCATGTGAGGTGGACGATGTCGCGGCAGGAGCAGGACAAACCAGACAAAGTTTTCTTTGACACCTATCTATAACTAAAGTAATTCTGTAAGGGCTCCTTTGGCTTGCCGGATTCGAAAAATGCAGATATAGGAAAAACGCCAGAACAGGATAGGAATTCACGTGGGAAACAAAGCATTTGTAAACACATGATTTCTGTGAACTTGGGTTTTTGGTTCACAGGAATTGGAAGAGCAGAGGAATGCAAAGAAACATGGCCAAATTAAAGTGAAACCATATGAAAGTGTGTATAGTTAGAATGTTATTCTACCACTAATGCACTTAGTCTTATTGTCATGCATAGGATTTTGAAAAGTAGGTCTTGGTGGTTGTTTTGCTCCATTCCTTTCAACAAAATGCATGAATAATTGAATAGTAGAGTGCCATAGGAAAATTTCCTATTGCTATGTTTTTCCTTCACTTTTTTTCCTTTGAACCAAAATAGCCCTAATGGTTCGACATGAATGTAGTCTAATAAGTGATGCGACAAGTGTACAACCTCTTTGGCATAGCCGTGTCGACCTCAGCATCATTGGGTTGGTCGCTGAAGAAGTTGCGGCAGAGGTGGCTGTCGAAAGTGTGGAGGAAGATCTGAGGCATCTCTAGATGGCGTCCAGGGCACTGCTCTGTTGTGATGGAGGGTTCCGTCGTTGGAGCAGCTCCGGCGACCCGTAAGACGTCGAGGCTAAAGCAGTACATGACATACATCATTAATCTCAAGTGGGATTCTAATAGCATCTCCAATAGATGATGTAAAATACATTACCAAAAAGTGATAGATGTAAAATTTACATAACCAAAAAACACATGACTATAACAGATGAGGTCAAAACTGTTGACTCTAAACTTAACTGTCAAAACTAGAATTTACAGTGGAATCTGAATGTTACTGTCGAAACTAAACGCACTGGTAGCAATGAGGCACTTCACATGTAGTTTAGGCCACTTGAGCACTAGTAGTAGAGAAACAGTGTTCTAAATCAGTAGGCGATCAATGGGGAACACAGTAGCAGATAGTAGCCGGAGCAACAGCGCCTGGAGGAGCAACACAAACTAGAGCCAGAGCAGCAACTCGTGTAGCTGCAGCAGCCCGTGCACCAGTATCAGCAGCTCGAGCAAGAGCAAGAGCAAGAGCAGAGCAGCAGCATGAGCAAGGGGGAGAGCAGAGTAGCGGCGCTACAGAGCGAGAGCCGGAGTAGCAGCAGTGTGAGAGAGCGAGAGTCGGAGAAGTAGCAGCAGATCTGACTGGTATGTACACCGCCCCCGAATGAGCCTCACACTGGGGGAGAGCAGTCATGCAGATGTCGCCCGCAGCGCCAGCTTTGAGGTAGCCGTGCCATGGGGGTGCGGGATCGAGCACCGTCGAAGCCGGGAGGTCGAATTAAAGAGAAGGTGTGATGCAATGAGTGTACAACCTCTTTGGTGGCGCCGAGTAAGCCTCAACTTCGTCCAAGGAGTCAGTAAGGATGTTGCGGTTTTAGTGGAGTAGGTCAAGGCGGCGTTGTGGGGATGGAGCAGCCGTGATAGACGAGGCGATCATCAGAGCAGCTCCTTGGAGGTGGAGGACGGGGCGGTTGAACTGGTGGGACGAGGAGATCTACGATAGATGCTTATCCAGTGTGGTGGATAAGGGACGTTGAGCTGTTGCGGTGGACGACGTCGTCGGGGAAGAGGCTCTGGTTGGGCAACCGTGAGGTGGCGGACCGCGGAGGGTGGGGTTTCATGGCTGGAGCAGAGAGGTTATGGCGGCCTGGGATTTCGAATGGCGAAAAGGAGGTGATGGGAGGGGGAACCATGACTTAGGGACACGCTTGTCCAAAATGTAGGGTGTGTTACAAAAGTACCCCCACCAATTTGAACTAGCGGCAATTCAGCTCAGGGTTAGAAGGGGGATTTTGCGTGTCGGGATTTGGTAGCTGGAGGGAGTTTTCGCGTGCATTGTAATTTTTGGATAGTAAGGCGCGGGTTGTGATGGCGCGAGTTTTGGGAGCATGATATCTGAAGTTTTGGGATAACAAGGCATAGGTTGAATTTTAGGGACAAGCGTAACATGTAATAATGTACGTACCAAATCAATTTGCACTTCCCTCGATGAAAAAACAAAAAAATAAAATATTCACACCACACAAAGAGAGAGTCTTGTCCCGTTTTACTGTACAAATGCTATTCAAAGCTATGAATCCATGTTATGTGCAGTTAATTTTTTTCGTTGGCTGTATATAATGCATGTAACCTACTCATATGAACATTTTAGTGGATTCCAAATATCTATACTACCGCTGCAATTCAAACTAAATTTATATTTGTTTCTCTATTTGAATAAGAATCTACAATCATGATTGCTGCCAAGTTAAACCATCATTCATATATTATCTTCACAACACAACACATGATTACTATAGAGATAGATATGAACTATGTGTACTCGAATTAAATTTTTTGAATACACTTGATGTTGATTCCAAATAATAGTACAATACATTTGATGTACTAACTAGATCTTCATAATCTAAACCATGTTTCATATGTACACTGTGTTTATCACACAAAGTATAGTGCCCCGCCCCCCACATTATCACAAATTCAAATAAATGTTTTATATATTATATGTAGTATAACATGTTCAAAACCACACCATGTGGATCACCATTATATATATTCATGCATGCGTCGGTTTAAAACACTATGATATCTTCTTCAAATATCCGAATCCACTTTTATATTGAATTATGATCTCTATCGTCTTTTACACCCACACAATCCTCTTATCTTTGTAGCTAGCGCTAACTTTCTCTCGTGCATGCACACGCCCGCCTCCCTCTCACCAACCCTCAACATTCTCTAGCTTCGTCGCACACATTTGTCATTTCTCTATAGGTCGTTCACCCATGGTGTGTGTAGGCCCCCTAGCTCCTTCTTTGCAGCACACACCGATTGATATACCTCTCTAGCCAGGTGTGCCTACTACAAACACAAGCTTTCCCTCTGCTCTTCTCACCGTCCATGCCCCCCTCTGTCTATTATGGTTCCACGCATGTGCACTCTCCCACCCTTGTTTTCATCGATCTCACACTCGCACACTCCTTCCCCCTTGATATAATAGTCCTCTCGCACCACCTCCTAGCTGCATCCCTCTCTCTCTATCCTTCTCTCTGGGCCTTATTTTCTTCTAACACCTACATGCATGTATATATACCGATTAATCTCCCTACATATACCCAAGTCGACTATACCTCTTTTTCCCCACGCATCGATCGATGTACCTCACAAGTTACGTCTCTCCCTTTCTCCGACAAAGGACGATTGATCTTCCTATGTAGTTACGTCTACTTACCATAGCCATATCGTCCCCCCATCATTCGTGGATGCCTCCTGACCCGTCTCTCACACGCACATGCACAGACAGGCAGAAATCCCCTCTCTTATTGATATTGCACGCGTGCCCTTTGTTTGTCTAGCAGGCCTCTCCCAACATTTGTGAGAAGCAACTGCACCACCAAACCATTCGACACTCTAGCTCTGTCTCTCTCCCAACCTTATTCCTCTCCTAAACATATGCATGGATGCCGATCGATCTCTCTAAATACATAACGTAGGTCTCTCCCCTCCTCCACACATATACCAGCCATTCTACCTCTATAGTTAGGTCTCGCCCCCCCCACACATACCTATAGTCGAACAATGTAGGTCGGTATTCATGCCATAGAGACAAACTGCACATGTCCTGTCGGTGTACTAGAATAGGGGTACCCTAGTACCCCGAACTTGTGCACGGGCAGTTGCAGCACCCCGCGGCAAGGCTTGTCGGGCAAACGCCAAGATCCTCCGTGGTTCCCTTGGAGCCATTCAAGAACAAAGTATTTAAGCTCAGGAGACAAGGCCCCGGCAAGAGGAGCTTGCCGGGAAGGCCAACCAAGGCACTTCAAGGAACTTGCCACGACGCGCCACGCGCTCCGGCAAGGCAACAAGGTCCCGGCAAGAGAAGCTTGCCGGGAAGACCAACCAAGGTACCTCGAGGCCCGGTGAGCGACAAGCTTCTGGACCCGACAAGATAACAGCAGTGGCTAGGCGCTTGCCGCGGCAGGCGGCCACTCTGTACCCACGCTCTAGCGCATCCACCAACGTGTCGATCTGGGGGCCTCTCCAGGCGCGCGTGGCGGGAGGCTGTGCAGCCAGCGGTGCGCAGTGGCATGCGAAGCTGACAAGATCGCCATCGTGGTGAACGGTGGCGCCCCTAACGGTCCTTTTCTGCACTGTTCGGGCGACTCAGACGGGCATTTAATGCCCTTGTCCCCTGCCGTCAGGGTTAGGTAGGATGCATTGTAACTGTACCAACCACCTCACTTTTTACATTTGTACCCTTCTCTGCGTTGCCACCTGTCGGTGACCCCTTTAGCGTATAAAAGGAGGCCCATGCGCAACATAGAGGGGGTTCGGTTCGACTCATTCATAGCCCAGAAAGACACTACGCTCGCTCGCTCTAGAGCAAGAACACAAGATAATACAACCAGACAAGCAGCAGTAGGAGTGTTATCTCTCCGGAGAGCTCCGAAGCTGGGTAAACTGCTCGTGTGCTTCGCCTCGATCTGCTCTTCGTGCGATCTCCGCCCCCCGCCGAACCGAAAGGGGCCCGGTCCGCTGGCCCCATAGGTGTTCGTGGATCAGTTTCCTCGACATCTTTGGCGCGCCAGGGATGTGGCACGAGCAGGGCACGGTCGCCTGGACGGGATACTGCTCCTTCTAACATTGTTAGAAGTCCGAGCACGTCCCGCTTCTCGCGCCGTCCGCCACTGCCACCCACCACTCCAGCAGAAGCTTTGGCGCGAGCTCAACTTCTCCTAGACTACCCTCCGACGTCGGACAAGATCAACGAATGGAGGGCCACCATTCAGAGTCTCATCGGCTACGCCAACGGCGATACTCCACGGCGGCCGAGCGTGTCGCCGCCGCGGCAGGGTTGCCAGGCGCAAGCCGGTGGCGACGAAACGGGTGGAGGTACAACTACCATGCAATCACCGCCCCGAAGGCCAAGATCGCCGACTCACCGGATCCACCTCGACAGCGACTCCACTGCATCGTCGGATCCACGAGCTCGTCACGATCAGCGCCAAGTTCTTCATGATCGACAACAAGAAGACGCTCAAACTCGCATCGAGCGCCGAAGAGAAGCGCGACGTCAATCCGACAAGCGCGCTGGGCCCTCTATTGACATGCATGCGCCAGGGGAACCAGGCGATCTGCCGTACGCGGTAGGTTGCCCTGCGTTCACCCGTGAGCTGCGGCAAGTCCAGTGGCCCATCACGAAGAACTTCAAGCCAGACGTACCGGAGAAGTACGACGGCAAGACGCATCCGTCGGAGTTCCTCAGCATCTACACCATTGCGGTGCAGGCTGCCGGGGGACGGGATGACAAGATCCTTGCCAACTACTTCCCACTGGTGCTCAAGCCCAACGTTAGGTCCTGGCTCATGCACTTGCCGGACAACTCCATATCCTCCTGGGCTGATCTGTGCCATCAGTTTGTCGGCGCCTTCACAGGCGGACACAAGCCTCATGGCCAGGAGAGTGATCTTCATCTGCTCGCCCAGAAGGAAGGAGAGCCCCTGCGCAAGTACATTCAGAGGTTCAATAGTGTGCAGCACAACATCCCAGACGTCCACCCTGCCGCGGTGATCAGCGTGTTCCATCAGAACATGCGGAACCGCAGGATGCGGGAGGAAATGGCGATGTGCAAGATTAGGGACGTCAGTGAGTTATATGCACTGGCCGACAAGTGTGCACGTGCTGAGGAAGGGAGGAGACTCCCCGGAGAGAATGTAGGAGCGGGAGGATCTGATAGTGAAGATGCTGCCTCGGCAAGGAAAAACCAGCGGCGGAACAACAGAAGGAGGAAAGGCAAAGAGGTGCTAGTTGTTGAGCAGTCCGGCAACGGTGGTGGCGCCAACAAAGCCAAAGCTGGTGACTCTGGCAAGGAGGTTGCCGCGGAGGTGGCGATCGCCGACAAGCAGGACGGCACCAAGAAGCAGTATTGCAAGATCCACCGTACCAAGGGCCATGATCTCCAGAGCTGTAGGAAAGTCGAGCAGCTTGTTGAGCAACAGAAAGCTGAATACGAGTGGCGCGACAAGGAGAAGGCCCAGGAAGGTGCTGGGGGATCCGGCAAGAAACGTCCCGGCCGAGGAGGACGCCGCGGCAAGACCAAGCAGCGGCAAGGAGACAGACCTCCTCGCGGCCGCGACAAGGATGAAGATGACGACGACGATGAAGACATGGATGATGAGGAGACTGATGAGCAGGAGTTCCAGAAAGCCACAGAGGTCCTGTGTGTTGACGGTGGTGCTTCTCTGCATACCTCGCACCGTCAGCTCAAGCAGTGGATGCGGGAAGTTAATGCAGCAGAACCACCCGTCGAGTCACGCAAGCCTCTGAAATGGTCCAGCCACTCCTATCATCTTTGATATTGAGGATCACCCTGATCGCATAACTGCGGTCGGGTGCTTGCCGATGTTGGTTTCACCAACAATCCGCAACCTCAAGGTCACTAAGATGCTAGTTGACAGCGGGGCCGGCTTGAACCTGATCTCCTCCGCGGTGATCCAGAAACTCCAGATCCCTGACAGCGAGCTCGAAGAGACCGGTACATTTCAAGGAATCAACGCAGGAAGAAGCAAACCGAAGGGAAAGATCACGTTGCCGGTAACATTTGGCAGCAAGCTGAACTTCAGGACTGAGAGGGTCACATTTGATGTTGCTGACTTTCCATTACCTTACAATGGAATCCTTGGCCGTCCGGCACTCGCCAAGTTCATGGCAGCCTCTCACTATGCGTACAACGTACTGAAAATGCCAGGCCCGATAAATGTCATCTCTGTCCCTGGCGACAAGAAGGATGCTCTTATCTGTGCCGACAAGATCTACCGAGAAGCAACAGCCGCAGCAGAACACAAGACACTTGCCGCTGAAGCTCCCGGGGGGAAGAAGAAGACCAAGTCCGACAAGAGCTCTGATGCCCACTCCGGCAAGCGCACCTCTTCGGAGTGCTGCGCTACCGTCGAGGACGCACCATCGAGCTCCACCGGCAAGTGTAAGAAGGCAATGGCAGCTCCACCTGAGACCAAGAAGGTGTCCGCCAAGGAGGACGACACTGGTAGTACCTTCACCATTAGCGCCACCCTTGACCCCAAATAGGAAAGCGCGCTCATTGCTTTCCTGTGGGCGAATGTCGACGTGTTTGCGTGGCAACCGTCTAATATCCCCGGTGTTCCCAGGAAAGTAATTGAGCACCACCTTGCCGTCTGTCCTCATGCGCGGCCGGTCAAGCATAGAGTCAGGAAGCAGGCAGTGGAGCACCAAGAATTCATCGCAGAAGAAATCAAGAAGTTGGAAGCAGCAGGCCTTGTCAGAGGAGTGCTCCATCCCACGTGGTTGGCCAATCCTGTTGTTGTGCGCAAGGCTAACGGGAAATGGAGACTTTGTATTGACTTCACTGATGTTAATAAAGCTTTTCCCAAAGACCCATTTCCCTTGCCGCGCATTGACCAGATTGTTGACTCCACAGTCGGATGTGATTTGCTTTCATTTCTTGATGCATACTCAGGATACCATCAGATCTTCATGGCAGAAGAGGATGAAGAGAAAACCGCGTTTATCACCCCGTGTGGCACGTACTGCTTCGCACGGATGCCTTTCGGTTTGAAGAATGCTGGTTCAACATTCGCAAGGGTAGTCCACCACGCTTTTGAGCCGCAAATGCACAGAAATGTGGAAGCCTACATGGATGACATAGTGGTCAAGAGCAAGAACAGGGCGACCCTGATTCAAGATTTAGATGAGACATTTGCAAATCTGCGTAAGATCAACCTCAAGCTTAACCCCGAGAAGTGCGTGTTTGGAGTCCCTTCCGGCAAGCTTCTCGGGTTCTTCGTGTCTCAGCAGGGAATTGAAGCCAATCCCGACAAGATCAAGGCCATTGAGCAGATCGAAGCACCAAAGCGCGTCAAGGATGTACGAAGGCTTGCCGGTTGCATGGCTGATCTCAGCAGGTTTATCTCTAGATCTGCTGAGCGCGCCCTGCCATTTTTCCAAATTTTTAAAAAGGCAGGTCCAATGAAATGGACTCCGGAGGCGGAGGCTGCGCTGCAGGACTTGAAGAGGTACCTATCCTCCACTCCAACACTTGTCGCACGTAAGCCGCAAGAGAAGTTGCTGCTGTATATAGCGGCAACCAATCAAGTGGTTAGTGCTGCGTTAGTGGCGGAGAGGGAGGCAGATGATGAGCCAGCGACCACGGCAGATACATCCAGCGACAAGCAGGGGGCTTCGCCGACAAGCTCTGGTCCCGACAGAGATGGATCTGCACAGGAGCATGATAAGATGCAGAAGAGAATGGTGCAGCGTCCAGTTTACTTTGTTAGTTCCCTTCTACAGGGGGCTAGATCAAGGTACTCTAGTGTGCAGAAGTTGCTTTTCGGCCTCCTCATGGCCTCGAGAAAGCTGCGCCATTACTTCCAAGCACATGAGATCACTGTCGTCACTCGCTTTCCGCTGAGGAGGATACTGCAAAATCCAGAAGCGACAGGCAGAATTGTCGAGTGGGTGCTGGAACTGTCAAGCTTTGGCCTCAAGTTTAAGAGCACTTCAACTATCCAAAGCAGAGCATTGGCAGAGTTCATAGCAGAATGGACGCCAACACCAGATGAAGAAATTCCAGAGACGAGCATCCCCGTCAAAGAGGCAAGCAAAGAGTGGCTGATGTACTTTGATGGTGCCTTCTCGCTGCAAGGCGCCGGAGCGGGCGTGCTGCTTGTCGCGCCCACAGGAGAGCACCTCAAGTACGTAGTCCAGATGCACTTTCCCAAGGAGCAAGCAACCAACAATACTGCAGAGTATGAAGGATTTCTTGCCGGTCTCAGAATCGCAGCAGACCTTGGGATCAAGAAGCTCATTGTCAGGGGTGACTCATAGCTTGTCGTCCGCCAAGTGAACAAGAACTACCAGAGTCCATTGATGGAAGCATATGTTGATGAAGTGAGGAAGCTAGAAGAGCACTTTGACGGCCTACAGATGGAGCATATCCCAAGAGCTCAGAATGACATTGCTGATGGCCTGTCAAAGTGCGCCGCACTAAAGTTACCTGTGGAACCAGGGATCTTTGTGCTCAAGTTGACTCAACCATCCGTAACACCATCAACTGGACAAAGCAAGAAGAGGAAGTTGGTTTCTGGTGACTACTTTCCGACAGAGCTCCCCGAAGCCGCCGCCAAGAAAGTCCCCAAGATCAACACCAAGGATGCTGAGGGGAAATCTGCTCCGGCAAGCCTTATGGTTTGTTCCATTGAAGCAGACGCTCCCGACAAGTTTTGCTCCGGCAAGCTTGCCGGGGAACATCAAGCTCCGGTAGGGCCGCAAGTCCTTGCCGTAGAAGCGGATGTTCCCGCAGCAGCAGATGTGCCTTTAGTCCTTGTTGTCGAGCCGCAAGCTCCAGCATGGGCACAACAGATTTTCCATTTCCTTCAGACAGGAGAACTTCCCGAAGAGCAAGAAGAAGCGGAAAGAGTAGCCCGGCAGTCAAGTATGTACCAGTTTGTCAATAGCATACTGTACAGAAGAAGACTCAACGGTGTGAAATTGAAGTGTATTTGCCGGGAAGATGGACAAAAGCTGTTGGCAGAGATACATGGAGGCATATGTGGCCACCACATTGGCGCAAGAGCACTTGCCGGCAAAGCTTTCCAGCAAGGCTTCTTTTGGCCGACAGCCCTCCAGGATGCAACTGCACAAGTAACCAAGTGTGAAGCGTGCCAGTTCCACTCCAAACAAATACACCAGCCAGCTCAAGCTCTCCAGACGATCCCTTTATCCTGGCCATTTTCGGTCTGGGGGCTCGATATCCTCGGCCCTTTCCCCCGAGCTATCGGGGGCTTTGAGTACTTGTACGCCGCAATCGACAAGTTCACAAAGTGGCCGAAAGTGCAGCCAGTGAGGAAGGTGACAGCACAGTCAGCAGTCAAGTTCTTCAGGTCAATTGTTTGCCGTTTTGGGATCCGTAACAGGATCATCACCGACAACGGCACGCAATTCACGAGCCGCACCTTCATGCAGTACGTCCAAGACCTTGGCGCCAAGGTCTGCTTCGCTTCTGTCGCTCATCCGAGAAGCAACGGTCAAGCAGACAGGGCAAATGCTGAAGTGCTGCGCGGACTCAAGACCAGAACTTTCGACAGGCTGCGCAAGTGCGGAAGAAACTGGATCGAGGAGCTGCCGGTGGTTCTTTGGTCGATCAGAACAACGCCAAATCGAGCCACTGGCCAGACGCCTTTCGCTCTAGTCTATGGAGCAGAGGCAGTTCTCCCCACGGAACTCGTATATGGATCGCCTCGAGTGCTCGCTTATGATGAGCTTGAGCAAGAACAGCTGCGACAAGATGACGCGCTGCTCCTTGAGGAAGATCGTCTTCAGGCTGCTGTACGAGCTGCTCGATACCAGCAAGCTTTGCGCCGCTACCATAGCCGCAAAGTTAAAGCCAGAAGCTTTGAGGAAGGCGACCTTGTTCTTCGGCGCGTTCAGTCCGCCAAGAATTCCAACAAGTTGACGCCGAAGTGGGAAGGCCCCTATAGGGTGAAACGAGTCACAAGGCCCGACGCTGTCCGCCTTGAGACCGAAGATGGCATTCCGGTGAGCAACTCCTGGAACATAGAACATCTTCGTAAGTTTTTCCCGTAGGGCACGGTTGCCGGAACCCGTTCCGGCAACCACCTTTTTGTACAAGTCTTGCCGCTGTTGCATGTAATCCTTTGTACAAAGCCAGGCGCAGATCCCGTGCATAAGTAAAACCCCATATGCTCCGCACAACTTGTCCATTTCATGCATTAGTTTCTTTCTTGCATGCGTTATCTGACACTTTGTGCAGCACCTACATCCGGTAAGCAGTAACGAGCCGAAGGGCTCCATATCATTATTTTCTCTTCTTTCTTCTTTTCAACAAAGGAAAAGAAGGTTCCCTCGCACACATGTTTGCCGGGGGGAAGGAGAAGATTGTGGTATGGACCAGGCGTTGTTCAAGCAAAGTCTTGCCTTGCCGGGAAGCAAACGACAGAAAAGCTAAGTTGCCAAAGTTTGAGCAATCAGTTTTTAAATTTTTGAGTTATCTTCCTCGAACGACCCTGCTTTGTATGGAAAACCTGTGCGCGGAGGAACCAACTCGTGGCTAGTTGCGCCCTTACTTTGTTTCGAGTCCGCTCAACAACTTAAGTGTGCTGCATCTAGTCACGACAAGGTTTCTTGTCGGAAGCAGCACCGCCAGCAGGCTGCTGAAGTTCCGCACTCAGCGCTCGCGGTTCGGGTGCCTGCGCCGACAAGTTCCCTAGAAGCATAGGGTAAAAACATACAAAGGAAGGAATCTAGTAGAGGAAATAACATCGCAATTGATAACAGAAATAAAGTTATATTACAAGATAACTTGTCGCAGCTCTAACAGACTGTTTTCATAACGTGATTAGCAACGACAAAGGAAAAGAAGAAATGGGCGGCCTAGTCTACGCGGCCGCCCTCAACCCTCTTGATCTCGCTCACCTTGTCCACAATGGGTGCGACAAGGGCCTTGAGTGCATCCCGATCGGCGTCTGGAGGCAAGGACTTGAGGACGTTGGTGAAGCTGAGGCCTGGATTGCGGAAGGCCACCTTCATCAACACCTTCTAGAGAACCCCGGCGCAGATTTTGCGCGACTCGTCGGCCATCTGCTTCGGAATCCTTTCCCGGAGCCGCTGGAGTGCCATCGCCACGCCCTTGAAGAACAGGCTGAGCTTGGCGCTGGGTTGGAGATTCTCGTCGGAAGGATACCCAAAGTCCTCCATCCCCAGCTGCGCCAGCTCCTCGTTGATGACTGCAGCAATGTTCACCAGACCCTCGGTCCAGTGCTCCACAGTGTCTCTGAACGAGTTCTGGGTAACTGCAATGCTCTCCAGCAGCGCCGCGTCAGCCTTGACCTTCTCCGACAAGGTCTTCTCCCGCTCCTTGGCGGCCTCCAGCGTCTGCGTCAGCGTGGCCAGCTTCAGCTCCAGGTCTGCATTGGAATCCTGGGCGGCGCTGAGCTCCTTGCCCCTCTCAGCGAGAAGACCTTGCAGCCCACCATGGGCGGCCGCATCCTTCTCACGCTCACGCTTGAGCGCGGCAAGCTCCTCGCCGCTCTTCCCAATGTTGGCCTCCAGCTGCGCCACCTTCTCCTCCAGCTCTTTCTTGGCAGCCTCTGCGATTGCGGCAGCATCCTTTGCCTCCTTGAGCGCCCCGCCAAGTGCTTGCTCACGCTCGGCGAGCTCCTCCTCGTAGCTGTCGAGGTTGGCCTTCCGCTGCACCAACTCGCCTTCTCGCGCAGACTGCTTCTCGGCGGCCAGCCTTTGCTCCTCCTCAGCTTCGGCCTTCTCGAGAAGGAAGGCCGTGCGCTCCTCGTCGAGTCGCTCCCGCTCCTGTGCCAGGGACCGGAGAGCCTCTTGATTGTGGCCCCGGAGCTCCTCTGCACGCTTCTCCATGTCAACTCCCGCCTTCGCGACAAGCGCTTCCCGGGAAGCCAGCTTGGCTTGCCGGGCGCGGTAGAGTGACAGCAGCTTCCGCAGCAGCTGCTCCTCCTCAGGCTCGTCACTGCTGCTGCTGGGCGCGTCGACCAACGATAGTCCAGCAGAGGCGAGCACCTCCCCATCGAAAGTTTCCCCCTCGACCGGCGCCTTGGAGCTCGACGCCCAGGGTAGTTTGATGAAGATATCATCGCCGGCCTTCAAGTAGGCGCCGGGCTGAGGCTCCTCGGAGCCCGGCTCCACAGAGGCGGCAGAGGGATCGGCGGTCGGCGCAGCGCCTGGCGCTCCTGCGGCCTCTGGGTCGTCAGTGCGATCGCCTGACCCCTCGCCGGCTTCTGCGGCGGCAGCCCTGGCGGCCTCCTCGCCGGCGGTCTCATCAGCACCGGCCCCTTCCTCGCCGGCGCCCTCTGTCTCCATTGGCTCAGCAGCAGATGGGTCTTAAAAAAGAAGAAGGGAGAAAAATCAATCAAAAATCCAAGAGAAGAAAATCAGAAGAAGAAGAACCCAAGGGGAAGTTTTTGGACAAGTGGATTACCTGTGCCAAGATCTGCAGTTGCGGTCTCGGCCGCCGAAGGATCAACGGTGCTGCCCCTTGCCGGAGAATTCTCCCTTGCCGGAGAGCACTCCCTTACCGGGAACCCCTCCCTTGGCGGCGTAGTCGAAGCGGATGGCACTTCGGGACCAGCTTCCGGGCGCTCCTGATGTGGCTGCTCTGCTCCTACACAAATCAACAAGCAAGATATCAACAAAGGAAAAAGCACTCATGCGCGCCCGACAGCAGAAAGCTAACTATAAACTTATGCTGGGGGCTGCGCTGGGGGCTGCTTTGAGGAGTGATTGCCGGGTCCGTCAAGGTGGTCTCGGACCCACCCCCTGCAGACACGGTGGGGTCATCTTCGATGACAATCACCGCGGCCTTGGCCCTCTTCGCTGCTCTCTGGGCCAGCGTCCTGAAAAGAAAGGAGTCCAGATTGAAGCAAGTCAGATACAAGATATAAACAGCAAGATTGAAGAACTACAAGAGCACCCAAGAAACTTACTCTTCTTCCTCCTCGTCGGAGCTGAGCGCGGAAAGATCGAAGTCTGGCCCTCCTCCAGTGCGGCGAGGCGGAGGAGTAGGATCCCTTGCCCGCTTGGCGGGGGCGGTGGCGGTGCCCCGGGAAGATCCCGCTCCAGTTGCCGCTGCTGCATGAGGCGCTCCCGCGGCAACATTGCTTGCCGCGGTAGAGCGCGTCGCACGGCTCAGCGGCTGTTGACCCGGCTGCCGCCCCGCTGCGTCCCCGGCCCTACGAAGGCGCCTTCTTGGCGGAGCCGGGGGCTCCGCCTGCGGCAAGTTTTCTGAAGGCTCGGGCTCTTCCTCTCCGGCCTCGCTCGGCTCGGCTTTAGAACCGGCAGGCTCTTCCTCGCCAATGAACTCCGCGCGCTCGGCAAGGTTTGCCGCCTCTGCCGCCTCCGCCTCTTTTGCAGTGAACCCAAACACGCCCGCGGCAGCTGCGGCCGCAACCTCTTCCGCCCTAGTGGCGATGCGCTGCAGCTCCTCGTCGGTGGTGTCACGGGTGGGGCTCTTCTGCTCGTCAGCGTGGACCGGCACTTCTTCCAAGTTGTCGAAGAACGCTTGCACGACGTCATCCGCAGGCTCTTGCCAAGTTGGAAGGATTCCGTGTGAATCGCACAACGGCATCATGGCGCAGATCCGGTCAAGCGAAGAATTGTTGCATAATGGGACGACGCCCCTCGGCAGCGTGAATGGGTGCTGGGGGTCGCGTTTGAACAACTCCAGGAGCATTGCATCCAGCTCCAAGACGGTGAAGTTGTAGTTGAGGCCCGACCGCAGCCTCATGATGTCCGCCGAGTTCTTGAATTCACAGGCGAGCCTTCCCCTCTCCTGCAGGGGGGCGATGCGGCGGCGGAGGAAATCTGCGCCTACAGCGCCTACAGTGAGCCCGGCAAGCCTGAGGCGAAGAATCCTAGTGATGGAGATCTTCAGCCTCTCGTCTTCCGGGGCCACGTTGCTCCAGTCATTGCCGCGCACTATCGGAGCTTGGCGCACGGCGGTGAAGGGCTGCGGATTCTCCTCGACAATCCAGCACCACTCCGCTCTCCACTCCTCCCACTTGCTGCGGAGCTCACCCTCCAAGTACGCCTCCTTCTTGCCGACTCTCAAGATCCAGGCGATCCCTCCGGCAAGCGGCTCTCCTCTCTCTACCCGAGGTATGAAGAAGTGGCGGAAGAGGGAAACACTGGGGTGGACTCCGACAAAGTTTTCGCACAAATGTGCGAAAACTGCCATGGTCAGAACGGCGTTGGGGGTGAAGTCAAGGTGGCGGAAGCCGTAGGTGTTCATGATATCGCAGAAGAACTCCGAGAAGGGCGGGCAGAGCCTGCAATAGAAGAATAGCGCGAAGAATTGGTACCCGTTTGGAGCCAGCTCCGAAGTAGCAGCCGGGAGTACCCTCGTGCACGGATGCGCCCGCGTCTCCGTCGCCCAAAAGAGGTAGAAGTACTCCCTCAGCTCCTGCACGCCGAGCTGGGGGGAGAAGATCGCCCGCTCCTTTCGCAGCGCCGCGAGCCGCTGCGCCTCGGCCGACTTCACGCCCTTTCCCTTGTCGGCTTTCGGAGCCATGGCGGAGGTGGTGGGGGAGGTCGACGGTGTTGGTGATGCTGGTGGCAATGGGGGGCGGAGCGCTGCTCTCTCGGCTTCGGGAAGAAGGGGGGGAGCAGCGGAGGTTCGTGAAGATGGAGTAGTAGCAACCAGCGAGGGGGAACGAACTGCGCCTGTTTCCTCTGCTTATAAAGAGGGATGGGGCAGACGTTTCGCCCTTCCGAATAAAGAACCACCCACGATCTCTCCCACGATGCCGCATTCAACGCGTGCCGTTGGGGGAGGGCGCGGTGGATACGGAGCGAGATTCGGCGTGGCCCAGCCCGCGTGTGCCCGTGCCCTGTCTTGGGCCTGGCACAACAGCGCTCGGCACCGTGTCTGGCCCAGGCCCGGGGGCTCCTGTCGGTGTACTAGAATAGGGGTACCCTAGTACCCTGACCTTGTGCACGGGCAGTTGCAGCACCCCGTGGCAAGGCTTGCCGGGCGAACGCCAAGATCCTCCGCGGTTCCCTTGGAGCCATTCAAGAACAAAGTATTTAAGCTCAGGAGACAAGGCCCCGACAAGAGGAGCTTGCCGGAAGGCCAACCAAGGCACTTCAAGGAACTTGCCGCGACGCGCCACGCGCTCCGGCAAGGCAACAAGGCCCCGGCAAGAGGAGCTTGCCGGGAAGACCAACCAAGGTACCTCGAGGCCCGGTGAGCGACAAGCTTCCGGACCCGACAAGATAATAGCAGCGGCTAGGCGCTTGCCGCGGCAGGCGGCCACTCTGTACCCATGCTCTAGCGCATCCACCAACATGTCGATCTGGGGGCCTCTCCAGGCGCGCGTGGCGGGAGGCTGTGCAGCCAGCGGTACGCAGTGGCATGCGAAGCTGACAAGATCGCCATCGTGGCGAACGGTGGCGCCCCTAATGGTCCTTTTCTGCACTGTTCGGGCGACTCAGACGGGCATTTAATGCCCTTGTCCCCTGCCGTCAGGGTTAGGTAGGATGCACTATAACTGTACCAACCACCTCACTTTTTACATTTGTACCCTTCTCTGCGTTGCCACCTGTCGGTGACCCCTTTAGCGTATAAAAGGAGGCCCATGCACAACGTAGAGGGGGTTCGGTTCGACTCATTCATAGCCCAGAAAGACACTACGCTCGCTCGCTCTAGAGCAAGAACACAAGATAATACAACCAGACAAGCAGCAGTAGGAGTGTTATCTCTCCGGAGAGCTCCGAAGCTGGGTAAACTGCTCGTGTGCTTCGCCTCGATCTACTCTTCGTGCGATCTCCGCCCCCCGCCGAACCGAAAGGGGCCCGGTCCACCGGCCCTATAGGTGTTCGTGGATCAGTTTCCCCGACATGTCCCCTCTCATGTTCTAGTAGGCCGCCCACCCTATATCTTTGACGTGGGAACACACAAATTCGATGGCACTCTTCATCGATCGCACGCGCGCGCACACAAAAACACACTTCATCCCTCTCTTCGATTCTATGGATACCTCACGCCGATGATACCTCCACTCTCTTCTCATGGATCGCCCCCTCTATATATATGATATATCCAGGCCTCTATTTCACACATATTGCATATATTACATTTTTTGTTTGAAATATCATCGACACATATTCCCTGTCTATCTCTCACACCCCCCCCAAAGTGCTCACGAACCCACCCACTATCTCTCTCTACATTTGTATCTCTCTCACACAAACCCACGTAGGTGGTGTGCATACACAAAGTGAATAGGTGCACACTCACGCTTCGTGCCCAGCCACACCCACACGGGTACACGGTGGAGCTCATTTCTATACTAAATGGCAGCCCACGTGGTAATTTGAGAGCGTGTAGCGTTTGTTTACCTACAAAGATCGTGTACCACGCGTGCACGAGAAAAAGTTTGACTTCATGCGTTGGTGCATTATTTTTAAATAAAGTTATATTGCTCAAAAACAAATACACAAAATATAAAATGATTTTTATGGCGAAAAAAGCAGTCCGCTCCACTATATACAATGGAGCCTGCCTGCCAGGATTTGTCTCTCTTCACAGTATCTCACACAAGGCAGCAGTGGCCTCTCTCTCTCACCGTTGGTCACTGATCCGGCCGCATCCCTTCCGCCAGCGAAGGGAGGATGTGCATCATTTCCCCGTTCAATGGCGCCGAGGCAGCACCTCCCAATCTGCGGTGCCCATTGTTCTCTCTGACCAAGCTCCAGCGTGGTAGGGCCTACGCCACTTGCTTGATACCGCAGTATGGGTAGATCCTGCCCCCGCCGCCCTCCTAGTTACATCCCGACGACCCCCAGGTATACCCTCCGCCCGTGCTCCACTGCCCATCTTCCCATGTTGCTGCATGTGGAAAATCCTACATGTCGACCTTTCCTAGTTCTGGTCCAAAACGTAGCTCGTCCGTACTTTCCATATTGCAATGTTGTCCTCACACCATTTTTGATAGTCCACCATGCTGCTATCTTTCCCTGATGACATGGAATATGCTTCTTTTTTGTTGACGTATGTGTCTTCAACCCTTTATTGGGTAGTAATGGTTTCCTTTCCATGTCTTTTTGCAAAGAGGG
This sequence comes from Triticum dicoccoides, assembly GCF_002162155.2. Lineage (NCBI taxonomy): Eukaryota > Viridiplantae > Streptophyta > Magnoliopsida > Poales > Poaceae > Triticum > Triticum dicoccoides. The sequence goes on from NC_041381.1 coordinate 248,095,289, forward strand.
CTATCCATTTCACCTCGCTGCTATTGCGACCTTTTGGTTAATTGCACAAATCACTTTTTTCTTAAGCGTGTTTTGTGCAGTTCCGCCAAAATCACATGGGTAACGTTTTTATATTTCTGCAGGACTACAGAAAGGGAGATTGGTTTTGCTATCCTCCTCATCCAATTCCAAGCCTAATCTTCTCCAACAAGCAGTTAGTCTTAAAAAGAGATCGCACAGGTGATCGGCTTCTATTTGTGAGTGTTATGTTTCATCATCTAGTTCCACTATTATTGTAATCACACTGACTTTAGTGGAATATCTTTGCAAACAGAGATGATCAACTCGACTTTAGTGGAACTGCACAAAATGATCAGATTGTGATGTCCTCCATACACCTCTTTCTTAGCTTCAGAGCTGCGTGAAACTAGCTGCCAACCAATGAACACCGTGGCCAGGAAACGGAGCAATGGCAAAGAACAACATAGACAAATTATACTCTGTTTTTCTTTATTTGTACACCTTCTCACAACTTTGTCTTCAGTTGTGATATGAGTATTGGCTATGATCTGTGAATCATTGAGATGCGTTAGCAGCCATGATAGTTTCATTTGTATTTGATGGAATGTGGTAAAGAGACAATCTTGAGGCAATAGGACACATGAATCCTATGTTGAAACCTTTTTTTCTCCTGGAACCAAAGTTGGAACCTTCATAGCATTTTAGTACAATTTTATTATGCTGGAAAATTATGCGTTCATATAAACAAATCATGAAAGATTGATAGCAATGCCAGAAACTATTCAACTTTGTTTCGCTGACATGTGGGACATCCTTCATCCGGCTCCACCTTCCATGCACCAATATTGAGTGCACATTTGCAGGGGAGATTCACTCGGTTGCTGCACCGCAGTAATAATAATGACTAGTGAGCAGTCAAATCACAGAGCCCCACCTTCACCACAGTAAGTTGCTTGGATGAAGCAACTATCATTTCACTCTTTCGTTGAATCCGCTGGTACTCCAATATTCCTAGAGTACTAAGTTGCTCGGACGAAGCAACCATCACTTCACCTTTCCCACAGTAAGTACTACCTCCTTTTTTTATTATAGAAACCACCACACGCGAATATTGGACGGTAGCTACACAGCATCAAGTGTACTAGCACTACTCAATTCAAAAATCAAAACCAACCAAAGAACTACTAGATGGTGAGCGTTTGCTAGTATCATGTCCTCCATCTGTCGATGTATATATAGGGCCTAAAGCGGTTTTCGAGACTAACTCACATGCAAGTTGCTCAAAGCATACCATCAATTTCATACGTGAAAGGATCTTCGAACGATATAATTTTCAAATTATATAAAATCTTATCAATAGTCAAAGGCAACCTTGAAGAAAACATTACTAATCGCAACGCATGGATGAAGGGCTAATCAACCAATAATAGATGTGGGGCATGCATGACATCAATGGCTTAGACTTTCAAACACGAAATGCAGTGGTCAGTTCATTGCACGCAATGCTATTAATTAGCAAATAAGTATTAAAATCTCTCATTTTCCCCTTCGTCTTGGTCATGGTACACAACCTATGACTCATACACCTAGACGGAGGGATTAGCCATGGACATGGTCGGTCCTTTCTGGAGAGACTACTAAATAGTACTACACCCATCAGAATCTCTAAAACCAAGGCAAAAATAACTCTAGGTTAGCCTACCCACAGTGGGAGTAACATAGGTGGTAACATCACACATCTTTACGTAAAACAGATTATGTGACAAGTAGTTAATGACGAAAGAGAGGCATGTGGTAACATAGCTAGTTACTACATCACACATAAAAAGACAAGATGAGTCTACAACCGAATAAATGAAGTGCTGCATGAAACCACACATATGTTACTCCTCACTATAGAGGTAGTAATATAGACTAGTAACATATGCATGTTACTAGTTGAAGTTGGCCTGAACTACGATAGTATTTCCCCAAAGAGGAAGGGACGATGCAGCACAACAATGGTAGGTATTTCCCTCAGTGAAGAGACCAAGGTTATTGAACCAGTAGGAGAACCATGCAACACTTTTTAAACGGTACCTGCACATAAAGAACAAATACTAGCAACTCGACATGTTAAAGGGGTTGTCAATCCCTTTCGGGTAACGGTACAAGAAATTGTCAAGTTGACGAGATAAAATTGTAGTGATTGATAGATGCAAATAAAAGCAAATAAAATTCAGCGAGGTATTTTTGGGTTTTTGGAAATATAGATCTGAAAATAAAAGTGGCAAATAAACGAAAAGGCAAATAGCAAAATAGATATGAAAATATATGATGAGAAAATTGACCCGAGGGCCGTAGATTTCACTAGTGGCTTCTCTCGAGAAAAATAGCATACGGTGGGTAAAAAAATACTGTTGGACAATTGATAGAACTTCAAATAATTATGACGATATCCAGGCTATGATCATTATATAGGCATCACATCCAAGATTAGTAGACCGACTCCTGCCTGCATCTACTACTATTACTCCACACATCGACCGCTATCCAGCATGCATCTAGTGTATTAAGTTCATGGAGAAACGGAGTAATGCAATAAGAACGATGACATGATGTAGACAAGATCTACTCATATAGGAATAGACCCCATCTTGTTATCCTTAATAGCAACGATACATACGTGTCAGTTCCCCTTCTGTCACTGAGATCGAGCACCGTAAGATCAAACCCATTACAAAGCACCTCTTCCCATTGCAACAAAAATCGATCTAGTCGGCCTAACTAAACCAATGATTCTAAGAAGAAATACGAGGCTATAAGTAATCATGCATATAAGAGGTCAAAAGACTCAAATAACTTTCATGGATAAAAATATAGATTTGATCATAAACTCAAAGTTTATCGGATCCCAATAAACACACCGCAAAAAGAGTTACATCAAATAGATCTCCAAGAGACCATTGTATTGAGAATCAAAAGAGAGAGAGGAAGCCATCGAGCTACTAATTACGGACCCGTAGGTCTACAATCAACTACTCACGCATCATCCGAGAGGCACCAATGAGGATGATGAACCCTTCCGTGATGGTGTCTAGATTGGATCTAGGGTTTCTGGAACTTGTAGCGGCTGGAATTGTTTTTCGTCGCCCCCATAGGGTTTCTGGAATATTGGGTATTTATAGAGAAAGAGGCGGTGCAGGATGTGGACGAGGTGGGCACAACCCACCAGGTGCGCCCAGGTGGGTAGTGCTCCCCTCAGAGGCCTCCTCTGGTACTTCTTTGGCCCAACGGGTATCTTCTGGTCCAGAAAGAATCACCAAAAAGTTTCGCTGCGTTTGGACTCCGTTTGGTATTGATTTCCTGCGAAGTAAAAAACGAGCAAAAAATAGCAACTGGCACTGGGCACTATGTCCATAGGTTAGTGCCAAAAAATGATATAAAGTTTCTATAAAATGATTGTAAATTATCCAAGAATGATAATATAACAGCACGGAACAATAAAAAATTATAAATACGTTGGAGACGTATCGGCATCCCCAAGCTTAATTCCTGCTTGTCCTCGAGTAGGTAAATGACAAAAACTGAATTTTTATGTGGAATGTTGCCTAACATGTTCATCACATAATATTTCCTTTGTAGCATGGACGTTTGGACTTTTATATGATTCAAAGCAATAGTCTAGTTTTGATATGATGATTTCAATACTCAAGAATATCAACAAGCAACCACGTCTTTTCAAAATATCAATGCTAAAGCAAGTTATCCCTAGCCCATTATGCTCAATCATTGATCCATTCATGAAACACAATCGTATATTAGCTACACCCAATGCTCATGTACGATCATAGTGCCCCTTAGTTGGTGCTCTATAAGAGAAGATGGAGACTCAAATAAAAATAAAATTGCATAAAGTAAATAGAAAGGCCCTTCGCAGAGGGAACTAGGGATTTGTAGCGGTGCTAGAGCTGAAAGCGAAAAATATAGAGATAAAACATTTTGGGTGGCATGCCTTTCCTATCAATGAAAACGATCGAGTAGTTCCCAATACTTTCCATGCTAGATATATCATAGGCGGTTCCCAAATAGAAAATAAAGTTTATTCCTTTTTCCGCCATACTTTCACATTCCATGGCTAACCGAACCCATGGGTGCCATCCATACCAACACTTTCCAAGGAATTTATTATTTGACAGCATAAAGTAAATTCATTTTTCATTTCGAGACTGGGCATCCCTAATACCTTTGCCGTACTCTCGTGCAATGACAAGTGGATAAACACTCATCTTGAGAATAACACATCTAGCATGGAAAAATATCAGCCACCCCCTACCATTTCATGAGCGGTACGAGCACACAAAAAGGAATTTTATTTTGACATTAGAGATGGCACATACAAATTTGCTTAGAACGACATGGAAATACTGCATATAGGTAGGTATAGTGGACTCATATGGCAAAAGTGGGTTTAAGGATTTTGGATGCACAAGTACTGATCATACTTAGTGCAAGTGAGGGCTAGCAAAAGATTGGAAAGCATCCAACCAAGAAACAAAAAATCTCATAAGCGAGCATTAAGCATATCTAACATCGAATAATGCACCACAAGTAGGATCTAATTTCATTGCATAACTATTGACTAACGTGCTTGCATAGGGAATCACAAACCTTCACACCAATATTCTTACTAAAACATAATTACTCATTAACATGACTCACATATCACTATCAACATATCGCAAAACTATTACAAAGAATCAAGTTTATTTTGTCCAATGATCTTCATGAAAGTTTTTATTATATCTCCCTTGAATATCTATCACTTTGGGACTAATTTCATATGTTGCTATTGATAGCTCAAACAAATCTAAGTGAAGAACATGAGCAGAAAAAAATTCTTCTCTGAAAATAATTTAAGTGAAGCATGAGAGAATTTCTTAAAAAAATTACTAACTCTCAAATAAATCTAGGTTAAGTATGAGAGTATTTCTTTAAAAATAATAAAGCGCACCGTGCTCAAAAAGATATAAGTGATGCACTATAGCAGTTCCATAGCTCATAAAGATTTAAGTGAAGCATAGAGAGCAATTCTAACAAGTCATAGCATAATTTTGGCTCTCTCAAATAGGTGTGTCCAGCAAGGATAGATGACACAAAATAAAAGGCAAAACCAGCAAAGACTCATATCATACAAGACGCTCCCAGCAAAACTCATGATATGTGACGAATAAAAATATAGTTCCAAGTAAAATACCAATGGTCGTTAGAAGAAAGAGGGTTTCTTTCTTCTCTTTTATATAATAGCTTGGCATGCCATGGGGCATCCCCAAGCTTAGGCTCTTCTTACTCCTTATTCCTTCAACTATCGTTATCTCACCCAAAACTTGAAAACTTCAATCACACAAAACTCAACAAAACCTTCGTGAGATTTATTAGTATAACAAAGCAAATCACTACTCTAAGTACTGTTGCAAACCCATTCATATTTTTATTTTGCATTATATCTACTGTATTCCAACTTTACTATAGCTTACACCCTCCTATACAAACGATAGATTCATCGAAATAAGCACACAACACAAAGAAAACAGAATCTGTCAAAAATAGAACAGTCTGTAGCAATTTGAAAACTTCGTATACTTATGTAACTCAAAAAATTCTGACAATTTAGGACAACATGGGCAATTTGTATATCAATTTTGCGTAAACAAATCAGAACAAAAGCACGGTCTTATGATTTATGAAAATTATTTTACTGGTCACAAAAGTTTTCATTTTCCAAAAAGATCAAAGCAACTATCACCCAACATGATCCAAAAGCTTTGCTTGGCACAAACACTAAATAAAACATAAAACACATCTAATCATAGGCATAATTATGCAAACACTCAAAAATAGAAAGAAAACGGAGAACATAAATTTTATACGTTGGGTTGCCTCCCAACCAGCGCTATCGTTTTACGCCCCTAGCTAGGCATGAGATTTCAATGATGCTCACATGAAAGATAGTAATTGAAACACGAAGAGAGCATCATAAAACATGTGATAAACCCATTTAAGTCTAACATACTTCCTATGCATAGGCATTTTATAAGAAAACAAATAATCAAGGCAAGCAAAAACTAGCATATGCAAGGTAAAAGAAAGAAACAATAGCGATCTCAATATAACAAAAGGTAATTTAGAAACATGAAAATTTCTACCACAATATTTTCCTCTCTCATAATAATTATATGTAGGATAACAATCAAATTCAACTATATAACTATCATATAAAATATTCTCTTCATGATCCACATGCATGCAAAGTGGACACGCTTCCAAAATAGTGGAATTATCATCGAATAAATTCATGACTCTCCAAGCCTACTTTTATCAAAAACTTCATAAGATTGAACACTCTCCAAATAAGTGGGATTATTTTTATATAATGTTGACACACTTCCAAACCCACTTTTAATCTTATTGCAAGCATATTCATCATGAGGTTTAAATAAATTTTCAAGATCATAAGAATCATTATCACCCCAATCATGATCGTTTTTATAAGTAGTGGACATGGCAAAACAAGCATCCCCGAGCTTGGGGTTTTGCATATTATTAGCATAATTGACATTAATAGAATTTATAATAACATCATTGGAATCATGCTTTTCATCTAAGGAGCTATCGTGAATCACTTTATAATTTTCTTCTTTTAGCACTTCATCACAATTTCCAGATTCATAAATCTCCAGCAGAACTTCATAAAGATAATCTAGTTAACTCACTTCACTAACAATAGGTTCATCATAATTGGATCTCTTGAAAAGATTAGCAAGTGGATGAGGATCCATATCAATAGATTTTTAGCAAGCAAAGATGCAAGCAAATAGAAGGCACATGGCAACACAAGCAAAGATGAGATCTGACGAGAAAACGGTGAATGAAAAAGGGGCCGAATAAAACGGCAATTTTTTGTGAAGTGTGGGAGAGGAAAACGAGAGGCAAATGGAAAATACTGTAAATTGCAACGAGATGGGATTTGTGATTAGGAACCTGGTAGGTGTTGATGATGTCTCCCCGGAAACGGCGCCAGAAATTCATTTTGATATTGACTTGAAGTACATCGGTATTTCCCCAAAGAGGAAGGGATGATGCAGCATAGCAACAGTAGGTATTTCCCTCACTGATGATACCAAGGTTATCGAACCAGTAGGAGAACCATGCAATACTGCATAAATGATACCTGCACACAGAGAACAAATACATGCAACCCAACATGTTAAAGGGGTTGTCAATCTCTTTCGGGTAATGGCGCCAAAAATTGGCACCTGGATGGGAGAAAGTTGTAATAGATTGATAGATGCAGATAAAAGCAAATAAAATTCAGCGAGGTATTTTGGGTTTTTTGGAAATATAGATCTGAAAATTAAAGTGGCAAATAAACGAAAAGGCAAATAGCAAAATAGATGTGAAAATCTATGATGAGAAAATAGACCCGGGGGCTCTAGATTTCACTAGTGGCTTCTGTCGAGAAAAATAGCATACGGTGGGTAAAAAAATTATTGTTGGGTAATTGATAGAACTTCAAATAATTATGATGATATTCAGGCAATGATCATTATATAGGCATCACATCCAAGATTAGTAGACCAACTCCTGCCAGCATCTACTACTATTACTCCACACATCGATCGCTATCCAGCGTGCATCTAGTGTATTAATTTCATGGAGAAACGGAGTAATGCAATAAGAATGATGACATGATGTAGACAAGATCTACGAATATAGGAACAGAAGCAATCTTGTTATCCTTAATAGCAACGATACATAGTGTCGGCTCCCCTTTTGTCACTGGGATCGAGCACCATAAGATCGAACCCATTACAAAGCACCTCTTCCCATGGCAAGAAAAACCAATCTATTCGGCCTAGCTAAACCAAAGATTCGAAGAAGAAATACGAGTCTATAAGTAATCATGCATATAAGAGATCAAAAGACTCAAATAACTTTCATGGATAAAAACATAGATCTGATCATAAACTCAAAGTTCATCGGATCCCAACAAACACACCGCAAAAAGAGTTACATCAAATAGATCTCCAAGAGACCACTGTATTGAGAATCAAAAGAGAGAGAGAGAGATGAAGCCATCTAGCTACTATGGACCCGTAGGTCGACAATGAACTACTCACGCATCATTTGAGAAGTACCAATGAGGATGATGAACCCCTCCGTAATGGTGTCCAGATTGGATCTATGGTTTCTGGAACTTGCGGCGGCTGGAATTGTTTTTCATCGCTGCCCCTATGGTTTCTGGAATATTGGGATATTTATAGAGCAAAGATGCAGTGTAGGAGGCGGTCGAGGTGGGCACAACCCACCAAGGCAAGCCTGGCCCCCCAGGCGCGCCTAGGTGGATTGTGCTCCCCTCGGAGCCCCCCTCTCGTTCTCTTTGGCCCAACCGGTGTCTTGTGGTCCAAAAAAATGACCAAAAAGTTTCGCTGTGTTCGGACTCCATTTGGTATTGATTTCCCATGAGGTAAAAACCAAACAAAACAAAGTAACTGGCACTGGGCACTATGTCAATAGGTTAGTCCGAAAAAATGATATAACGTTGCTATAAAATGATTCTAAAACATCCAAGAATGTTAATATAACAGCATGGAACAATAAAAAACTATAGATACGTTGGAGACGTATCATGATAACCCACAAGTGTAGGGGATCGCAACAGCTTTCCAGGGTAGAGTATTCAACCCAAATTTATTTATTCGACACAAGGGGAGCCAAAGAATATTCTTAAGTATTAGCAGTTGAGTTGTAAATTCAACCACACATGGATAACTTAGTATCTGCAGCAAAGTATTTAGTAGCAAAGTGGAATGATAATAAAGGTAACAGTGGCATAAGTAAAGATAATAGTTTTGTAGTAATTGTAACAGTAGCAACGGAAAAGTAAATAAGCGAAGCACAATATATGAAAAGCTCGTAGGCATTGGATCAGTGATGGATAATTATGTCGGATGCGATTCCTCATGTAATAGCTATAACATAGGGTGACACGGAACTAGCTCCAATTCATCAATGTAATGTAGGCATGTATTCCGCATATAGTCATACGTGCTTATGGAAAAGAACTTGCATGACATCTTTTGTCCTACCCTCCCGTGGCAGCGGGGTCCTAACGGAAACTAAGGGATATTAAGGCCTCCTTTTAATAGAGAACCAGAACAAAGCATTAGCACATAGTGAATACATGAACTCCTCAAACTACGGTCATCACCGAGAAGTATCCCGATTATTGTCACTTCGGGGTTGTCGGATCATAACACATAATAGGTGACTATAGACTTGCAAGATAGGATCAAGAACACACATATATTCATGAAAACATAATAGGTTCAGATCTGAAATCATGGCACTCAGGCCCTAGTGACAAGCATTAAGCATAGCAAAGTCATAGCAACATCAATCTCAGAACATAATGGATACTAGGGATCAAACCTAACAAAACTAACTTGATTACATGGTAAATCTCATCCAACCCATCACCGTCCAGCAAACCTACAATGGAATTACTCACGCACGATGGTGAGCATCATGAAATTGGTGATGGAGGATGGTTGATGATGACGACGGTGACGAATCCCCTCTCCGGAGCCCCGAACGGACTCCAGATCAGCCCTCCCGACAGAGATTAGGGCTTGGCGGCGGCTCCGTATCGTAAAACGCGATGAAACTTTCTCTCTGATTTTTTCTCCGCGAAACGGAATATATGGAGTTGGAGTTGAGGTCGTTGGAGCGTCAGGGGGCCCACAAGATAGGGGGCGCGCCCAGGGGGTCGGCGCGCCCCCCACCCTCGTGGACAAGGTGTGGGCCCCTGGTCTTGATTCTTTCGCCAGTATGTTTTGTATTTTCCAAAACTTGCCTCCATTAATTTTCATGTCATTCCGAGAACTTTTGTTTTCTAGACATAAAACAACATCATGGCAGTTCTGCTGTAAACAGCGTCAGTCCGGGTTAGTTTCATTCAAATCATGCAAGTTAGAGTCGAAAACAAGGGCAAAAGTGTTTGGAAAAGTAGATACGTTGGAGACGTATCAACTCCCCCAAGCTTAAACCTTTGCTTGTCCTCAAGCAATTTAGTTTATAAACTGAAAGTGATAAAAAAACTTTTACAAACTCTATTTGCTCTTGTTGTTGTAAACATGTAAAGCCAGCATTCAAGTTTCAGCAAGTATTATGAACTAACTATACTCACAATAACACTTAGGTCTCACAATTACTCATATTAATGGCATAATCAGCTAGCGAGCGATAATAATAAAACTCGGATGACAACACTTTCTCAAAACAATCATAATATGATATATCAAAATGGTATCTCACTAGCCCTTTCTGAGACCGCAAAACATAAATGCAGAGCACCTTTAAAGATCAAGGACTGACTAAACATTGTAATTCATTGTAAAAGAGAGCCAATCAAGTCATACCCAATATAAACCAATAGTAATGAATGCAAATGACGGTGTGCTCTCCGGCGGGTGCTTTTTAATAAAAGGGATGATGACTCAACATAAAAGTAAATAGATAGACCCTTCGTAGAGGGAAGCAGGGATTTGTAGAGGTGCCAGAGCTTGATTTTAAAATAGAGATTGAATAACATTTTGAGCGGCATACTTTCACTGTCAACGCAACAACTATGAGATGGCTGTATCTTCCATACTACATGCATTATAGGTAGTTCCCAAACAGAATGGTAAAAGTTTATACTCTCCCACCACCAACAAGCATCAATCCATGGCTTGCTCGAAACAACGAGTGCCTCCAACTAACAACAGCCCTGGGGGAGTTTTGTTTAATTAAATTGATTTGCTTTTGATCTTTTTGGATCATGGGACTGGGCATCCCGGTTACCGACCCTTTCTCGTGAATGAGGAGCGGAGTCCACTCCTCTTGAGAATAACCCACCTAGCATGGAAGATATAGGCAGCCCTAGTTGAAACATGAGCTGCTCGAGCATACAAAACATAATTTCATTTGAAGGTTTGGAGTTTGGCACATACAAATTTACTTGGAACGGCAGGTAAATACTGCATATAGGAAGGTATGGTGGACTCATATGGAACAACTTTGGGGCTTAAGGAGTTTGGATGCACAAGCAGTATTCCCGCTTAGTACAGGTGAAGGCTAGCAAAAGACTGGGAAGCGACCAACTGAGAGAGCGACAACAGTCATAAACATGCATTAAAATTAATTCACACCGAGTACAAGCATGAGTAGGATATAATCTACCATGAACATAAATATTATGAAGGCTATGTTGATTTGTTTCAACTACATGCGTGAACATGTGCCAAGTCGAGTCATTCAATTCATTCAAAGGAGGATACCATCCCATCATACCACATCATAATCATTCTAATAGCATGTTGGCACGCAAGGTAAACCATTATAACTCATACCCAATCAAGCATGGCACAAGCAACTATAATCTCTAAATGTCATTGCAAATATGTTTACTTCATAATAAGCTGAATCAGGAACGATGAACTCATCATATTTGCAAAAACAAGAGAGGTCGAGTTCATACCAGCTTTTCTCATCTCAATCAGTCCATCATATATCGTCATTATTGCCTTTCACTTGCACGACCGAACGATGTGAATAATAATAATAGTGCACGTGCATTGGACTAAGCTGGAATCTGCAAGCATTTAACTCAAGAGAAAAGACAAGTAATATGGGCTCTAAGTAAATAATCAATCGTGCATATGAGAGCCACTAAACATTTTCAATATGGTCTTCTACTCTCGACCCCCAAATGAAAGAAAAGAAAAGAAAACTATTTACACGGGAAAGCTCCCAACAAGTACGAAAAAGAACGAGAAATCTTTTTGGGTTTTCATTTTAATTATACTACAAGCATGGAAATTAAATTAACTAATTTGTTTGGTTTTTCTTAAGGTTTGTCAAACACACAAGAAGAAAGTGAAAAAAAGAAATTTAAACTAGCATGGATAATACAATGAAAGAGTATGAGCACCAACAACTAGAATAGTGTGTGAACATGAATGTAAAGTCGGTGAGAAATACGTACTCCCCCAATCTTAGGCTTTTGGCCTAAGTTGGTTTACTGCCAAGGACCGCGGCTACTCTCCCTGGTGTACAGGGAGGTGTAATCAGGATACCACTGGCTGGCCATCTCCGGGTGCCACTGGTAGTATGATGCACGATAAGGATCTAGTGAAGGCTCCGGCTCAGGCTCAGGCTCGGGAGTGGACGCTTGGCCTTGATGAGTGTACACCGCTCCCAGTGTGACAAGAAAATTATCTACAGTCAAATCAAACAATAGAGGCGCAGGCAGAATAATAGTCTCATTGTGTTTCTTATTAAATCTCAGGTTATACAGAAGCATCATATCTTCGTTGTCAACAATAAACTCATGTGCTACCATGCTCTTGTAATCTAAAATGTAAGGATGCAATTTTGTCTCCTCTTTCTCATGGTGCCTAATAGGTATCTCAAAATATCTAGCAAGACGTGGAGCATAGATACCTCCAAAGATGGGGCCTTTTGTACGATTAAGGCTTAGCCGTTTAGCAATGACGGCACCCATACTAAAACTATTATCTCCAAACAAGGCATGGTGAAGAATAATAATATCAGGAACATTGAAGTTTCCACTATTTCCACGACCAATCAAACATCTACTAGCAAATATGGCAAAGTAGCGTAAAATAGGAAAGTGTATGCTAGAGATTCTCGCATCGGAACCCTTCTTGGGATCCCATACAGTGATAGTGTTAACAAAGCCATCCACATCTCTACGATGTGGTTCCTCTAATTTTCCCTCAAAGGGTATCCTACATACAACGCAAAAATTACGTAAAGACATTTCCCTGAATTCATCATATAAATGAAATGATACTGAAGGCAGTGACTTCTTAGGATAATAATAAAAGTTTTGCACGAAAGTATTGGTGAGTAAGAGATACTGATCGATCCGGTCGTGGAGGAAATCGGTGAGGCCTGCATTTTCCATCAAGGAATAAAAGTCTTCATGAATTCGAGCTTCTCTCAAGAAATTATCGCATGGCCATTAACACGGCCGTACTTCCGCTATGCGAGGAAGATTATGCTTGGCCTTTTCCTTCTCTTGAGCTTGTTTTTCCTAGGAGCCTTGGCTAGAAGAGCCCCTCAAAAATCTCCTTAACATTTTCTGAAAATTTCTGAAATTTTAGCAACTTCAAAATAAAAGTGAATAAAACTAAACAAGATTGATAGCAACTACTCCTACAAGTGCCTAGAGCCTATATCATGCATTAGAATTACTTGGGACCTCATAAATTTGACATGCAAGCTCAAGAACATGGTCACCTATGCAGCAAAATTTTGCAATGAATAAAGCACTAGAATAAAAACTAATTGGATCAATGGAGGAGTCACATACCAAGCAACAATCTCCCAAAGCAGTTTTGCGAATGGAGCTTTGAGCAAGGAAATCAAAAATCGCAGCAAAATGAGCTAGAACTCATGCTTGAGCTGGATGGGGATTTTTTGGGAAGAAGATGGAGTGTGTGGGTGCTGGCATAAGTGGAGGGGGGCCACCAGGGGCCCACGAGACAGAGGGCGGGCCCAGGGGGTGTGGGCGCGCCCTCCACTCTCGTGGCCTAGTGCTTTCCACTCTTGCAGTGTTTTCAGTGCCTAAAATCCTCAAATATTCCATAAAAAACATACTAAATTTGCAGGGCATTTGGAGCACTTTTATTTTCGGGATATTTTTTATTGCACGGATAATTCAGAAAACAGACAGATAATACTATTTCCCCTTTATTTATTCTAAATAACAGAAAGCAAAAAGAGGGTACAGAAGGTTGTGCCTTCTAGTTTCATCCATCTCATGATCATCAAAATGAATCCAATAACAAGGTTGATCAAGTCTTGTTAACAAACTCATTCTGAATACCACAGAACCGGAGAAGTTTCGAATAACACTAGGTTACCTCAATGGGGATATGAACATCCCCAATAATAAGAATATCATGTTTTTTCTTGACAGTAGGGAGAGGAAATTCAAAATCTCCAATAATGATTGTTGGAACTTTTCCAATAGAACTAATGCTATGAACTTGAGATTGTTTCCTTAGAAAGTGTACCATATGCTCATTACCATTAACATGAAAAGTGACATTGCCTTTGTTGCAATCAATAACAGCCCCTACAGTATTCAAAAAGGGTCTACCAAGGATAATCGACATACTGTCGTCCTCGGGAATATCAAGAATAACAAAGTCCGTTAAGATAGTGACATTTGCAACCACACCAGGCACATCCTCACAAATACCGACAGGTATGGCAGTTGATTTATCAACCATTTGCAAAGATATTTCAGTAGGTGTCAACTTATTCAATTCATGTCTACGGTATAAAGAGAGAGAGGCATAACACTAACACCGGCTCCAAGATCACATAAAGCAGTTCTAACATAATTTCTTTTAATGGAGCATGGTATAGTTGGTACCCCCGGATCTCCAAGTTTCTTTGGTATTCCACTCTTAAAGGTGTAATTAGCAAGCATGATGGAAATTTCAGCTTCCGGTATCTTCCTTTTATTTGTGATGATATCCTTCTTATACTTAGCATAAGGATTTACTTTAAGCATATCAGTTAAGCGCATACGTAAGAAAATAGGTCTAATCATTTCATCAAAGCGCTCAAAATCGTTATCATCCTTTGTCTTGGATGGTCTAGGAGGAAAGGGCATGGGTTTCTGAACCCATGGTTCTCTTTCTCTACCGTGCTTCCTAGCAACAAAATCTCTCTTATCATAATGTTGATTCTTTGATTGTGGGTAATCAAGATCAACAGCAGGTTCAATCTCTACATCATTATTTTTGCTAGGTTGAGCATCAACATGAACATTATCATTAACATTATCACTAGGTTCATGTTCATCACCTGATTGTGTTTCGACATCAGAAACAGATATATCATTGGGATTCTCAGGTGTGTCTATGACAGGTTTACTAGAAGAATGCAAAGTCCTATCATTTTTCTTTTTCTTCTTTTTAGAAGAACTAGGTGCCTCTAAATTATTTCTCTGAGAATCTTGCTCGATTCTCTTAGGGTGGCCTTCAGGATACAAAGGTTCCTGAGTCATTCTACCAGTTCTAGTAGCCACTCTAACAGCAAAGTCAGGTTTATTATTTAATTCATCGAGCAAATCATTTTGAGCTTTAAGTACTTGCTCAGCTTGAGTAGCAACCATAGAAGCATATTTGCTAATGAGTTTAAGTTCACCTTTAACTCTAGCCATATAATCACTCAAGCATCCTATCTCGAAAGCATTATTCTTTAATTCTCTACCAACATAAGCATTAAAACTTTCTTGTCTAGCCATAAAGTCATCAAATTCATCTAAGCATGGGCTATGAAATTTAGTAGAGGGGATTTCAACTTTATCGTATCTATAAAGAGAATTTACCTTTACTACCTGTGTCGGGTTATCAAGACAATATGGTTCTTCGACAGGCGGTAAATTAAGACCATGTATTTCTTCAATAGGAGGTAAATTCTTAACATCTTCAGGACTGAGAAATAGAACACCTCTCTTCTTTGGAGTGGGTTTAGGAATAGGCTCAGGAGTTGGCTCAATTGGTTCAGGAATTGGCTCGGGAAGAGTCCAATTATTTTCATTAGTCAACATATTATTCAATAGTAATTTAGCTTCGTCGACTGTTCTTTCCCTGAAAACACAACCAACACAACTATCCAAGTAGTCTTTGGAAGCATCGGTTAGTCCATTATAAAAGATATCAAGTATTTCATTTTTCTTAAGAGGATGGTTAGGCAAAGCATTAAGTAATCGGAGAAGCCTCCCCCAAGCTTGTGGGAGACTCTCTTCTTTGATTTGCACAAAATTATATATTTCCTGCAAGGCAGCTTGTTTCTTATGAGCAGGGAAATATTTATCAGAGAAGTAATAAATCATATCTTGGAGACTACACACACAACCAGGATCAAGAGAATTAAACCAAGTCTTAGCATCACCCTTTAATGAGAACGGAAATATGTTAAGGATATTATAATAGCGAGACTTCTCATCATTAGTAAACAGGGTGGCTATATCATTTAACTTGGTAAGATGTGCCACAACAGTTTCAGATTCAAGGCCATAGAAAGGATCAAATTCAACCAAAGTAACTATTTCAGGATCAATAGAGAATTCATAATCCTTATCAGTAACACAAATAGGTGAAGTAGCAAAAGCAGGGTCAGGTTTCATTCTAGCATTAAGAGACTGCTGCTTCCATTTAGCTAATAATGTTTTAAGATCATATCTATCTTTGCAAGCGAAAATAGGTCTAGCAGCTTCCTCTTCCATAACATAACCCTCAGGAACAACATATAATTCATAATCAGAGGGAGAACTTTCATCATCACTATCACCAATAATAGCATAATCAATAATTTCATTCTCTCTAACCCTAGCAAGTTGTTCATCAAGAAATTCACCTAATGGCAAAGTGGTATCACGCACAGAAGTAGTTTCATCATAAGTATCATGCATAGTAGAAGTGGCATCATCAATAACATGCGACATATCAGAATTCATAGCAGTAGCAGGTTTAGGTGTCACAAGCTTACTAATAACAGAAGGAGAATCTAGTGTAGAGCTAGATGGCAGTTCCTTACCTCCCCTCATAGTTGAGGGAAAAATCTTAGTTCTTTCGTCTTTCAAGTTCCTCATAGTGATCAACAAATATAAATCCCAAGTGACTCAAAGAATAGAGCTGTGCTCCGCGGCAACGGTGCCAGAAATTAGTCTTGATAACCCACAAGTGTAGGGGATCGCAACAACTTTTGAGGGTAGAGTATTCAACCCAAATTTATTGATTCGACACAAGGGGAGCCAAAGAATATTCTTAAGTACTAGCAGTTGAGTTGTCAATTCAACCACACCTGGATAACTTAGTATCTGCAGCAAAGTATTTAGTAGCAAAGTGGTATGATGATAAAGGTAACAGTGGAAAATGTAAAGATAATAGTTTTGTAGTAATTGTAACAGTAACAACGGAAAAGTAAATAAGCGAAGCACAAAATGTGAAAAGCTCGTAGGCATTGGATCAGTAATGGATAATTATGTCGGATGCGATTCCTCATGTAATAGCTATAACATAGAGTGACACAGAACTAGCTCCAATTCATCAATGTAATGTAGGCATGTATTCCATATATAGTCTTACGTGCTTATGGAAAAGAACTTGCATGGAATCTTTTGTCCTACCCTCCCGTGGCAGCGGGGTCCTAACGGAAACTAAGGGATATTAAGGCCTCCTTTTAATTGATAACCGGAACAAAGAATTAGCACATAGTGAATACATGAACTCCTCAAACTACGGTCATCACCGAGAAGTATCCCGATTATTGTCACTTCGGGGTTGTCGGATCATAACAAATAATAGGTGACTATAGACTTGAAAGATAGGATCAAGAAGACACATATATTCATGAAAACATAATAGGTTCAGATCTGAAATCATGGCACTCGGGCCCTAGTGACAAGCATTAAGCATAGCAAAGTCATAGCAACATCAATCTCAGAACATAATGGATACTAGGGATCAAACTCTAACAAAACTAACTTGATTACATGGTAAATCTCATCCAACCCATCACCGTCCAACAAGCCTACGAAGGAATTACTCACGCATAGCGGTGAGCATCATGAAATTGGTGATGGAGGATGGTTCATGATGACGACAGCGACGAATCCCCTCTCCTGAGCCCCGAACGGACTCCAGATCAGCCCTCCCGAGAGAGATTAGGGCTTGGCGGCGGCTCCGTATCGTAAAACGCGATGAAACTTTCTCTCTGATTTTTTTTCTCCACGAAACGGAATATATTGAGTTGGAGTTGAGGTCGATGGAGCGTCAGGGGGCCCACGAGACAGGGGGCGCGCCCAGGGGGGTGGGCGCGCCCCCCACCCTCGTGGACAGTGTGTGGCCCCCCTGGTCTTGATTCTTTCGCCAGTATTTTTTATATTTTCCAAAACTTGCCTTCGTGGATTTTCAGGTCATTCCGAGAACTTTTGTTTTCTACACATAAAACAACATCATGGCAGTTCTGCTGAAAACAGCGCCAGTCCGGGTTAGTTTCATTCAAAGCATGCAAGTTAGAGTCCAAAACAAGGGCAAAAGTGTTTGGAAAAGTAGATACGTTGGAGACGTATCATATCACTAGTCTAAGTTACTACCCATTGTGACTAGTCTTACATAACGTAATCGGCCTACACAACTGGGTATGGGAAAGAGACAAAGATCCCTTAAATAGGGCATGCATTGGTTGCTTATATTAATTAATATGGTTGCTTGCAGCCCCATCTCTCTCCTCCTTGCATGTAGTCTTGACCGTCGCGCTTGCATGCAATCCCTTCTTTCTCAATAAGTTAATTCACCCAATGGGTAGACGCAATGCCAACAGGGCCTAATAATTCCGGACTACCCTCTGTGGCCCTCTGTCCTTCGGAGTGTAAATAGTTAAGCCAATGACATGTAGGTCTACCACAAGAAGATCCATAAGTTAGTTAATGGAAGAGAGAGGTGCTTAGGCGTATTTGCATAAGCGAACCTCTTGCGGAAGCATGCTCCACTGGCAAACATGATGGCAATAGAGGGTAAGACTGATTTAGTAATGCGAACACACTGGCTCAGCTTATTAATTAAGTGCCCCATCTACTGTAGCGTGTATTGTCACTTCACTGACTAGGTGAATAAGTAGTTCTCTCTGACCGGGATGGGGAATAATGGAACGCCAAGACTTCCTATCTACAGTATGCATATGCCTCTACTCTCATCCTGTCCAACAACAAGAACAATTGGCCAAGGCACCCGGCGCCAATTTTGTAGGAGTACTACTAGTAGTATCTATTCCCTCCTTCCGGTTTTATATGCAGGTGAATAAAAAAATCATCAACCAAGGTAGTAATAAATGATGAGTGCCCGAAGATTTTTTTCCAAAAGTAGTACTCATAATGGGCTCGTTTCTCACAAGAAAATTGTGTTTACGAACGTATTAATTGGAATGCATGCGTGCATGCATGAAGAACAAAAGACTAGAAGTTTTATATGCATCGATGAGTTTTCTCTTAATTCTTGCATGCAACATTTTAATGAAGCTTGAAATATGAACATGTCAATGGGAGGGAGTAGAAGCTTCATGCATGCGACACTCACACGTACACATGCACGCACGCAACACTCACGCATCCATGCGACACACATCACATGACGTAACACACACGCTCATGCTCAAGTGCTCAACCTACTCCCTCCATCCTTGAAAGATTGTACATGTAGAGAATTACACATTGACCAAGAGGAATGGAACTCCGCATCATTTAGGGCATCTACAATGCATGGACTCTTAATTGGACACTTAGACAAAAACGTTAATTAATTAAAGAAGTAGCGAAGGGGTAGGCGTTCGTTTCTCCAACGCTCAGGCGCCTATGCGAGCGCTAACAAACTAATTTCTTCTATGAAAAAATATGTTCAACTCTCGTTAATACACTAGTAAAAGAGAGAGAGAGAAAAGAGTGAAGCACCCGACTACTAGTTTTCCATCGATGCCAGCAAAATTCCTACGATCTGACGGGATGCGGCTGCAAAGGCCGGGAATCAAATCCTGGTGCCTCCTCTAAGAGAAAGTACAATAAGGTACAGTCAGTAGGCTGTAAGGAGTAAAGTAATGTTTCTATGCTTAGTTGAAGGAGAGAGGATAAGAGAGAGACTGTAAGCGGGCTCTCATGCAAGAGCCAGCTGCAGCACGTGCTCCTTGGCACTATGTGAGAATGGAAGGTGGACATGTATTAATAAATTAGTACATACTTATAGCTAATTGGTATACATGTCGACTATAAGATTGGCTATAGATGACATGGCACTCTCTTATAGCCAACAGTTGGCTATACTATTAACCATGCTCTAAGCGCCTCCATTGTAGATGCCCTTAGGGCAAGTACTCCCTCGGTTTCTTTTCTTTAATTCGCACATCATTTAGAGGAAGTACTAGGATTCTTAAAATGCAGGAATAGGAAAAACAAAGGAGTATTGGCACTAAGTGTTTGATGCCACGGGAGAAAGAAAGGAAGTGAAAAAAAAGTTGGAGCGGATTCTAGATTTCCAATGAAATGTTGTAGTAGTACACGTGATTTCATACTAGTAAAAAATCCCATAGGATTCAATCCTATGAATCAAACGACTAATGTACTAACGTCCACGGTCAAGGTGGCACAGGGCAGACGCGACCTCTACCCGCGTCTGCCATTGAAGTGGTGCGCTGGCCGAGGGCGCTGCCCGCTGCACGCCCGGCTGAACTAGCCTACTCGCCGCATTTAAACGCCTACAATAAACCCGCATGCAATCCGAGAAACAAACTCCGTGTGAAAACCAGGTATTTTATGTAAATGTAATGAAATCCGGCCGTGTTGGCACGAATTTGTTTACGTACAATCTGAGTGCATTGCAGGTCATCACACATGAGCCAATCGATTCACACCCTTCCATGCTCCATTTTGTCTTGCGTTACTTCGTTCGTCTAGCACGCTGACAAGTGGGCCCCATGCTCATTTATGCCAATGTGGTAGTGTTGGAAATATGCCCTAGAGGCAATAATAAAAGGATTATTATTATATTTCCTTGTTCATGATAATTGTCTTTTATTCATGCTATAATTGTATTATCCGGAAATCGTAATACACGTGTGAATACTTAGACCAAATGCGTCCCTAGTAAGCCTCTAGTTGACTAGCTCGTTGGTCAACATATAGTCATGGTTTCCTGACTATGGACATTAGATGTCGTTGACAACGGGATCACATCATTAGGAGAATGATGTGATGGACAAGACCCAATCCTAAGCATAGCACAAGATCGTATAGTTCGTTTTGCTAGAGCTTTTCCAATGTCAAGTATCTCTTCCTTAGACCATGAGATCGTGTAACTCCCGGATACCGTAGGAGTGCTTTGGGTGTACCAAATGTCACAACGTAACTGGGAGACTATAAAGGTGCACTACAGGTATCTCCGAAAGTGTCTATTGGGTTGACACGGATCGAGACTGGGATTTGTCACTCCATATGACGGAGAGGTATCTCTGGGCCCACTCGGTAATGCATCATCATAATGAGCTCAAAATGACCAAGTGTTTGGTCACGAGATCATGCATTACGGTACGAGTAAAGTGACTTGCCGGTAACGAGACTGAACGAGGTATTGGGATACCGACGATCGAGTCTCGGGCATGTAACGTACCGATTGACAAAGGGAATTGTATATGGGGTTGATTGAATCCTCGACATCGTGGTTCATCCGATGAGATCATCGAGGAGCATGTGGGAGCCAACATGGGTATCTAGATCCCGTTGTTGGTTATTGATCGGAGAGCCATCTCGGTCATGTCTGCATGTCCCCCGAACCCGTAGGGTCTACACACTTAAGGTTCGGTGATGCTAGGGTTATTAGGAAGACTTGTATGTGATTACCAAATGTTGTTCGGAGTCCCGGATGAGATCCCGGACATCACGAGGAGTTCCGGAATGGTCCAGAGGTGAAGATTTATATATGGGAAGTTGTCATACGGACACCGGAATGTTTTGGGGGCATATCGGTATTGTACCGGGCCACCGGAGGGGTTCAGGGGGTCCACCGGGAGGGGCCACCCCTCTCGGAGGGCCTCATGGGCCGCAAGGGGCAGGGAACCAGCCTCTGGAGGGCTGGGCACGCCCCCCCTTGGGCCCATGCGCCTAGGGGTGGGGGGGGGAACCCTAGTGGGGGCGCCCCCCTTGCTTGGGGGGCAAGCCCCCCTCCCTGGCCGCCGCCCCCCTCTCTAGATCTCATCTAGAGGGGTCCGGCCTCCTTCCCCCTTCCCCTATAAATAGAGGGGCGAGGGGAGGGCTGAACACCTGATCCAAGGTGCAGTCCCTCCCCTTCCCAACACCTCTCCTCCTCCGTTGAGTGCTTGGTGAAGCCCTGTCGGAGTACTGCCTCTCCAACATCATCACGCCGTCGTGCTACTGCTGGAGCCTTCTTCCTCAACCTCTCCTTCCCCCTTGCTGGATCAAGAAGGAGGAGACGTCGTCCGCTCCGTACGTAAGTTGAACGCGGAGGTGCTGTCCGTTCAGCACTTGGTCATCGGTGATTTGGATCACGGCGAGTACGACTCCATCATCCTCGTTCCCTTGAACGCTTCCGCACGCGATCTACAAGTGGTATGTAGATGCTTCTCTCTCCTATACTCGTTGCTTAGATGAACTCATAGATGGATCTTCGTGAAACCGTAGGAAATTTTTTAATTTTCTGCAACGTTCCCCAACAGTGGCATCATGAGCTAGGTCTATGCGTAGTTCTCTATTGCACGAGTAGAACACAATTTTGTTGTGGGGGTAGATCTTGTCAACTTGCTTGCCGCTACTAGTCTTTTCTTGCTTCAACGGTATTGTGGGATGAAGCAGCCCGGACCGACCTTACACGTACACTTACGTGAGACAGGTTCCACCGACTGACATGCACTAGTTGCATAAGGTGGCTGGCGGGTGTCTGTCTCTCCTACTTTAGTTGGAGCGGATTCGACGAAAAGGGTCCTTATGAAGGGTAAATAGAAGTTGATAATATCACATTGTTGTTATTCGTAGGTAAGAAAACGTTCTTGCTAGAACCCAATTGCAGCCATGTAAAAGATGCAACAACAATTAGAGGACGTCTAACTTGTTTTTGCAGCAATTGTCATGTGATGTGATATGGCCAGAAATTGTGATGAATGATGAATGATATATTGTGATGTATGAGATCATGTTCTTGTAATAGGAATCACGACTTGCATGTCGATGAGTATGACAACCGGCAGGAGCCATAGGAGTTGTCTTTATTTTTGTATGACCTGCGTGTCATTGAAGAACGCCATGTAAATTACTTTACTTTATTGCTAAACGCGTTAGCCATAGAAGTAGAAGTAGTCGTTGCCGTGACAACTTCATGAAGACACGATGATGGAGATCATGATGATGGAGATCATGGTGTCATGCTGGTGACGAAGATGATCATGGAACCCCGAAGATGGAGATCGAAGGAGCTATATGATATTGGCCATATCATGTCACTACTTTATATAATTGCATGTGATGTTTATTATGTTTATGCATCTTGTTTACTTAGAACGATGGTAGTAAATAAGATGATCCCTTATAATAATTTCAAGAAAGTGTTCCCCCTAACTGTGCGCCGTTGCTAAAGTTCGTCGTTTCGAAGCACCACGTGATGATCGGGTGTGATAGATCCTTACGTTCACATACAACGGGTGTGAGACAGTTTTACACATGCAGAAACACTTAGGGTTAACTTGACAAGCCTAGCATGTACAAACATGGCCTCGGAACACAAGAGACTGAAAGGTCGAACATGAGTCGTATGGAAGATATGATCAACATGGAGATGTTCACCGATGATGACTAGTCCGTCTCACGTGATGATCGGACACGGCCTAGTCGACTTGGATCGTGTAACACTTAGATGACTAGAGGGATGTCAATCTGAGTGGGAGTTCATTAAATAATTTGATTAGATGAACTTAATTATCATGAACTTAGTCTAAAGTCTTTGCAAAATATGTCTTGTAGATCAAATGGCCAACACTCATGTCAACATGAACTTCAACGCGTTCCTAGAGAAAACCAAGCTGAAAGATGATGACAGCAACTATTTGGACTGGGTCCGAAACCTGAGGATCATCCTCATAGCAGCCAAGAAAGATTATGTCCTAGATGCACCGCTAGGTGAAGCACCCATCCCGGAGAACCAAGATGTTATGAACACTTGGCAGTCACGTGCTGATGATTACTCCCTCGTTCAGTGTGGCATGCTTTACAGCTTAGAACTGGGGCTCCAAAAGAGTTTTGACCGACACGGAGCATATGAGATGTTCGAAGAGCTGAAAATGGTTTTTCAAGCTCATGCCCGGGTCGAGAGATATGAAGTCTCCGACAAGTTCTATAGTTGTAAGATGGAGGAAAACAGTTCTGTCAGTGAGCACATACTCAAAATGTCTGGGTTGCACAACCGCCTATCCCAGCTGGAGATCAACCTCCCGGATGAGGCGGTCATTGACAGAATCCTTCAATCGCTCCCACCGAGCTACAAGAGCTTTGTGTTGAACTACAATATGCATGGGATGGTGAAGACCATTCCTGAAGTATTCTCAATGCTGAAGTCAGCAGAGGTTGAAATCAAGAAAGAACATCAAGTTTTGATGGTCAATAAGACCACTAAGTTCAAGAAGGGCAAGGGTAAGAAGAACTTCAAGAAGGACGGCAAAGATGTTGCTGCGCCCGGTAAGCCAGTTGCCGGGAAGAAGTCAAAGAATGGACCCAAGCCTGAGACTGAGTGCTTTAATTGCAAAGGGAAGGGTCACTGGAAGCGGAACTGCCCCAAATACTTAGTGGACAAGAAGGCCGGCAACACTAAAGGTATATGTGATATACATGTAATTGATGTGTACCTTACCAGTACTCGTAGTAACTCCTGGGTATTTGATACCGGTGCCGTTGCTCATATTTGTAACTCACAGAAGGAGCTGCGGAATAAGCGGAGACTGGCGAAGGACGAGGTGACGATGCGCGTAGGGAATGGTTCCAAGGTCGATGTGATCGCCGTCGGCACGCTACCTCTACATTTACCTACGAGATTAGTTTTAAACCTCAATAATTGTTATTTAGTGCCATTGAGCATGAACATTGTATCTGGATCTCGTTTGATGCGAGATGGCTACTCATTTAAATCCGAGAATAATGGTTGTTCTATTTATATGAGAGATATGTTTTATGGTCATGCCCCGATGGTCAATGGTTTATTCTTAATGAATCTCGAACATAATGTTACACATATTCATAGTGTGAATACCAAAAGATGTAAAGTTGATAACGATAGTCCCACATACTTGTGGCACTGCCGCCTTGGTCACATAGGTGTCAAGCGCATGAAGAAGCTCCATACGGATGGACTTTTAGAGTCTCTCGATTATGAATCATTTGACATGTGCGAACCATGCCTCATGGGTAAAATGACCAAGACTCCGTTCTCCGGAATAATGGAGCGAGCAACCAACTTATTGGAAATCATACATACCGATGTGTGCGGTCCAATGAGCATTGAGGCTCGCGGAGGATATCGTTATGTTGTCACTCTCACTGATGACTTGAGTAGATACGGGTATGTCTACTTGATGAAACACAAGTTTGAGACCTTTGAAAAGTTCAAGGAATTTCAGAATGAGGTAGAGAATCAACATGACCGAAAGATAAAGTTCCTACGATCAGATCGTGGAGGAGAATATTTAAATCATGAATTTGGTACACACTTAAGGAAATGTGGAATCGTTTCACAACTCACGCCGCCTGGAACACCTCAGCGTAACAGTGTCCGAACGTCGTAATCGCACTCTATTGGATATGGTGCAATCTATGATGTCTCTTACCGATTTACCGCTATCATTTTGGGGATACGCACTAGAGACAACTACATTCACTTTAAATAGGGCACCGTCTAAATCCGTGAGACGACACCATATGAATTATGGTTTGGGAAGAAACCTAAGCTGTCATTTCTAAAAGTTTGGGGATGCGATGCTTATGTCAAGAAACTTCAACCTGAAAAGCTCGAACCCAAGTCGGAAAAATGCGTCTTCATAGGATACCCTAAGGAAACCATTGGGTATACCTTCTACCTTAGATCTGAAGGCAAGATCTTTGTTGCCAAGAACCGATCCTTTCTGGATAAAGAGTTTCTCTCGAAAGGAGTAAGTGGGAGGAAAGTAGAACTCGATGAAGTACTACCTCTTGAACTGGAAAGTAGTGCAGCTCAGGAAAATGTTCCTGTGCTGCCTACACCGACTGGAGAGGAAATTAATGATGATGATCAAGGTACTTGGGATCAAGTTGCTACTGAACTTCGTAGGTCCACGAGGACACGTTCCACACCAGAGTGGTATGGCAACCCTGTCCTGGAAATCATGTTGTTAGACAACGGTGAACCTTCGAACTGTGAAGAAGCGATGGCGGGCCCAGATTCCAACAAATGGCTTGAAGCCATGCAATCCGAGATAGAATCCATGTATGAAAACAAAGTATGGACTTTGACTGACTTGCCCGATAGAAAACAAATGGATCTTTAAGAAGAAGACGGACGCGGATGGTAATGTCACCATCCATAAAGCTCGACTTGTCGCTAAGGGTTATCGGCAAGTTCAAGGGATTGACTACGATGAGACTTTCTCTCCCGTAGCAAAGCTTAAGTCCGCCCGAATCATGTTAGCAATTGCCGCATACTATGATTATGAGATATGGCAGATGGACGTCAAAACAGCATTCCTTAACGGTTATCTTAAGGAAGAGCTATATATGATGCAGCCGGAAGGTTTTGTCGATCCTAAGAATGCTAACAAAGTATGCAAGCTCCAGCGATCCATTTATGGGCTGGTGCAAGCATCTCGGAGTTGGAACATTCTCTTTGATGAGATGATCAAAGTGTTTGGGTTTATGCAGACTTATGGAGAAGCCTGCGTTTACAAGAAAGTGAGTGGGAGCTCTGTAGCATTTCTCATATTATATGTAGATGACATACTTTTGATGGGAAATGATATAGAATTCTTGGACAGCATTAAGGCCTACTTGAATAAGTGTTTTTCAATGAAGGACCTTTGAGAAGCTGCTTACATATTGGGCATCAAGATCTATAGGGATAGATCGAGACGCCTCATAGGTCTTTTACAAAGCACATACCTTGATAAGATTTTGAAGAAGTTCAAAATGGATCAGTCCAAGAAAGGGTTCTTGCCTGTACTGCAAGGTGTGAGATTGAGCTCGGCTCAATGCCCGACCATGACAAAAGATAAAGAAGAGATGAGCGTCATCCCCTATGCCTCAGCCATAGGATATATTATGTATGCCATGCTGTGTACCAGACCTGATGTAAACCTTGCCGTAAGTTTGGTAGGAAGGTACCAAAGTAATCCCGGCAAGGAACACTGGACAGTGGTCAAGAATATCCTGAAGTACCTGAAAAGGACAAAGGACATGTTTCTCGTTTATGGAGGTGACGAAGAGCTCGTCGTAAAGGGTTACGTCGACACTAGCTTCGACACAGATCTGGATGACTCTAAGTCACAAACCGAATACGTGTATATGTTGAATGGTGGAGCAGTAAGCTGGTGCAGCTGTAAGCAGAGCGTCGTGGCAGGATCTACATGTGAAGCGAAGTACATGGCAGCCTTGGAGGCAGCGCATGAAGCAATTTTGGTGAAGGAGTTCATCACCGACCTAGGAGTCATACCCAATGCGTCGGGGCCGATCAAACTCTTCTGTGACAACACTGGAGCTATTGCCCTTGCGAAGGAGCCCAGGTTTCACAAGAAGACCAGGCACATCAAGCGTCGTTTCAACTCCATCCATGAAAATGTTCAAGATGGAGACATAGATATTTGCAAAGTACATACGGATCTGAATGTCGCAGATCCGTTGACTAAAACCTCTTTCACGAGCAAAACATGATCAACACCAGAACTCTATGGGTGTTCGATTCATCACAATGTAACTAGATTATTGACTCTAGTGCAAGTGGGAGACTGTTGGAAATATGCCCTAGAGGCAATAATAAAAGGATTATTATTATATTTCCTTGTTCATGATAATTGTCTTTTATTCATGCTATAATTGTATTATCCGGAAATCGTAATACACGTGTGAATACTTAGACAAAATACGTCCCTAGTAAGCCTCTAGTTGACTAGCTCGTTGGTCAATAGATAGTCATGGTTTCCTGACTATGGACATTAGATGTCATTGACAACGGGATCACATCATTAGGAGAATGATGTGATGGACAAGACCCAATCCTAAGCATAGCACAAGATCGTGTAGTTCGTTTTGCTAGAGCTTTTCCAATGTCAAGTATCTCTTCCTTAGACCATGAGATCGTGTAACTCCCGGATACCGTAGGAGTGCTTTAGGTGTACCAAACGTCACAACATAACTGGGTGACTATAAAGGTGCACTACAGGTATCTCCGAAAGTGTCTGTTGGGTTGACACGAATCGAGACTGGGATTTGTCACTCCGTATGACAGAGAGGTATCTCTGGGCCCACTCGGTAATGCATCATCCTAATGAGCTCAAAGTGACCAAGTGTTTGGTCATGGGATCACTGTATGAGTAAAGTGACTTGCCGATAACGAGACTGAACAAGGTATTGGGATACCGACGATCGAGTCTCGGGCATGTAACGTACCGATTGACAAAGGGAATTGTATACGGGGTTGATTGAATCCTCGACATCATGGTTCATCCGATGAGATCATCGAGGAGCATGTGGGAGCCAACATGGGTATTCAGATCCCGCTGTTGGTTATTGACCGGAGATCCATCTCGGTCATGTCTGCATGTCTCCCGAACCCGTAGGGTCTACACACTTAAGGTTCGGTGACGCTAGGGTTATTAGGAATACTTGTATGTGATTACCGAATGTTGTTCGGAGTCTCAGATGAGATCCCGGACGTCCCGAGGAGTTCTGGAATGGTCCGGAGGTGAAGATTTATATATGGGAAGTTGTCATACGGACACCGGAAAGTTTCGGGGGCATATCGGTATTGTACCGGGGCCACCGGAGGGGTTCCGGGGGTCCACCGGGAGGGGCCACCCCTCTCGGAGGGCCTCATGGGCCGCAAGGGGCAGGGAACCAGCCCCTGGAGGGCTGGGCGCCCCCCCTTGGGCCCATGCGCCTAGGGTTGGGGGGGACCCTAGTGGGGGCGCCCCCCTTGCTTGGGGGGCAAGCCCCTCTCCCTGGCCACCGCCCCCCCTCTAGATCTCATCTAGAGGGGGCCGGCCTCCTTCCCCTTCCCCTATAAATAGAGGGGCGAGGGGAGGGCTGAACACCTGATCCAAGGCGCAACCCCTCCCCTCCCCAACACCTCTCCTCCTCCGTTGAGTGCTTGGCGAAGCCCTGTCGGAGTACTGCCTCTCCACCATCATCACGCCGTCATGCTGCTGCTAGAGCCTTCTTCCTCAACCTCTCCTTCCCCCTTGCTGGATCAAGAAGGAGGAGACATCGTCCGCTCCGTACGTGTGTTGAACGCGGAGGTGCTATCCGTTCAGCACTTGGTCATCGGTGATTTGGATCACGGCGAGTACGACTCCATCATCCCCGTTCCCTTGAACGCTTCCGCACGTGATCTACAAGTGGTATGTAGATGCTTCCCTCTCCTATCACTCGTTGCTTAGATGCAATCATAGATGGATCTTGGTGAAACCGTAGGAAATTTTTTAATTTTCTGCAACATTCCCCAATAGGTAGTCAATTATTTTGCCAGAGTCAGCTATCACACCCTTCTGGTGCCATGTCAACAAATACACTAGAAACAAGTCTAGACTTGTTTGGTTCAACCTCCTCGCTAGGTGTTTGGAGAGGAATCGGCCGGCACGAGGCGGTTCTATAGGTGGGCAGGCGGCAAAAAATAGGGGAAAACGCACGAAGTAGCTAGACGAGGGAGGGAAGCTTCTACATTCACGGGGGACGTGGCATTGGCCATCGGGCGGCAAAAGGCGGTCATCCGGGTAGGCCATAAAGGACACGAAGAGGCATCCTATATCAGCAAGGAAAAGCTTCCATACTGATAGCTCATCTATCAGAACTCTCAAGTTAACTGTGCTGAGGCGAGTGCTCCGTCCTATTAGTTGAACCTCAAGGTATTTGTTTTGTAATTTTTTATGATTTTTTTATTTTGAACACATGTTAATTGAAGGTCTATCATGTTACTTTTTGATAATTTTTGTTTTTTGAACACATGTTAATTGAAGGTCTATCATGTTAGTTTTTGATAATTTTTTGTTTTTTGAACACATGCTAATTGACTTGAAAGAAGGTCTATCCCGTTACTTTATGACATGTTTCCAAAAAAAGTGATATGACCTCTGTCAACTTATAAGTCATGTCTATCAAATTAAACCTTGAGGTACATGTTCTCAAATTAACCTCTGGGCCTTGTAGCAGTGCTGCAATGGGTCGTCGTCAATTGCAAGATGAGCCACGAAGCTAGCAGTGGAGTTGCCAACATGCTCAAAGTGCACGCAATATTGAGTAGAAAGAAGCATGCCCAGGAAATTAATGCGTGCTTAGGGAGGCTCTTTGCTCAAAGAGCAAGTACTCTTTCTATTATACTACTATAACTAGGTGTCGCACGAGACGAGGAGCGAGAAGCAATGGGCTACTGGATATATTGCTAACTAGGTGTCGCACGGAGGCCAAGGAATATGGTGAATGTGTGAGGTGGGCCATGTATGACGTGTTTCAGACTCTTTTGGTTAAACATGGAGAGATTTGGTTGATTTTATATCGCTGAATAATATAAAATATTATGAGTGCAGACGCTCCACCGAGAGGTTCCTTGCTCCTTCTCGGTCATCGGGAATCTTTGTTCTTCCACTCTTTTATCTTAGACGTGAGCTTTGTTCATCCTTTTGCCAACACGTGGGGCATCTAGCATCAAGGTGGATGTGTAATGCAAGAAAGTGGAGATAAGCAATGCAGATGTGAGTCATGCACTTCGATGGCACGTACTATGCAATATATTTTTGTCCTTGATGGCACGTGAATCGTGTATGTAGACGGAGCACGGGATGGTAGCCATGGACATGGTCGCCCATTTTTGGAGAGAGTACTAAATAACTTTGATGTGTCCTCTCAACTCACAGAAGGACGAGAAACTTGCTTGTTACACCCTCTCCCTCGCCCACGCATGCGGGGTAGCCTGCAGCACGAGGAGAAACGGTGGACGTGCTGCAGTTCACTCGGTGTCAGATTGCCAGGAGTATATATACTCTAGTACCATCATCATTGTTCAGCCAAGCGCACAGTCACCTACTCACAGTATAATCGGCTGTGTTTGCACGGATTTTTAATGTACAATTTGAGTGGATTGCTCCAGTGGTCATCACACGTGAGCCAATCGATTCACACCCTTCCATGCCCAGTTTTGTCTTTGCGTTCCTTCCTCCATCCAACACGTTGACAAGTGGGCCCCATGCTCATGTATGCTAATGTGGTAGTCAATTATTTTCTCAGAGTCAGCTATCACACCCTTCCAGTGCCACATCAATGTATCCACTAGAAACTAGTCTAGACTTGTTCGGTTCAACTGCCTCGCTAGGTGTTTGGAGAGGAATTGGCCGGCGCGGGGCAGTTCTATAGGTGGGAAGGTGGCAAAAAACAGGGGAAAACGCGCGAGCCAGCTAGACAAGGGAGGAAAGCTTCTACTTTGCGGGGGACTTGGCATTGACCATTGGGAGGCAAGAGGCGGTCATCCGTTTCTCTACACGCTCTCTACAAAAAAAAGACAAATCCGTGACATTTTGGGCCGAACAATTTTTTTTTCTGTCATGCTTATGACACTTCTATGATGATAATTGTGAAAAAAACCCAGTGTCATCATAGATGTGGTGGGCTCCTACTTCTATGACAAAAAATCTTGACAGAAAATGGGCTTTTCGTCCTGGGCAGGCCAGAGACGCAGCTGCATGCCATTCTTTGGGCCGTGCATGACAGAAAAAACCGTGGTAGAAGCGAGGTGAGGAAAATATCAGGGAGTTCCCGGTTACGGTGGGTGGTCGGGGGCCGAGCGATGCGTGTTTCTCTCATACACATACGCGCGTGGGTGTGAGGCGTTGGGCTCTAACTGAACCCGAGCAAGGCATCACCTAACTGAACCCGAGCGATTGCACTGCAGGCTACGTGTTACTGAACCCGAGCGGTCGATCGATGGCTGTTAACTGGACCCGATTGAGCGATTCCTTCGCTACTGCTGCTAACTGAAGTCGATCGATGCTGCCTCGGGATGAACAGTGAGCCTTGCTGGGGGGTTGGATGAACAGTTCCTGGTGGGGGGTTGGATGAACCAGACCCCGTGGTAGTAGAGGTCGTTGCCGCTGGATGAACAGGACCCCGATCGATCGAGCCGGTTGGGGGTGGATGAACATGACCCCATGGAGGGCTGGACGAACAGGACCCCATGGAGGGCTGGTTAAACAGTAGCCGGTGGAGGATTGGATGAACAGTAGCCCATGGAGGGGTGGTTGAATAGGACCCCCTAGAGAGGGCTGGTTGAACAGTAGCCGGTGGAGGAGCGCACGGTGGAGGCTGGATGAACAGGAGCCCGTGGATGAACAGTCACAGGTAGAGGCTAGAGGAGGTCGACGGTGGATGAACAGTAGCCCGTGGAGGCTGGAGGAGGTCGATGGTGGAGATGAACAGTATCCCGTGGAGTCCCGTTTTGCGGTACGCTACACCCCTCCCGATGAGCAGGACCCCGTTTCGACTGTAGCGCTCCAACACAAGTCCGTTTCCTCTATTTTGCGGTATGCCACACCCCTCCCGATCAACATGACCCCGTTTCGACCATAGGAGGTCCAACTGAAGTCCGTTTCCTCCGTTTTGCAGTATGCTAGACCCCTCCTGATTAACAGGATCCCGTTTCGACCGTGGCCGGTCGAACACAAGGCCATTTCCTCCGTTCTGCGGTACGCCAGGCCTCGTTTCCATCGGATGTTCTATCCAAGCCGGTTGGCTCCCGATGAACATGACGACACATTCCGTTCTGACCCATCCGGTTGGTCCCCATGAACACAACAACGACGCAGTTTCTCCGTTCCGACCCAGCCATGTACACGAGCCCTGGCCGTACGTATGCATGAATAGGCTTTCGAGACCCCGCCCGTATGTATGTATGTGGCCGTATTTACTTTCTTGCACCCTGGCTGATGTACGTACGTGTACATACTACGTGCGCGCCTCTACATAGACCAGTATGTACGTACACGTTCGCGACTAGAATGAAAACACTACGTACGCTTCGACCATGTGGGTCCTGACTGTCAGGCACTTCCTTGCGTGCGAAGATATAGCTGGTGGGTCCCAGCAGTCAGGGGCGGATCGTTTTTTTTGCCCGTACTATGGACGTACTTCCTTGCCTGCGAAGATGTAGCTGGTGGGTCCCAGTAGTCATGGGGGAAACTGTTTTTCGGGAAATACGGTGGCCCATCCGGTGTGTCCCTGCTGTCAGGTGGAAGAGTAATTATTTGGCGCGTAATAAGGAGGCACTTCCTTACGGGTGCCGTGGACCGAGCTGTCAGCCTCTCCATGTACAGTACTCTTTCGATGGAAATCGTGCCTTGACCACGTTGACCACACCGCACTGAGAGCACCAGGGCGGTGGACGACAGTGAGGCCTAGGAAAGGGATGACGTGGAGCCGGGGAAGACGCAGCAGTGGAAGCCCACGCGGAGAGGAGTACGAGGGTTCACTGGTTCGGCTGCAGTGTGAGGCTGCCATTGCGCAGAATAACAGGGGGTGTGGTTGAGTAGAGGGATGGCCTGGCCAGCGGTGGGAGTAGTAGGGGGCGGTGAGGTCTCCACGACATCACAGCCGGCCACGGGAGGCAGGAGCACGCGGCATGATCGACGGTGGTTTGGGCAGCTGGAGCTAAAAGACCAGAGGTTGAAGAAGCACTACGGTCGTTGGATGGACATCATACGGTCACTGGGGCTAGAATCGTTCATTTTCACTAAGTTGACAAAGCCATTTGTCCCCGTCAACTTAGTAGGACCACAAGTCAGCCTCCCACTATGCTGGGAACCAGCTAGCAGGGGGAGTATTCATTTTTTGTGCATAATAAGGAGGCACTTCCTTACGTGCGAAGATATAGCTGGTGGGTCTGACCTGTCAGCGAGGGGAACGTTTTTTTCATGAAATACAGAGGCCCTTCCGGTGGGTCCCAGATGTCAGGTGGAAAAAATCATTATTTTGCGTGTAATAAGGAGGCATTTCCTTGTGTGCGGTAGTGGGCTCAGCTGTCAGCCTCTCCACGTACAGTCCACGTCCGATGGATGTCATTCGTTGACCACACTACTAGGAAAAGGGCTATAGATATGATTGATACTAATGGCGCACCTGGTAAGCAGTGCGCCACTACTATATACTAATGACGCACCATTCGAAGGTGCGCCATTAGCGTGGAAGACACTAATGGCGCACCAGGCACACGGTGCGCCACTAGTATTGAATTATTTTTTTCATTTTTCCATACACTCTAGTGGCGCATGGAGACAAAGTGCGCCATTACTAGTTCTACCAAGTAATGGTGCACCCTGTAAGCAGTGCGCCATTAGTATATTTTTTTTTACTTTTTTGCAAAACTGCTAATGGCGCATCGTGTATATTTTCATGGACACTTTTTGATCTCGATCTCGATCCCACCCGCACCCTCCCTAGCTAGCTCCACCGCCGCCGCCGACCCACCGCAACCCTCCCCCACTCCACCGCCGCTGACGAGCACCCGGCCCCCCCGCACCCTTTCCCGCTCCACCGCCGCCAACGGGCACCCCCCGCACCCTCCCCCGCTCCACCGCCGCCGCCGATGATATTTCCAAGTAACAAAATTGAACATATTTTTTAAAATATTATTACTGTTTTTATAAAAAAAATATTACTGTTATGATTTAAACAAGTTTGAACATATTTAAACACAAATAAATATAAAAAACAGCATTTAAAATGCATAAAAAATATTGGGGAGCCTGGGAATCGAACCTAGGACCTCCTGGTGTGTGTGCTGCGTGCTGACCAGTCGGGCTAGTAGGTGGGTTCTGTTGTAGATAGGGTTAGGTTGTAGATAGGGCTAGTGGGCTAGATTAAAACAAAATTCTAATGGCACAACTGGCGCTGGTGCGCCATTAGAATAGTCGTACTTATGGCGCACGAGTTGGTGGTGCGCCATTAGATTAGTCATACACTAATTAAATCCCTAATCTCTCTAATCTCTCCCCTGCCTCATCGATCTCACCCGCTGACCCCCATGTTCGTCGTCCCCCTCGCCGTCCCCCTCGCCTCCTTCGCCGTCCCCGAGCCAAGCCCCGAAGCTGCGCCCCTGTAACACCCCAGATGTAACATGTCCCAATTTGGCAATATATCAACTTGACCTCATCCAATTCTTGTGGGTTTTATCATGTTTGGCCTCATCTTGTTTGGTTGTCTGGTTTTATTCTTTTCATTGTCATTTCGTTTTAGCCATTTTGCATTTGTGCCTCTTGTCATTTTGCATTCATCCTCATCATATAGTGCATTTTCATCTCATGCCATCTCATGTTGCATTTTGTCATTCATGTTGTTGCCATGAGCATCATGGGCATGACCTTGTCCCCCCCCCTTTTCAACCATGGCACCATCACTTCTCCTCCTTCCGTCTCTTATCAAGTGCTATTTTATCTTTCTCTATTAATGTTCATCTTCTCCCTGTAAATCTTGCTCCTTGCCCTAAACCTCTCTGCCAAAGATCTCCTTATTTGAAGTTGTTTTGGTCAGGTTCAAAAATGACACAAGTTTGAATATAATTCAAACTTGTCTTATTTTTCTACATCTAAAAATGCCCAATGCAATTTATTAAAATAGCGGATAATCCCAGGAGCTTGGGAATATTTTCATAATTTCCAAATGCCTCTCCTAGTCCACTGGCCTTTTTCGTTTCTTCAGCTGGTTATTTAAATAATCAGATACTGGAAGGAGATGAGAAGGGGGATTTTCCTCTTCTTACCTGGGCCTTCCCCTCACCTGCAGCCCAACAGAGCACAGCAGCCGCTCCAACCGCAACCCAGGCAGCCCATACATACAGGAGGATCTTCAAGCTCCTGTACGGCAGAGCATCCAGATGCGCCACGTCGACGTCCGGTCGATTTGACGGCCGGAGAGCGTCGCTAGCCCTTTATAACATGTCCCCCGCGCCCTAGGGTTCCTCCTCGACCGATCCCCCTCCTCTACCTGCCTCGCCGCTGCCTAGGTAAGCTCCACACGCTTCGCCGTCGACCTGCCCGCCATGTACCAACCAAGCTTCAGCTCGAGCTCGGGATAGCCGTCGACGTCGCTTCCCCGGTCACCTCTAGCTGCCTTCTTCAAGTCGGTCTGCCTCCCCGTCGTCCCCTTCGTCCGCTGCTTCCACTACATTGCCGAGGGAGACGCCAAGTTCCGCGCCTGGCTCTTCCTCTGCTTCCTCTACTTCGCGGACAGCAGCCTCACCAAGTTCAGAGCTCCCTCTCGTCGCCTCCAGCACGTCTCCGTCGACCCCGTCGTGTCCTAGTGTGAGCTGGGTAACGCTCCTCCCTCTCCCATCCATCCCTTTGCATGTAGGCACCTGTAGGACTCGTCCGATCCATGTCTTCGCCGCGCTCGTAGTGCTCCGGCGAAGTCTGAATTTTTCCTTGTGTGTGTGTACTTGCTGCAGCGCGCACGCGCGTTCTTCAACTTCGGATCCCCAAGTTGGTCTCTCACACACACGCACGCATGCCCCTGCAGTGCAGCAGCTCACGCAGTGCTGTTGTAGCCCTGCCTCGCCGTGTTCGTCGCCATGGCCGCAAGCTCCTGCGCACACACACACACCCACACATGCGCGCATGTTCCCTTCCTGCACGCACGCACTCTACCCTACTGAATCCGCACACCCGCCGGCACCTCCTGAGCCCCGCCGTCGCCGCCGTTGCTCGCCGGTGCCGTCGGCGTTTCTCTCTTCTGCATAGGAGAGGAACCAGTACCAGGAGGGCTTACCTCAAAAGGAGCGAGCTCCCCCCCTTATCACGATCATGTTAATAGCCCGACTGGTTCCCATGCCGTGCCTCCACCCAGGCGACCTGGGTTCGATCCCCCGCGGCTGCATATTATCCCCCGTTTTTTATCCATTTCTTGCACTGTGCGTATGACAGGGTGGCCCCACCTGTCATACTCTCTTAGCCTGTTTGTTTTTTTTATTTATTTTTATTATTATTAAGTGTTTTATTTCTGTTCCTGCGAATATACCATTTCTAGCATTAAGTACCTTTCCATTTCGGGAAAGTCCTTTTCTGGACGTTTCCAAATATGGAAAGTGCCATTTCTGTCAATTACCATTTTAGGCAGGTTTCATCTTAGTGCATTTGTGATGATTTTTCTACAGCAACCCTAACATATTATATATGTTTTTGGGGTAGAAAAATCCCACCAATGCATTGGTGGCATTAGTTTCTGCATTTGAGCAAGTTCATAATCATGCCATCTCACTTCTTATTGTTGTTTTGCCTCTTATGTGCTTGTTCATGCAAATATGCTAGTTGTTTGTTTTGCACTTGAGTAGCTGCATTGTCATGCCTACTTCATACTAGTACTTATTCCATGCCATGACATGCCTGGTAATGAGTTGATCAAGCCTGTAGAGATGCCATGATGAATCTGTTTTTGCTATGTCTAGTAATTCCACTAAGTCTGTAGAACTGTTATCTCTTGCAATATTGCCATGCTATTTTAGTCATGCTCTAGTGGTTTTTAGGTTGAGCTCAGTGTTCATGTTTCGTAAGGAATCTCCTGTACATCACTGTTAGGCATCTTGTTCATATGTTTGGGTGCTATAGCTTATTCATACTTTGCATACAAGTGGCCATGTTGCTGTTTGCATCATATCTTGTCTTGCTTGTCTTTTGCAAACCGTGCACCCGAATTCGGTGATCTTTATATCGATTTCAACCGAAGTCATCTCATCTTTCCAGCGGCATACTTGGTTTGCCAAGTTGATGCCTTGTTCGTCATCTTTCCTTCCGAAGCACGCATACGCTTTGCATATCACCTCTCGCATATCATGACATGTTTTGCATCATGATGCCTGTGCATTGCACCATGATTTATTGTGGTTCCTTGCTTGTGTTCTTGCTTTAGGTAGAGCCGGGAGACGAGTACGTGCACGAGGAACCTGTTGAGTACGCTAACGACGATCCAGCCTTCGACAACTCTGAGAACCTTGTAGGCAAGATGATCATACCTTCGATATCACTTCTATCTTTGCTTGCTAGTACTCGCTCTTTCGCTATGTTAGCCCTGCATGCCTTTGTTTACCATGCCTACCCATTGCCATGTCAACCCTCTAACCAACCTGTCCTAGCAACCGTTGTTTGGCTATGTCACCGCTTTTTGCTCAACCCCTCTTATAGCGTTGTTAGTTGCAGGTGAAGATGAAGTTTGTTCCTGGTCGGAACACGGATATTTTGGGATATCACAATATCTTCTGTTTAAATTAATGCACCTTATATACTTGGTTAAGGGTGGAAGGCTCGGCCTTATGCCTGGTGACTTGTTCCACTCTTGCCGCCCTAGTTTCCGTGATACCGGTGTTATGTTCCTTGAGTTTGCGTTCCTTACACGGTTGGGTGATTTATGGGACCCCCTTAACAGTTCGCTTTGAATAAAACTCCTCCAGCAAGGCCCAACTTTGGTTTTACCATTTGCCACCTAAGCCCTTTCCCTTGGGTTTTCGCGAGCCCAAGGGTCATCTTTATTACCCCCCCCCCCGGGCCAGTGCTCCTCTGAGTGTTGGTCCAAACTAGAGCCCTTTGCAGCGCCACCTCGGGGAAACTTGAGGGCTGGTTTTAGTTGTACGGACTGCTCATCCGTTTGTGCCCTGAGAACGAGATATGTGCAGCTCCTATCGGGATTTGTCGGCACAGTCGGGTGGTCTTGCTGGACTTGTTTTACCATTGTCGAAATGTTTTGCGAAACGGGATTCCGAGACTGATCGGGTCTTCCCGGGAGACGGTCTATTCCTTCGTTGACCGTGAGAGCTTGTGATGGGCTGAGTTGGGGCACCCCTGCAGGGTATATAATCTTTCAAAAGCCGTGCCCGCGGTTATGAGGCAGATGGGAATTTGTTAATGTCCGGTTGTAGATAACTTGACACTTGACCTCTTTAAAATGCATCAACCGAGTGTGTAGCCGTGATGGTCTCTTCTCGGCGGAGTCCGGGAAGTGAACACGGTTTGTGTTATGCTTGACGTAAGTAGTTTCAGGATCACTTCTTGATCGCTTCTAGCTTCTCGACCGATGTGTTGCTTCTCTTCTCTCTCTCATTTGCGTATGTTAGCCACCATATATGCTTAGTGCTTGCCGTAGCTCCACCATATTACACCTTTCCTGCCTATGAGCTTAAATAGTCTTGATCTCGCGGGTGTGAGATTGCTGAGTCCCTGTGGCTCACAGATTCTACCAAAACAGATGCAGGTGCCGAGGATACTGGCGTAGATGGCGCAACTGAGCTGAAGTAGGAATTTGATGAGGCCCTTGGCCGTTACTATGTATCGTTTCCAGATGATCAGTAGTGGGGTCCAGACGGGACGATCGGGGATCTAGCATTTGGGGTTGTCTTCTTTTCATTTGAACTTGACCGTAGCCGGTCTATGAGTGTATTTGAATGATGTATGATCTAATTTATGTATTGTGTGAAGTGGCGATTGTAAGCCAACTCTCTTTATCCCAGTCTTGTTCATTACATGGGTTTGTGTGAAGATGACCCTTCTTGCGACAAAACTACTATGCGGTTATGCCTCTAAGTCGTGCTTCGACACGTGGGAGATATAGCCGCATCGTGGGTGTTACAAGTTGGTAATCAGAGCCATCCCCGACTTAGGAGCCCCCTGCTTGATTGTTTGCTGGCGATGTTGAGTCTAGAACAAAAAATGTTTTGAGTCTTAGGATTATATATATCGGAGAATAGGATTCTTTTTACTCCTCAGTCCCTTCGTTGCTCTGGTGTGGTCTCCTGACGTAGATGTTTTGACTGTCCTCTTCTCAAATTTTCACTAAATTTTTTTAGGATCACGCGGGTATCTTGGAATCGTTACGATAGTTTTGTGACGAGAACATTGTTCTTGGTGCCTCCTAACATTTAGGGGTTGTGGCAGTGTCCCGGGGAGTTGAGCTCCGAGGTGTCGTCGTCACAATTTTATCGTTGCAGTTCTGGAATACCTGAGATTTGCCGACATCGAAAATCCCTTTTATGCAGTTGTTGGTAAGATAACCCCGATAACCCAGTACTGGGGCGAGCTCGGGAGTATTGCCATAACTCGTATAATGGATGCTTTTCGAGGGTTGAGGTACATGATTTCCGAAGGTTTCTTGGTTATGTATCGACGGATGGATACAGCTGGATGTCGGGATTGTTAGTTTGGGTGAGATATTGTGCTTCCCCTGTATCCCCAACACCAGATTGCATAACCAGAAAATTTCGGGAGTTTATAGGTGGGATTCAAGTAGCTCTAGCATTTCTTCCCGCAGATATTTGGTTTGTGATTGGGTAATCCTTACCACTTATTTGTTCCAGTTGTACTTTGTTTATTTCATTCATCAATCTCTATTCAAGTGGCTTCTCACCTCAATGGACGTGTGATGTTTACTTTGGAATTCATTCATTCATCTTTGTTCGAATGTTTATTGTGAAGACTATATGTTGCAATTTCTATCCGTTGATTCAACTTGTCTATCCGTCCATCAAGATGCTAACGGATGTCACCCTCTTCAGGATGGCTCCGCCAACGCGTCTGAATCCGGATCGCAATGATGGGAGTCAGGCGAACACTCCACCTCCACCTCCACCTCCGGAGGCATGGCAAGCTTTGATGGCAGCCTCTAACGCTCATGCTGAGATGATGATCCAGCTCATGCAAGAGCGCAACCAAGGCCAAGGCAACCAAGGGAATCAAGGTCAAGGGCAGTTCAATCATCAG
Organism: Triticum dicoccoides; assembly: GCF_002162155.2. Taxonomy (NCBI): domain Eukaryota; kingdom Viridiplantae; phylum Streptophyta; class Magnoliopsida; order Poales; family Poaceae; genus Triticum; species Triticum dicoccoides. The sequence continues at coordinate 248,135,918 of NC_041381.1, forward strand.
TCTCAGTTTCCAACCCTCAACCAATTCCTTGCAAATCAGCCGAAGTCTTTCAGCTATTGTGTCGAGGCCACAGATGCCGATGATTGGCTCGTGGATATCAACAAGCATTTTGAATGCAGCAATGTCAGGCCTGAGGACTATGTCAAGTTTGCTTCTTTTCAGCTCAAGGATCAGGCAACTGATTGGTTCCAGCAATACAAGGATTCCAGAGGTGGTCGAGTGATTACTTGGACTGATTTCTGTCGGGACTTTAAAGCTCACCATATTCCTACCAGTGTTGTTGAGAGCAAGCGTGAGGAGTTCCGCAATCTCAAGCAAGGCAAAATGTCAGTGTATGAATACAACAAGCAGTTTCAGAAACTTGCCCGCTTTGCTAAGCAAGATGTTCCAGATGAGAAGAGTATGATCTATCAATTCAGAGGTGGCCTTAGAGAGGATCTGCAGTTAGCTCTCGTTCTTGTTGAGCCTACTTAGTTTGATCAAATCTACAATATGGCACTCAAGCAAGAAGGTGCTCAGCTCAAGTGTGAGGCTTCTAAAAAGAGAATCAGAGATGCAGTGCAATCTTCTTCTTCCTCACAAATGGCAGCTAAGCAGCAGAAGTTTTATCTTCCTCCTCCTCCGTTTCGTCATCCTTACCAACAGAAGAACTCAGGTGGTCGTGGATCTTCCCACCCACCCAACCCAAGCTATCAGAACAAGTCTCAGTCTCAAGCTCCAAGGTCAAGTGCTCCTTATCACCGTCCGCTCTCAGAAGTGACTTGCAACAAGTGCCAGCAGAAAGGCCACTACGCGAACAAATGTTTGAATCAAAGGCGCCTTCCTCCTCCTCGTCCTGTGAGATCTTCAAGCAATGCAGTGGTCAAGCATAATCCAAAGCATGCAAAGGTGAACATGATGAATGCAGCTCAGGCAGAGGATTCTTCAGATGTGATCATCGGTAATCTTCCTGTTAATGATATTCTTGCAAAAGTCTTGTTTGATACTGGTGCATCGCATTCTTTCATTTCAAGACCTTTTGTGGCTATGCATGATTTGGTTACTCAAGTATTGCCGAGTCCTTTGTCGACTGTTTCCCCAGCTCGGCAAATGACTTCTCGAGCTTTCATTCCAAATGTCAGTATCAAGATGGGCGACTATAAATTTCTGTCTTCTCCAGTTGTTCTTGGCAATTCTGATATTGATCTAATTCTTGGGATGGACTGGCTTTCTAAGCACAAGGCTCAGCTTGATTGTGCTGCCAGGCAAATTCAATTGACACACCCTTCTGAGGATGTTATCATCTATGCTGCTCGTGATGAAACCATTCGGTTGTTTTCTCTCAATGAGAAGGGCGAATTGGATGCTATTTCTCAAATTCCAGTCGTTTGTGAGTACCAAGATTTCTTTCTAGAAGAGCTTCCGGGTATGCCTCCTCATCGCCCAGTCGAGTTCGTTATTGATCTTGAGCCTGGAACTGAACCCGTTTGCAAGCGTCCATACAAGCTTGGTCCCAAGGAGATGAAGGAATTGAAGAAGCAGCTCGATGAACAAGAGCGTCTGGGTTTGATCAGACCGAGTTCTTCCCCATGGGGTTGTGGAGTTCTTTTTGTCCAGAAGAAGGATGGCACGGACCGACTTTGCGTCGATTACTGTCCATTGAACAAGAAGACAATCAAGAACAAGTATCCACTTCCCAACATCAATGAGCTTTTCGAGCAACTCAAAGGGGCTAAAGTCTTCTCCAAGCTTGACCTTCGTATGGGTTATCATCAGATTCGCATTCGTGAACAAGACATCCCCAAGACAACATTCAGAACAAGCTATGGTTCTTATGAATACACTGTCATGTCTTTCGGCCTTGTCAATGCTCCTCCAACGTTCTCTCGCATGATGAATTTTATCTTCAACACCTACACTAATGAATTTGTTCTGGTGTATCTCGATGATATCTTGGTCTTCTCCAAGAATAAGAAGGATCATGCCAAACATTTGCGATTGGTGCTTGACAAGCTCAGAGAGCATCAATTCTATGCGAAGTTTTCCAAATGTGAGTTCTGGCTTGATGAAGTTCTTTATCTTGGTCACATCATCTCCGCCAAGGGAATTGCTGTTAATCCGGCGAAGGTGTCTGCAGTTGTGAATTGGGAACCTCCTCAGAATGTCAAACAGCTCCGCAGTTTTCTCGGTCTTGCAAGCTATTGCCGAAGATTCGTTGAGAACTTCTCTAAGATTGCAAAGCCTCTTTCCAACCTCCTCCAGAAGCATGTCAAGTATGTCTAGACGCCTGAGTGCGACGTCGCTTTCAACACCCTCAAAGAGAACTCTTATTGGGAAGGCAAGTGGACATTTTCACCGATCACAAGAGCCTCAAGTATATCTTCACTCAACCCAACCTTAACCTCAGGCAAACTCGATGGGTCGAAATGATTCAAGAGTACAGTCCGAGTATCGAATATACTCCTGGAAAGGCGAATGTGATTGCAGATGCTCTGAGCAGAAAGGCTTATTGCAACAGCCTAATTTTCAAGCCGTTTCAACCGGATCTTTGTGAGGCTTTTCGCAAGCTGAATCTTCAAGTTGTTCCTCAAGGCTTTCTTGCCAACCTCATAGTCTCTCCTACTTTGGAAGATCAAATTCGTGAGGCACAACTCCTGGATACCATGGTGAAGAAGGTGAAACGTGGTATTGACAAGGGCATTCCCAAGTACAAGTGCTATCGCTTGGATGACAAAGACACTCTTTTCTTCGAGGATCGAATTGTGGTTCCAAAAGGTGATCTGAGAAAAGCCATCATGAATGAGGCACACAATTCCCTCCTATCCATTCATCATGAATAAGGAGGCATTTCCTTGTGTGTGGCAGTGGGCCCAGCTATCAGCCTCTCCACGTACAGTCCACGTCCGATGGATGTCATTCGTTGACCACACTACTAGGAAAAGGGCTATAGATATGATTGATACTAATGGCGCATCTGGTAAGCAGTGCGCCACTACTATATACTAATGGCGCACCGTTCGAAGGTGCGCCATTAGCGTGGAAGACACTAATGGTGCACCAGGCACACGGTACGCCACTAGTATTGATTTTTTTTTCATTTTCCATACACTCTAATGGCGCATGGAGACAAAGTGCGCCATTACTAGTTCTACCAAGTAATGGCGCACCCTGTAAGCAGTGCGCCATTAGTATTTTTTTTTACTTTTTTGCAAAACTGCTAATGGCGCACCGTGTATATTTTCATGCACACTTTTTGATCTCGATCTCGATCCCCCCCGCACCCTCCCCCTCTAGCTCCACCGCCGCTGACGACCCACCGCAACCCTCCCCCGCTCCACCGCCACCGACGAGCACCCGCCCCCCCGCACCCTTCCCCGCTCC
>NC_041381.1:248139774-248140340 GCF_002162155.2 Triticum dicoccoides
GCCGCCGATGATATTTCCAAGTAACAAAATTGAACATATTTTTTAAAAAATTATTACTGTTTTTATAAAAAAATATTACTGTTATGATTTAAACAAGTTTGAACATATTTAAACACAAAAAAATATGAAAAACAGCATTTAAAATCATAAAAAATATTGGGGAGCCTGGGAATCGAACCCAGGGCCTCCTGGTGTGTGTGCTGCATGCTGACCAGTCGGGCTAGTAGGTGGGTTCTGTTGTAGATAGGGTTAGGTTGTAGATAGGGCTAGTGGGCTAGATTAAAACAAAATTCTAATGGTGCAACTGGTGCTGGTGCGCCATTAGAATAGTCGTACTTATGGCGCACGAGTTGGTGGTGCGCCATTAGATTAGTCATACACTAATTAAATCCCCAATCTCTCGAATCTCTCCCCTGCCTCATCGATCTCACCCGCTGACCCCCATGTTCGCCGTCCCCCTCGCCGTCCCCCTCGCCTCCTTCGCCGTCCCCGAGCCAAGCCCCGAAGCTGCACCCCCGCCCGCCTCCTCCTCTCTTCTCCCGCGACCTCCCCTCTACCCCCTCTCA
>NC_041381.1:248140506-248146443 GCF_002162155.2 Triticum dicoccoides
GCCCCGTCCCCTCAGTGCCGCCTGCCGTCTCCCCGAACCCTAGCTCCGCCGGCGTCGGGGACGACCACCTCGTCGGCCTCACCAGGCCGCAGGCCCTCAAGCCCCACACCGTCCTCGGCCTTGCCCTCTCCACCGGCGGCGCCCCTTCCTCCGCCCCTGCAGCACAACAACAGTAGTAAACAGCCTACACGTAAGATGATGATGGTTTTCCATGAGGTTATCGAGGAGCTGCCGGCCTGTGTTCATTCTGGTGGGGAGAATGCAGTAGATGATCTTTTTTTCGGCCTGCATTGCACTCCGCTGCTATGAACTTTTGAAAGGACCGCACGACGGAAGCCACTGCAAGCTATTGTGTGTTTCTCTGAATGTTGTGTTTCTTCAGTTCTTTATCCATTCTTCGTTCCTGCTGAATGTCATGCTAATTTAGTTTGTTTTTGTTTTGCACATCGGTAGGCAAAGCCTAGTGTTTGTTTCAGACATTTACTGAAACTGAACCAAGGAAATTTGGATTTCATAGTTACAGTTGCAGGAAAAGGTCATATTATGAGTGAAATATATTTAAAATGTCTATTTAGTTCTATTTTCAGATATAACCTTGTAAGTAGAAACATGTATAACTCAAGTAAACCATACATCTAGTTAATATTGCACAGGCAACAATGTTAAGTCTTACTATGAACCTAGCAATAAAAATGATGAAGCTCCTGTCAATTTTTGACATATCTTAAGTTCTTAACAAGACATGTTTGTCGTCTTTTAGCTAGTGTGATGAGATTTTGGTACCTGTACATTCCCTGTACCAACTTAGGCAAATAATAATTTATTTATTTTTGTGACAGTTGGTTGAGCACATCTTCTAGCCTCTTGTGAATACATCTGGGATAACGCTTCACATCAGTCAGGTATATACTGCTTTAGTTTTGAGTGAAATCCTCTGCCATAGCCCCTGCCCCAGATGAAGTGAGCTATATATGTGTACGATGATCCTTCTTTCCTAAAAGTGAGATTTCCATATGTAGTTCAGAACTGACCTACCTAAGGTTGTTTTCCTACTGACTGATGATATTATTATGATGATATTTTCCTACTGATTATAATTTGTACCTGTGTACTAGCACTGTGTCATATTCTTCCATTACAAGTAGTACAAGGCTAGTACTAGTAGTGCTACTCTCTTACTGCCAGTGACAGTCTATCGAGGTCATTAACTCCAACTCAAGTGGGCATAATTCTCTGCAGTAGTATAGCACTTGCAGTAGTATGGCACTTGTAGTAGTGCGGGACAACAGTAGTTTAGTGCAAGTTTCAGTTAATTAGCTGGATTAAAAAGATGCTTGGTGATCTGCAGGAGTAGGACAAGCAAATCTGCTTGAATATTTGTTTATTCAAAGTAAATGAACATTTTACTGCTAGTGTACTGATAGTGTAATCTAGCTATTGTACTGATATTTCTGTTTCTTTGAACATTTTACTATCAATAAAAATGATGTACTGCTGCTTTCAGTTAATTCAAATTAGCTAAAACCTTTTACTGTCAAATAGTGCTAATGTTTACTCTATGAAATAAACTACTCCATGTCAAATAAACCTTGCTAGGTGAATCTTGTTTGCATTAGGAGTAGTTGCTGGAAATTTACTGAATTTTGTTATGTGCTTTGCGGTGCTAGTTTGCTGGGTTTTGTCTCCGACCATTGTGTCGTGATGAATTTGCAGGTTCCCCGAGAGGCCCTTGAGTTTGCCGGAATGTCGATTAACTTCCGTTCCGGCAAATTCGGGTACTCCATATGTCCTATTTTCAGCAAAGGTAATGCTGAAATTTTCCGTGAATTTTAGCATTATTGCTAAAAATAGGACATATGGGGTACTTGCGACTAATGCCTGTTATCATGCATGGGTACTAATTGGTCTCTTCTGCTGCTTATCAGAGATGGCGGGAAGCAGCCACCGCCGATCTGCGACACCGCAGTACGAGTTGGATGCTTCCGAGTTCTTCACTATCATACTTGAGGCTTCAGTATCATCCATGACGCAGGTATATAAAACGAGAGATCTCCCCTTCACCCATCTCATTATGATATCTGTTGTTTGCTACATCACTCATTGTCCCAAACTGCAGAGGCTGCCTGACAGTTTTATGAACATGTTGATGGGTGAAGATCTGCCAAATAATGTGAAGCTGCGACAGGCCGGCAGCGGGTTTCGCAGGCAGTGGGATGTGCAGTTGGTGATCAAGAAGGGACACATGTACTTGTCTCATGGGTGGAAGAAGTTCTACCATGCCTATGACCTGCAGCTGGGGTACTTCCTTCTCTTCAGGTACGACGACGACGCCAACATGCTCATCGTCAAGGTGTTCAACAAGACTATGTGTCGCATGCGCTACGCTGCCGATGATGATGCCGGTACGTTCTTGTGACACCCCAAAAATTTGGCCTTGTTTTACTAAGTTAAAATTTTGCCAGGAATTAAAACTTTGGATTTCTGAGCTCCATTTTGATTTTTAAATCATTTCCTTCCCTGTTATGATGAGTTTTTCCCAAAGAGAAAACTTTTCAAATATGTTATTGGACTTGTTTAACCTCTCAAGAACAAACTTTCCTTTTATCAGTATAACTAATTAACTAACTTAATTGCTTGATCTTTACTTTCTTGAAAATAGTTTTTCAAGGTTAAATGGCCATATTTGAACTACAACCATTTGATAGATTCACTTAAAATTTCCACAAAAATTTGGAGATGTCATGTGATGTTTTTAAATCACTTTTATGCAAAAATATATTTCCTTCATGAAATATTTTGAGCCCTGCACTCAATTTTTCTTCTCTGGTCCAGAGTGCATTTTGCACTGCAACCCATTTTTATATTTCTTTAAAACTTCTACCAAAATTAGGGGAGGTCAGTAGGAGCATATTATTCCACTTTGTGCAAAAATCCAGGGTTGTTCTTTGAAAATATTGAGTGTATCAACCTCTTTTCCATTCTGGTCCAATTTGAGGATTTGTACAGCAACCACCATTTTAGTTGCTCCTATACCCTTGATTATTTCTCCTACTTGTAGTCCTCCATGTTAAACCCTTAAGTCCAGGAGCATGCACCATTTGGATCATTTTTGGTTCATGAAATAATGCTATTTATTTCCTGTCCAGAAATGTAGTTTTGCAAAACTTGCACTAGCAAGTTTCCCCTTTTGTCCAAATAACCACACCACTCTCTCTTGCATCTAAAGAGACCCCAACCTGGAAGTTTTCGCCCACCCCAAGACTTGCCTAAGTGCCATTGGCATTTTGTCAAACACCCTGCGGACATGTTCTGTTTTGACATGAATTGTGGCATTGCACTGTGAGCTTGCACCGTTGATCAAACAAGCATGTCCACTAGACTCCCAGTTGCTCCTAACCTCGATCTGGTAAACCCCAACCTCACCTGCGACCTCTAGCATGCTCTGGCATTTCGTCGAGCACACTCGGTGCGTGCACTGGGCGCGCCCAGAGCGCGCATATGGAAGCCGCGCACACGAGCCGACACGCTGGCCCCCACGGCTTTGGCCCACTCTGCAGCACCACGCCACGCGCTCCCCTCCTCGCAGCAACGCGCCAAGCAGCCCCCGCCGCACCCGTCAGGCCAAGCGCTAGCCGCCGCCGCCGCCCGACAGCCCTGCGCCGTTCAGCGCCGCCCAAGCCTCGCCCGCTCGCCACCTGGCCCCTGGAGCAGTGCGAGCTCATCCGCAAGCGTGTGTGCTAGCCCTCGTCGCCGCCACGTCGCCCTAGCTACAGAACGTCGGTTCGCCGGAGAGCTTATCCACGGCCACCACGGAACCGCCTTGCCACGCTATAAAAAGGAAGCCCCGAGCGTCTCCAAGCCCTCAGGTAGCCTCACGCCGTCTCACTAGCGCCCCCATTGCCACCAATTGGAAGGGAGCAGGTCTTCTTCAACCTCTCCGGTCAGTTCGGCCACCGCCGCCTCCCGGCTCCATTCGGCGCAACCAGAGCTTCCCCCTCTCCGTTCTCTTCGCCAGTAACTTCCTCATTCCCCTGCGAACCCAACCCTCTACTTAATTTTGATCGGGAGCCATCGCCACCACAAACTCACTTTGCTCCCGAAGCTCCCTCCGCCGCGAAGCTCACCGCCGACGACTTCTTCCACCCCCGTCGACCCAACAACCACCGGGAAGACCGCTTTGGTCTCGCGGATCCATCCCCACCCTCGGGGGCCCGCGAGGAGCAGCCAAACGCCGGCGACGATCGCCGGAGCCCCGCTCCGCTCGGGCAGAGGAGGGAGACGACGCGCGGCGACTGGTCAAACATGACCAGTGGGCCAGGCGGGCCCACTGTCAGTGACACCCCGCGCCGTCCATGTGTTTAAGTGAAGGCGTAATCCATTGCAGTACGTTTTCCCCGCTTCGAAAGCGTAATCTCGTCTGAAACGTTTTCTTTTTCTGTTTTATTTTAAAAACAGATTTTTAACCAAATCTTTGGATGGCTATAACTTTTTAAATACAACTCCAAATGAGTTGATTCTTTTTCCTACCTTCCTCAAATTTGGTCTAGTTTATTTTAAGATTTATTTGAAAATTTTTCAAACAACTTTTTTGTTCTGTTTTTGAAATGTGTGTTAATTCAAATATATTTTCAAATAGGATTTTGGGGAAAGAGAAGAAAACTTTCAAAAGTTTGGAGAGCACCCTGCCTTTCCACACATTGAAGGCAAGCATTCTGAATCCCGGCATGATATTTTTGGTGTGATCATTGATGCATTTATAACACCACCGCATTTCGAAGGACTTGTTATTTCATGTGATATGATCATATGCATGGGTGCATGTTATTGATTTCCATGCTGTTGGAAATGAACACACTTGTGATGATAATCATCCTCCTGTGCCTTGCATGCATACCGGTAGGAACCGGGAAAACCTCTGCCTTGGGTAGGCATGAGTTTGTCGCCGGTCACCGTCGGGATGGTTATGTCCGGTATGGCATGGTAAGATATAATGAGTGTTGATTGTATTGGTTGAAATATATTCATTATACTAATCATGCAGGGAATACTTAAACCTCCTGAGTCGACCGTAGATCGAGTCTTGTTCCAGTAACCCCCATACTTGTTTCGTACTACCACTCGTCTCTACAGCAAGTAGAGTACGGTTCAGTAAGTTGTCAACCTCTTTCTAGCACACACCGTACAGAGAGGCCAGGGTGGATGATACCGGTTGTAGCTGGTAGGAAGGCCACCTGGTCCGGGGGCATGGGTGTTTCCGGTTGGGACCGAGAGGGGAGGCCACCCCTTAGAGCGCGCGATATAAGTTTGATCCCATGCTACGCGAGGTTGTAGCCTCCCCACTTAGAGTTTGCTTAACAGGTGTCGTGGGTGATTCCAGACACGTGTGTGATAAGCTGGTGTGTGCAAGTTAGGTGTGTTTTCAACAAAAGACCGTAGATGGAATTAGTCTCGATGGACTAAAAGAAATCCGTTACTCGTGGGTAAAGAGTACACCCTCTACAGAGAATAAACCTATTCGAATAGCCGTGTCCATGGTTAAGGATTACAGTCTGGGATGGGTCAGGTGTCGGTCTTAGTGTCGGTCTTCGGAGGTGAAACGGTTAACCAGGAAATGGAATTACTACTCGTGACTTGTGATATCTATGATTATTATTATTGTTGACTAACCCGTGATATTATTGTTATTACCGAGTATCTCTGGGATGATTCTACCTCTAGGATATTCATTATTATTGTTTATTTTAAAGCCCTTTATGTGGTATCGCTCAGACGCCCGACTGTGGCATTTCTTTTAAAGCCCTTTATGTGGTGTCGCTCAGACGCCCGACTGTGGCATTTCTTTTAAAGCCCTTTATGTGGTGTCGCTCAGACGCCCGACTGTGGCATTCTTTTAAAGCCCTTTATGTGGTGTCGCTCAGACGCCCGACTGTGGCATTT
>NC_041381.1:248146820-248225392 GCF_002162155.2 Triticum dicoccoides
TTTATGTGGTGTCGCTCAGATGCCCGACTGTGGCATTTCTTTTAAAGCCCTTTATGTGGTGTCGCTCAGACGCCCGACTGTGGCATTTCTTTTCAAGCCCTTTATGTGGTGTCGCTCAGACGCCCGACTGTGGCATTTCTTTTAAAGCCCTTTATGTGGTGTCGCTCAGACGCCCGGCTGTGGCATTTCTTTTAAAACCCTTTATGTGGTGTCGCTAAGACACCCGACTGTGGCATTGCTTGTTATTTGTTTTCCTAAATTTTTAATACTACCATGTTATTGCATTTTTATAAATAACTTGCTTGCACGCATCAGAGTTTCATTTATCTTTTGTGTCTGACGCCATGAGCATAAAATATTTTCAGCACATCATAGTTATATTATACCTGTGTTCATAATGTTTGCGAGTACATTCAAAGTACTCACTGGCTTGTCCCTGGCTATTGTCTTGGCCAGATTTTCTTGCTCGGAGAGGAGCGACGCGATGCCAGCCCCGGAACCCACTCAAATGGAGATAGCAGCCTCACGAAGATAGGAATTAACCTGGTCAGCTGTTCCCGTGGGAAATGGAGTCCCATAGACACTGATGTTTCACAACCCGCTTCCGCCATCAAACACTAGAAACCATTTGTTGTACTCACAGGCCAGAATGGTCTTGTACTACATATTTTGTATTTTGCTTGGAATTTCTGTATCAAGATGGAGCCTCATCAGCTAACAGTAATCCTTGGGCTGATGAGCACGATGGTCTTTTCTGGAAATTTATTCCCCGGAAAAACCGGTCGTGACAGGCTTGGTATCAGAGCCAGGCTGACCATTGGCTAATCCTATCCTAGCCAGGTCAATAAACTTAGGCAAACCAACCCACTAGACCTTAGCCAAACCCCAGCCAAGCTTCTCGTGCAAGATAGCCACACAGTGACCCAACACCTTTTGGCAGTCGGTGCCCAACCTATCCACCTAACCTGTCGCTCATGCGCTAGTGACCGGCCCCTAAATAGTCCTTTCTCGCAAGCGTGCGAAGGAAGACTCCGTCCCCTTTTTCTTATAAAAAGGGCACGCTAGCCTCAACCCAGCGCATCACAGCCGCTACCCCAAACCGAGCTGCAATGCCTGGACCCATAGTGCACAACGAAACCACAGCAACCAACCTTGGAGGTTTTGTGACCATCCTCGCAAACCTCACCCGTCGTGCCTACGCGTTAGAGGAGCCACCAGAATATGTTGTGTATCAAGGACCCATGAGCGGTGAAGACCGTCAATTCTGGGCCACTGTGCACATCTACGGTAGGGGTCTAGCACCCGAGCGCCCCTACAGGTTCACTGGAAGGACAACTTCCTTTGAGCCACAAGCCATCCAACTAGCCGCTCGGGAGGCTATAGTTCATCTCAGGCAGTTATCGCCCAGAGTTAACTGTCGCTCGTTCCACTACTACCCCAGGCGTGAAGAGTATGGTAGACCACCCCAAGTTGCCAACGGAGATCATGAGACGGACCCCGCATTGTTGCACCTAGTGCGCTATGTAAGTGCACTAGAGGCACTGTTCGACCAAATCACCATTGATCTAATCGCAGCTCGTGGAGAGCTGGTTCGTCGAGACCCGGCGAGAGGAGAAAACGAGCCCAACGCCGACAACCTAGTCGTGTTGTTTGGACAACCGATCGAGACCCCGAGGTCTGCCCCAGCCATCGGCCAAGGTGCTGCGATAACCCCAGAGGTGCTTCGTCGCATTTTGGGAGCACACTCCAATGGGGTTGTGGCCAACAATCCCCGCAATGGTCATCATCACTACCCCGACCCTGCAGTTCCCCCGCCATCTCCGACTAATCCCGGCAGTGAGACACGTGGAGAAGCCTCGACATCCACCAGGCATGCCCGTTTAGACATAAACGAGGTAGACTAAGCCGTATGAGTAGCACCAAGTTTCAATGTATCCTCGCTTTGTAATCACGCGACCGTGTATATTAACGCAGCCTGTCGTTGTGCCTCTGTCTTAATAGTAGCCTTGCATATTTGGTCAGCGCATAGCTGCATATTTTTCCAGGCACAACTACCAAAACCAACCCGACGACAACCATAGTAACGCATTTTTTTATGAGATATGTGTATCTCTAACACTGACCCGACCTTTGGAGCTAAGCTGGCAAATTTTTACCTTTCACCACGGTAAAACGATCCGGCTCCATTGCTATATAAAGGCCACCTTGTGACCTTACCCAGCAACCCTCACTTTGTGCACAACACTCACGCTTTTTCCTGTCATGCCGAGCCCCAGCATTCATCTGAGAACCCCAGATGCAACCCCAGGTAGCTTTGTCAAAATATTGTGGGATTTTACCCGCAGTACCATGGGTTCTACCCAGCCACCTCAGTACGAGCTGTTCAAATCAAGGATCACCCCATCCACCTCGGAATATTGGGCAGCAGTGCATATCCCTCCTGTAGACCCCAATCAAGATCCAACAGAAATTTCCTTCATGGGGAAATCTATGCCAACCCCACACCTGGCCATAGAAGCTGCTGCGAAAGAAGCGATTGCTCGTCTTCGATCCGCAGTACCCTATGCCCGCGAACGAGGATATTATTACTTTCCGAGTCATGCAGCACCCGGAGAAGTTACATCTTTTCCTGGTGGACGTATTGAGAGAGACCCAGTTCTGGCCAACCTTATCCAGTACATCATTGCTCAAGAGCATTTGAACCAGCGAGTGATGGATTATCTCCAGAGCCTCACAGATTTAAATCCTCAGATTGCCATCGGCAGACCACTGAGACCCGACCCGGAGAGACGCATACATCGACTGGTCAATCCACTTCCTCCAATAGAAGAGGAGTGTATTCCTTTACCAGAGACATTTTATCAGGACCCCGTCCAGTTACCGTTTTCATTTTAGACGTCGCTACTGTATTTGTTTTTGCAGCATTTATATTTATGTGTGTGACTTATGCGTGATACCCTGTATTTGTGCGACGAGTCAATTATTTGGGCTTCTACTAATGTGTGTAGTTTTTGTTGTGGTTTATGCTCCTTTAAATTAACTGTTTTTCCCTTGCAAAATCCCGGAGTGAGATTTCTTTTCCCTGAGTTGCTACACCTGCCCCTTCTCACGACATGGATTAATTAATTTCACACAGCACTACGCAGCAGACTCACAACCATAATCATTCAGACACATACACTGTCTGCAAAACCTTGCAACGGTGTTACATCCAGCTAATCCCTCACCCCCTTAACTACAGTTAGCACCCGGCACACTCCATCTACTTCTCATGATCACTACCACCGCGGAGAGCCAACACCCGAGCCGCAGCATCGCGATACTCGTCGAAGATCATCGCGCACAGGAGCACAGAGAGCCCCAGCAGTGTCGCCAGCCCTCCGCATATCAGGATCACAAACCAGTCCGGCATCGCCTCCGCCATTAGAGCCTCACCCAAGCTTCTGTAAGCAGTAATGGAGAAAGAAGGAAGAGGAGAAGTGAGGCCAGATGTGAGGAAGAAGAGAGAGTCACCCCGGCCGTTTTTATAGCTCGAGCTCGGTGTACGGTGGGCGAAGTCCACCAACGCCGCTCGTCGCCGATCGCCAGTGTTCGGAGTTGAATCCGCGAGCAATGCCGACAGCGCGCTGGCCCGCGAGGTGAGTGCACGCTGCACCGGCAGCTAGCACGCCGCGCACTACCACGGTACGGCCTAAATGCCCTACACACTAGGCGTCGCTGGTGGAGAAAGCGCGCGGGAGAGAGAGGAGGAAGAAAGGGCCAGAGGGAGAAGAAGAGGAGACTGACAGTGGACCCCGGGTCCACCTGTCGGCCAGAGAGAGCACTGTGCTCTCGGGTACGATCAGCGTATATCTAAATTTAGGAGTTATCCTAAATTTATGTCGAGCGTAGAAATCGCCCGTTTTTGTCCCGGACCGTAGACTTTTCCGTGCAGCCCCAGTTTTTCACACTGTGGTTTTTCACCACTTATTGCCCTCTCACTGTAGCCACATCATTATTGCGTAAATATTTTCTTAACACCGCTTTTAGCAAATCTCGAGGACGAGATTTTTCTTAAGGGGGATAGTATTGTGACACCCCAAAAATTTGGCCTTGTTTTATTAAGTTAAAATTTTGCCAGGAATTAAACTTTGGATTTCTGAGCTCCATTTTGATTTTTAAATCATTTCCTTCCCTGTTATGATGAGTTTTTCCCAAAGAGAAAACTTTTCAAATATGTTATTGGACTTGTTTAACCTCTCAAGAAAAAACTTTCCTTTTATCAGTATAACTAATTAACTAACTTAATTGCTTGATCTTTACTTTCTTGAAAATAGTTTTTCAAGGTTAAATGGCCATATTTGAACTACAACCATTTGATAGATTCACTTAAAATTTCCACAAAAATTTGGAGATGTCATGTGATGTTTTTAAATCACTTTTATGCAAAAATATATTTCCTTCATGAAATATTTTGAGCCCTGCACTCAATTTTTCTTCTCTGGTCCAGAGTGCATTTTGCACTGCAACCCATTTTAATATTTCTTTAAAACTTCTACCAAAATTAGGGGAGGTCAGTAGGAGCATATTATTCCACTTTGTGCAAAAATCCAGGGTTGTTCTTTGAAAATATTGAGTGTATCAACCTCTTTTCCATTCTGGTCCAATTTGAGGATTTGTACAGCAACCACCATTTTAGTTGCTCCTATACCCTTGATTATTTCTCCTACTTGTAGTCCTCCATGTTAAACCCTTAAGTCCAGGAGCATGCACCATTTGGATAATTTTTGGTTCATGAAATAATGCTATTTATTTCCTGTCCAGAAATGTAGTTTTGCAAAACTTGCACTAGCAAGTTTCCCCTTTTGTCCAAATAACCACACCACTCTCTCTTGCATCTAAAGAGACCCCAACCTAGAAGTTTTTGGCCACCCCAAGACTTGCCTAAGTTCCATTGGCATTTTGTTAAACACCCTGCGGACATGTTCTGTTTTGACATGAATTGTGGCATTGCACTGTGAGCTTGCACCGTTGATCAAACAAGCATGTCCACTAGACTCCCAGTTGCTCCTAACCTCGATCTGGTAAACCCCAACCTCACCTGCGACCTCTAGCATGCTCTAGCATTTCGTCAAGCACACTCGGTGCGTGCACTGGGCGCGCCCAGAGCGCGCATATGGCAGCCGCGCACACGAGCCGACATGCTGGCCCCCACGGCTTTGGCCCGCTCTGCAGCACCATGCCACGCGCTCCCCTCCTTGCAGCAACGCGCCAAGCATCCCCCGCCGCTCCCGGCAGGCTAAGCGCTAGCCGCCGCCGCCCGACAGCCCTGCGCCGTTCAGCGCCGCCCAAGCCTCCCCCGCTCGCCACCTGGCCCCTGGAGCAGTGCGAGCTCATCCGCAAGCGTGTCTGCTAGCCCTCGTCGCCGCCACGTCGCCCTAGCTACAGAACGTCGGTTCGCCGGAGAGCTTATCCACGGCCGCCGCGGAACCGCCTTGCCACGCTATAAAAAGGAAGCCCCGAGCGTCTCCAAGCCCTCAGGTAGCCTCACGCCGTCTCACTAGCGCCCCCATCGCCACCAATTGGAAGGGAACAGGTCTTCTTCAACCTCTCCGGTCAGTTCGGCCACCGCCGCCTCCCGGCTCCATTCGGCGCAACCAGAGCTTCCCCCTCTCCGTTCTCTTCGCCAGTAACTTCCTCATTCCCCTGCGAACCCAACCCCCTACTTAATTTTGATCGGGAGCCATCGCCACCACAAACTCACTTTGCTCCCGAAGCTCCCTCCGCCGCGAAGCTCACCGCCGACGACTTCTTCCACCCCTGTCGACCCAACAACCACCGGGAAGACCGCCTTGGTCTCGCGGATCCATCCCCACCCTCGGGGGCCCGCGAGGAGCAGCCAAACGCCGGCGACGATCGCCGGAGCCCCGCTCCGCTCGGGCAGAGGAGGGAGACGACGCGCGGCGACTGGTCAAACATGACCAGTGGGCCAGGCGGGCCCACTGTCAGTGACACCCCACGCCGTCCACGTGTTTAAGTGAAGGCGTAATCCATTGCAGTACGTTTTCCCCGCTTCGAAAGCGTAATCTCGTCTGAAACGTTTTCTTTTTCTGTTTTATTTTAAAAACATATTTTTAACCAAATCTTTGGATGGCTATAACTTTTTAAATACAACTCCAAATGAGTTGATTCTTTTTCCTACCTTCCTCAAATTTGGTCTAGTTTATTTTAAGATTTATTTGAAAAATTTTCAAACAACTTTTTTGTTCTGTTTTTGAAATGTGTGTTAGTTCAAATATATTTTCAAATAGGATTTTGGGGAAACAGAAGAAAACTTTCAAAAGTTTGGAGAGCACCCTGCCTTTCCACACATTGAAGGCAAGCATTCTGAATCCCGGCATGATATTTTTGGTGTGATCATTGATGCATTTATAACACCACCGCATTTCGAAGGACTTGTTATTTCATGTGATATGATCATATGCATGGGTGCATGTTATTGATTTCCATGCTGTTGGAAATGAACACACTTGTGATGATAATCATCCTCATGTGCCTTGCATGCATACCGGTAGGAACCGGGAAAACCTCTGCCTTGGGTAGGCATGAGTTTGTCGCCGGTCACCGTCGGGACGGTTATGTCCGGTATGTCATGGTAAGATATAATGAGTGTTGATTGTATTGGTTGAAATATATTCGTTATACTAATCATGCAGGGAATACTTAAACCTCCCGAGTCGATCGTAGATCGAGTCTTGTTCTAGTAACCCCCATACTTGTTTCGTACTACCACTCGTCTCTACAGCAAGTAGAGTACGGTTCAGTAAGTTGTCAACCTCTTTCTAGCACACACCGTACAAAGAGGCCAGGGTGGATGATACCGGTTGTAGCTGGTAGGAAGGCCACCTGGTCCGGGGGCATGGGTGTTTCCGGTTGGGACCGAGAGGGGAGGCCACCCCTTAGAGCGCGCGATATAAGTTTGATGCCATGCTACGCGAGGTTGTAGCCTCCCCACTTAGAGTTTGCTTAACAGGTGTCGTGGGTGATTCCAGACACGTGTGTGATAAGCTGGTGTGTGCAAGTTAGGTGTGTTTTCAACAAAAAGACCGTAGATGGAATTAGTCCCGATGGACTAAAAGAAATCCGTTACTCGTGGGTAAAGAGTACACCCTCTGCAGAGAATAAACCTATTCGAATAGCTGTGTCCATGGTTAAGGATTACAGTCTGGGATGGGTCAGGTGTCGGTCTTAGTGTCGGTCTTCGGAGGTGAAACGGTTAACCAGGAAATGGAATTACTACTCGTGACTTGTGATATCTATGATTATTATTATTGTTGACTAACCCGTGATATTATTGTTATTACCGAGTATCTCTGGGATGATTCTACCTCCAGGATATTCATTATGATTGTTTATTTTAAAGCCCTTTATGTGGTATCGCTCAGACGCCCGACTATGGCATTTCTTTTAAAGCCCTTTATGTGGTGTCGCTCAGATGCCCGGCTACGGCATTTCTTTTAAAGCCCTTTATGTGGTGTCGCTCAGACGCCCGACTGTGGCATTCTTTTAAAGCCCTTTATGTGGTGTCGCTCAGACGCCCGACTGTGGCATTTCTTTTAAAACCCTTTATGTGGTGTCGCTCAGACGCCCGACTGTGGCATTTCTTTTAAAGCCCTTTATGTGGTGTCGCTCAGACGCCCGACTGTGGCATTTCTTTTAAAGCCCTTTATGTGGTGTCGCTCAGACGCCCGACTGTGGCATTTCTTTTAAAGCCCTTTATGTGGTGTCGCTCAGACGCCCGACTGTGGCATTTCTTTTAAAGCCCTTTATGTGGTGTCGCTCAGACGCCCGGCTGTGGCATTTCTTTTAAAACCCTTTATGTGGTGTCGCTAAGACACCCGACTGTGGCATTGCTTGTTATTTGTTTTCCTAAATTTTTAATACTACCATGTTATTGCATTTTTTATAAATAACTTGCTTGCACGCATCAGAGTTTCATTTATCTTTTGTGTCTGACGCCATGAGCATAAAATATTTTCAGCACATCATAGTTATATTATACCTGTGTTTATAATGTTTGCGAGTACATTCAAAGTACTCACTGGCTTGTCCCTGGCTATTGTCTTGGCCAGATTTTCTTGCTCGGAGAGGAGCGACGCGATGCCAGCCCCGGAACCCACTCAAATGGAGATAGCAGCCTCGCGAAGATAGGAATTAACCTGGTCAGCTGTTCCCGTGGGAAATGGAGTCCCATAGACACTGATGTTTCACAACCCGCTTCCGCCATCAAAAACTAGAAACCTTTTGTTGTACTCACAGGCCAGAATGGTCTTGTACTACATATTTTGTATTTTGCTTGGAATTTCTATATCAAGATGGAGCCTCATCAGCTAACAGTAATCCTGGGGCTGATGAGCACGACGGTCTTTTCTGGAAATTTATTCCCCGGAAAAATCGGTCGTGACAGTTCTGCCTCTTCTTATTCCTCTACATTTGGCTTTGTCTCACATCGATTGTTAACGGTCATTGTTGCATTTTGGACAGGTAATGGGAGCAGCAGCAGCGACACTGGCTACAGCCAAAGCAGCAGCGACTATGGCTGTAGTGAAAGCAGCAGCGATTCTGGCTGTAGCGAAGGCAGCAGCGATTCTGGCTATAGCGAAAGCAGCAACGATTCTGGCAGCAGCATAGACAACAAGAAGGATGATCCGGACTGGAGTGCGGGAGAAGAGGAGCAGAGTGAGGATGAGGAGCTGCAGGATGACGATGGGCATCAGGCTGAGGATGACCTAGCACTGGTGGTGGCTGACCAAGGGCAAGAGATGGTGGTGGTTGACCATGGGCAAGAGATGGAGGTGGCTGAGGATGACCTAGCGATGGTTGTGCCTGAAGGTGGCCTCGCGATGGTGGTGGTGCCTGACAATGACCACGCACCGGTGGTGGCGCCGGCGATCCCACAGCTGGGCGACATGACCACGCCAATTGTGGTAGAAGACTACATCCCACTGCCTCCACTGCCTCCACCGCCTCACCGCTCTAGGCGCATCAGGGAGAGGAAGGAGAAGTAGGAGAAGAACAATGCATGAGAACTGAACTTTGTCAGGTATGTCAGATCTCCTATAGGTTAGCACAAAATGATCAAGTTTACATAATAAGCTTATAGTCTTTTTCTTATTCTTCTTCTTTTCCAAAATGACATAGGTTAGCTTCATTTTACCTAAGTTGGCTCTAATATACTAACTTAGAGCTTATATGCTTAGTTTCCTATAGGTTAGCTCCAAAATAACTTATGTTAGCACAAAATGATCAAGTTCACATAATAAGCTTATAGTCTTCTTCTTATTCTTCTTCTTTTCCAAAACTCTTCTTATTCTTCTTCTAGTGTTCTTCTTCTTCTAGTATTCTTCTAGTCTTCTTCTTTTTCTTCTTATAACTTCTTGTTTATCATTTTGCAGATTTGATTTAATGGACGGAAGCTTGCATGGATGGAGTGCTTCTTTTCCATTTGTGTTTTTATTTTGTATCAATGTGAAACTTTTGTGAATTGATGGATAACGGTGTTGGATGAACAATGTGAAACTTTTGTAATATGTAACGACGGAACTATGTGTTGGCTATGTATGTATATATGATGAAACTGTTGGAAATATTCCCTAGAGGCAATAATAAAAGTGTTATTATTATATTTCTTTGTTCATGATAATAGTCTTTTATTCATGCTATAACTGTATTATCCGAAAATCGTAATACACGTGTGAATACATAGACCACAATATGTCCCTAGTAAGCCTCTAGTTGACTAGCTCGTTATGATCAACAGATAGTCATGGTTTCGTGGCTATGGACATTGGATGTCGTTGATAACGGGATCACATCATTAGGAGAATGATGTGATGGACAAGACCCAATCCTAAGCATAGCACAAAGGTCGGTTAGTTCGTTTGCTAGAGCTTTTCCAATGTCAAGTGTCTCTTCCTTCGACCATGAGATCGTGTAACTCCTGGATACCGTAGGAATCCTTTGGGTGTATCAAACGTCACAACGTAACTGGGTGACTATAAAGGTGCACTACAGGTATCTCCGAAAGTGTCTATTGGGTTGACACGGATCGAGACTGGGATTTGTCACTCCGTATGACGGAGAGGTATCTCTGGGCCCACTCAGTAATGCATCATCATAATGAGCTCAAGGTGACCAAGGCGATTGGCCACGGGATCATGAATTAGGGTACGAGTAAAGTGACTTGCCGGTAACGAGACTGAACAAGGTATTGGGATACCGACGATCGAGTCTCGGGCAAGTAACGTACCGATTGACAAAGGGAATTGTATACGGGGTTTGATCGAATCCTCGACATCGTGGTTCATCCGATGACTTCATCGAGGAGCTTGTGGGAGCCAACATGGGTATCCAGATCCCGCTGTTGGTTATTGACCGGAGAGTCTCGGTCATGTCTGCATGTCTCCCGAACCCGTAGGGTCTACACACTTAAGGTTCGGTGACACTAGGGTTATCAGGAAGACAAGTATGTGATTACCGAATGTTGTTCGGAGTCCCAGATGAGATCCCGGACGTCACGAGGAGTTCCGGAATGGTCTGGAGGTAAAGTTTTATATATGGGAAGTTGTTAAACGGGCACTGGAAAGTTTCGGGGTCATACCGGTATGGTACCGGGACCACCGTAAAGGTTTCGGGGGTCCACCGGGAGGGACTACCCCTCCCGGGGGGGCCACTTGGGCTGCATAGGGATAGAAACCAGCCCCTAGTGGGCTTGGCGCGCCCCCCCCTTGGGCCCATGCGCCTAGGGTTGGGGGGGAAACCCTAAAGGGGGCGCAACCCCCTTGCTTGGGGGGCAAGCCCCCCACCCCTTGGCCGCCGCCCCCGCTAGGGTTTTCCCTAGAGGGCCGGCCCCCCTTGCCCCTTCCCCTATATATAGAGGGGTGAGGGGAGGGCTGCAACACAACACAACTCAAGGTGCAGCCCCTCCCCTCCCCAACACCTCTCCTCCTCCGTACGTGCTTGGCGAAGCTCTGTCGGAGTACTGCTGCACCAACTACACCACGCCGTCGTGCTGCCGTTGGAGCTGCCTTCCTCAACCTCTCCTTCCTCCTTGCTGGATCAAGACGGAGGAGACGTCTCCTATCCCGTACGTGTGTTGAACGCGGAGGTGCTATCCATTCAGCACTTGGACATCGGTGATCCGAATCACGTTCGAGTACGACTCCATCATCACCATCCCCTTGGCAAGCTTCCGCTCGTGATCTACAAGTGGTATGTAGATGCAAACTCTCTCCCTTGAATCGTTGCTTAGATGAACTCATAGATGGATCTTGGTGAAACCGTAGGAAAAATTTTAATTTTCTGCAACGTTCCCCAACAGTGGCATCATGAGCTAGGTCTATGTGTAGTTCTCTTTGCACGAGTAGAACACAATTTTGTTGTGGGCGTGGATCTTGTCAACTTGCTTGCCTCTACTAGTCTTTTCTTGCTTCAGCGGTATTGTGGGATGAAGCGGCCCGGACCAACCTTACACGTACGCTTACGTGAGACCGGTTCCACCGATTAACATGCACTAGTTGCATAAGGTGGCTGGCGGGTGTCTGTCTCTCCCACTTTAGTTGGAGAGGATTCGATGGAAAGGGCCCTTATGAAGGGTAAATAGAAGTTGACAAAATCACGTTGTGGTTATTCGTAGGTAAGAAAACGTTCTTGCTAGAACCCAATTGCAGCCACGTAAAAGATGCAACAACAATTAGAGGACATCTAACTTGTTTTTGCAGCGATTGATCATGTGATGTGATATGGCTAGAAGTTGTGATGAATGATGAATTGTGATGTATGAGATCATGTTCTTGTAATAGGATTCACGACTTGCATGTCGATGAGTATGACAACCGGCAGGAGCCATAGGAGTTGTCTTTATTTTTGTATGACCTGCGTGTCATTGAAGAACGCCATGTAACTTACTTTACTTTATTGCTAAATGCGTTAGTCATAGAAGTAGAAGTAGTCGTTGGCGTGACAACTTCATGAAGACACGATGATGGAGATCATGGTGTCATGCCGGTGACAAGATGATCATGGAGCCCCGAAGATGGAGATCAAAGGAGCTATATGATATTGGCCATATCATGTCACTACTTTATATAATTGCATGTGATGTTTATTATGTTTTATGCATCTTGTTTACTTAGGACGACGGTAGTAAATAAGATGATCCCTTACAAAATTTCAAGAAGTGTTCTCCCCTAACTGTGCACTGTTGCTACAGTTCGTCGCTTCTAAGCACCACGTGATGATCGGGTGTGATGGATTCTTACGTTCACATACAACGGGTGTAAGACAGTTTTACACAGCGAAAACACTTTGGGTTAACTTGACGAGCCTAGCATGTGCAGACATGGCCTCGGAACACGAAGACCGAAAGGTCGAACACGAGTCGTATGGAAGATACGATCAACATGAAGATGTTCACCGACGATGACTAGTCCGTCTCACGTGATGATCGGACACGGGCTAGTCGACTCGGATCGTGTAACACTTAGATGACTAGAGGGATGTCTAATCTAAGTGGGAGTTCATAATTTGATTAGAACTTAATTATCATGAACTTAGTCTAAAACCTTTGCAACTATGTCTTGTAGATCAAATGGCCAACGCTCATGTCAACATGAACTTCAACGCGTTCCTAGAGAAAACCAAGCTGAAAGATGATGGCAGCAACTATACGGACTGGGTCCGGAACCTGAGGATCATCCTCATAGCTGCCAGGAAACAATATGTCCTAGAAGGACCGCTAGGTGACGCTCCCGTCCCAGAGAACCAAGACATTATGAATGCTTGGCAGTCTCGTGCTGATGATTACTCCCTCGTTCAGTGCGGCATGCTTTACAGCTTAGAACCGGGGCTCCAAAAGCGTTTTGAGCATCACGGAGCATATGAGATGTTCGAAGAGCTGAAACTAGTTTTTCAAGCTCATGCCCGGGTCGAGAGATATGAAATCTCCGACAAGTTCTATAGTTGTAATATGGAGGAAAATAGTTCTGTCAGTGAGCACATACTCAAGATGTCTGGGTTGCACAACCGTATGACCCAGCTGAATATTAACCTCCCTGATGAGGCAGTCATTGACAGAATCCTTCAGTCGCTCCCACCAAGCTACAAGAGCTTTGTGATGAACTACAATATGCAGGGGATGGTAAAGACCATTCCTGAAGTATTTTCTATGCTGAAGTCAGCAGAGGTTGAAATCAAGAAAGAACATCAAGTGTTGATGGTCAATAAGACCAGTAAGTTCAAGAAGGGCAAGGGTAAAAAGAACTTCAAGAAGGACGGCAAAGGGGTTGCCGCGCCCGGTAAGCCAGTTGCCGGGAAGAAGTCAAAGAATGGACCCAAGCCTGAGACTGAGTGCTTTTATTGCAAGGGGAAGGGTCACTGGAAGCGGAACTGCCCCAAATACTTAGCGGATAAGAAGGCCGGCAACACCAAAGGTATATTTGATATACATGTAATTGATGTGTACCTTAACAGTACTCGTAGTAACTCCTGGGTATTTGATACCGGTGCCGTTCCTCATATTTGTAACTCACACCAGGAGCTGCAGAATAAACGGAGACTGGCAAAGGACGAGGTGACAATGCGCGTCGGGAATGGTTCCAGAGTCGATGTGATCGCCGTCGGCACGCTGCCTCTACATTTACCTACGGGATTAGTTTTGAGCCTTAATAATTGTTATTTAGTGCCAAGTTTGAGCATGAACATTGTATCTGGATCTCGTTTAATACGAGATGGCTACTCATTTAAGTCTGAGAATAATGGTTGTTCGATTTATATGAGAGATATGTTTTATGGTCATGCTCCGATGGTCAATGGTTTATTCTTACTGAATCTCGAGCGTAATATTACACATGTTCATAGTGTAGATGCCAAAAGATGTAAAGTTGATAACGATAGTCCCACATACTTGTGGCACTGCCGCCTTGGTCACATTGGTGTGAAGCGCATGAAGAAGCTCCATGCTGATGGACTTTTGGAGTCTCTTGATTATGAATCATTTGACACATGCGAACCATGCCTCATGGGAAAAATGACCAAGACTCCGTTCTCCGGAACAATGGTGCGAGCAACCAACTTGTTGGAAATCATACATACCGATGTGTGCGGTCCAATGAGCGTTGAGGCTCGCAGAGGATATCGTTATGTTCTCACTCTCACTGATGACTTAAGTAGATATGGGTATGTCTACTTAATGAAACACAAATCTGAGACCTTTGAAAAGTTCAAGGAATTTCAGAATGAGGTGGAGAATCAACGTGACCGAAAGATAAAATTCCTACGATCAGATCGTGGAGGAGAATATTTAAGTCACGAATTTGGCACACACTTAAGGAAATGTGGAATCGTTTCACAACTCACGCCACCTGGAACACCTCAGCGAAACGGTGTGTCCTAACGTCGTAATCGCACTCTATTGGATATGGTGCGGTCTATGATGTCTCTTACCGATTTACCGCTATCATTTTGGGGATACGCTCTAGAGACAGCTACATTCACTTTAAATAGGGCACCGTCTAAATCCGTTGAGACGACACCGTATGAATTATGGTTTGGGAAGAAACCTAAGCTGTCGTTTCTAAAAGTTTGGGGATGCGATGCTTATGTCAAGAAACTTCAACCTGAAAAGCTCGAACCCAAGTCGGAAAAATGCGTCTTCATAGGATACCCTAAGGAAACTGTAGGGTATACCTTCTACTTAAGATCCGAGGGCAAGATCTTTGTTGCCAAGAACGGATGCTTTCTGGAAAAAGAGTTTCTCTCGAAAGAAGTAAGTGGGAGGAAAGTAGAACTCGATGAAGTACTACCTCTCGAACGGGAAAGTGGTGCAGCTCAGGAAAATGTTCCTGTGATGCCCACACCAACTGAAGTGGAAACCAATGATGATGATCAAGGTACTTCGGATCAAGTTGCTACTGAACTTCGTAGGTCCACAAGGACACGTTCCGCACCAGAGTGGTACGGCAACCCTGTCCTGGAAATCATGTTGTTAGACAACGGTGAACCTTCGAACTATGAAGAAGCGATGGCGGGCCCAGATTCCAACAAATGGCTAGAAGCCATGAAATACGAGATAGAATCCATGTATGAAAACAAAGTATGGACTTTGACTGACTTGCCCGATGATCGGCGAGCGATAGAAAACAAATGGATCTTTAAGAAGAAGACGGACGCGGATGGTAATGTCACCATCTATAAAGCTCGACTTGTCGCTAAGGGTTATCGACAAGTTCAAGGGATTGACTACGACGAGACATTCTCTCCCGTAGCGAAGCTTAAGTCCGTCCGAATCATGTTAGCAATTGCCGCATACTATGATTATGAGATATGGCAGATGGACGGCAAAACGGCATTCCTTAACGGGCATCTTAAGGAAGAGCTGTATATGATGCAGCCAGAAGGTTTTGTCGATCCTAAGAACGCTAACAAAGTATGCAAGCTCCAGCGATCCATTTATGGGCTGGTGCAAGCATCTCGGAGTTGGAATATTCGCTTTGACGAGATGTTCAAAGCGTTTGGGTTTATGCGGACTTATGGAGAAGCCTGCGTTTACAAGAAAGTGAGTGGGAGCTCTGTAGCATTTCTCATATTATATGTGGATGACATACTCTTGATGGGAAATAATATAGAATTTCTGGACAGCATTAAGGCCTACTTGAACAAATGTTTTTCAATGAAGGACCTTGGAGAAGCTGCTTATATATTAGGCATCAAGATCTATAGAGATAGATCGAGACGCCTCATAGGTCTTTCACAAAGCACATACCTTGATAAGATTTTGAAAAAGTTCAAAATGGATGAGTCCAAGAAAGGGTTCTTGCCTATGTTACAAGGTGTGAGATTGAGCTCAGCTCAGTCACCGACCACGGCAAAAGATAAAGAAGAGATGAGTGTCATCCCCTATGCTTCAGCCATAGGATCTATTATGTATGCCATGCTGTGTACCAGACCTGATGTAAACCTTGCCGTAAGTTTGGTAGCAAGATACCAGAGTAATCCCGGCAAGGAACACTGGACAGCGGTCAAGAATATCCTGAAGTACCTGAAAAGGACAAAGGACATGTTTCTCATTTATGGAGGTGACGAAGAGCTCGTCGTAAAGGGTTACGTCGACGCTAGCTTCGACACAGATCTGGATGACTCTAAGTCACAAACCGGATACGTGTATATGTTGAATGGTGGAGCAGTAAGCTGGTGCAGCTGCAAGCAGAGCGTCGTGGCGGGATCTACATGTGAAGCGGAGTACATGGCAGCCTCGGAGGCAGCGCATGAAGCTATTTGGGTGAAGGAGTTCATCACCGACCTAGGAGTCATACCCAATGCGTCGGGGCCAATCAAACTCTTCTGTGACAACACTGGAGCTATTGCCCTTGCCAAGGAGCCCAGGTTTCGCAAGAAGACCAGGCACATCAAGCATCGTTTCAACTCCATCCGTGAAAATGTTCAAGATGGAGACATAGAAATTTGCAAAGTACATACGGATCTGAATGTCGCAGATCCGTTGACTAAACCTCTCTCGCGAGCAAAACATGATCAACACCAGAACTCTATGGGTGTTCGATTCATCACAATGTAACTAGATTAGTGACTCTAGTGCAAGTGGGAGACTGTTGGAAATATGCCCTAGAGGCAATAATAAAAGTGTTATTATTATATTTCTTTGTTCATGATAATAGTCTTTTATTCATTCTATAACTGTATTATCCCGAAATCGTAATACACGTGTGAATACATAGACCACAATATGTCCCTAGTAAGCCTCTAGTTGACTAGCTCGTTATGATCAACAGATAGTCATGGTTTCCTGGCTATGGACATTGGATGTCGTTGATAATGGGATCACATCATTAGGAGAATGATGTGATGGACAAGACCCAATCCTAAGCATAGCACAAAGGTCGGTTAGTTCGTTTGCTAGAGCTTTTCCAATGTCAAGTGTCTCTTCCTTCAACCATGAGATCGTGTAACTCCTGGATACCGTAGGAATGCTTTGGGTGTATCAAACGTCACAACGTAACTGGGTGACTATAAAGGTGCACTACAGGTATCTCTGAAAGTGTCTATTGGGTTGACACGGATCGAGACTGGGATTTGTCACTCCGTATGACGGAGAGGTATCTCTGGGCCCACTCGGTAATGCATCATCAAAATGAGCTCAAGGTGACCAAGGTGATTGGCCACGGGATCATGCATTACGGTACGAGTAAAGTGACTTGCCGGTAACGAGACTGAACAAGGTATTGGGATACCGACGATCGAGTCTCGGGCAAGTAACGTACCGATTGACAAAGGGAATTGTATACGGGGTTTGATCGAATCCTCGACATCATGGTTCATCCGATGACTTCATCGAGGAGCTTGTGGGAGCCAACATGGGTATCCAGATCCCGCTGTTGGTTATTGACTGGAGAGTCTCGGTCATGTCTGCATGTCTCCCGAACCCGTAGGGTCTACACACTTAAGGTTCGGTGACGCTAGGGTTATCAGGAAGACAAGTATGTGATTACCGAATGTTGTTCGGAGTCCCAGATGAGATCCCGGACGTCACGAGGAGTTCCGGAATGGTCTGGAGGTAAAGTTTTATATATGGGAAGTTGTTAAACGGGCACCGGAAAGTTTCGGGGTCATACCGGTATTGTACCGGGACCACCAGAAAGGTTCCGGGGGTCCACCGGGAGGGACTACCCCTCCCGGAGGGGCCACTTGGGCTGCGTAGGGATAGCAACCAGCCCCTAGTGGGCTTGGCGCGCCCCCCCCCTTGGGCCCATGCGCCTAGGGTTGGGGGGGAAACCCTAAAGGGGGCGCAACCCCCTTGCTTGGGGGGCAAGCCCCCCACCCCTTGGCCGCCGCCCCCCTAGGGTTTTCCCTAGAGGGCCGGCCCCCCTTGCCCCTTCCCCTATATATAGAGGGGTGAGGGGAGGGCTGCAACACAACACAACTCAAGGCGCAGCCCCTCCCCTCTCCAACACCTCTCCTCCTCCGTACGTGCTTGGCGAAGCTCTGTCGGAGTACTGCTGCACCAACTACACCACGCCGTCATGCTGCCGTTGGAGCTGCCTTCCTCAACCTCTCCTTCCTCCTTGCTAGATCAAGACGGAGGAGACGTCTCCCGTCCCGTACGTGTGTTGAACGCGGAGGTGCTGTCCGTTCAGCACTTGGACATCGGTGATCCGAATCACGTTCGAGTACGACTCCACCATCACCATCCCCTTGGCAAGCTTCCACTCGTGATCTACAAGTGGTATGTAGATGCAAACTCTCTCCCTTGACTCGTTGCTTAGATGAACTCATAGATGGATCTTGGTGAAACCGTAGGAAAATTTTTAATTTTCTGCAACGTTCCCCAATAGAAACTTGTGTGTTGGATATGATTGTTATATGGATGCTGGTTGTATATATATGTGTTGAATATCTCATATGTGAAATAGTGACCTAAGATTAAGAAAAAACAAAAAAAAATTAAAAAAATTGTTACTAATGGCGCACTACCATGTGGTGCGCTATAAGTATAGCAGATAATAGTGGCGCACTGTGGGCAATAGTAATGGCACACTACGTGGTGCGCCATTAGAGTACCAGATTCTAGTGACGCACCAGTGGTGCGCCATTAGTAAAAAATTCTAGTGGCGTGATACTAATGGCGCACTGTTAATGCGCCATTAGTAGGCAAAAACAATGCGCCATTAGTAGGCCTTTTCCTAGTAGTGCCATGTTGACCAGGCTGCGCCGAGAGCACCAAGGCGGTGGACAACGGCGAGGCCTAGGAAGGGAACGACACGGAGCAGGGGAAGACTCACCAGTGGATGCCCACGTGGTGGGGAGTACGAGGGTTTACTAGTCCGGCTATCGTCACTGGAAAATAACAGGAGTTGTGGGTGAGTAGAGGAATGGCCTAGCCAGCAATGGAGTAGGGTGGGGCAGTGTGGCCTGTGCCGTAGCATAGCCGGCCATGGGAGGCAGAGCAGGCAGTCCCACCGGCGCTGATTTGGGCGGCTGGAGCAAGAAGATAATATATTGAAGAAGCAGCACGGCCGTTGGATTAACATCCAACGGTCACTGCTGCTAGAATCATTTGTGGACTAAGTTGACAAAGCCTTTCGTACATGTCAACCTAGTAGACCCACAAGTCAGCCTCCAAATCTATCCCAAACAGCATATAGCCCAAAATTTCTAGCCAGATTCAAATTAATTTTAAAACTAAATATACATTAATTTAAATCCAATGAAATTTTTTCCGCACAAAAACAATGAAATTTAAAATATCAAAATCCGAAAGAAAAAAGTATTTTGGAACTAATTGCCTATTTGCTGTATTTTTTCATTTTACAGCCCATTTATTATTACTTATAGCCTATTTCTTATTACTTATAGCCCACTTTCTGGGCAAAGTGCATCCCTCCTCGTCTTGAAAGATTTCCGGCCCAGAAGGGCGTAGAATAGTAGTAGGCCTACATTGGTTATTCTGCAAAAAAGAAAAAAGCTGGTTAGCCATTTCAAAAAGGGAAAAAATAAACTAGGCTGGTCATTGATACGTCCATTTTGCATCATGCTTTTATATCGATATTTATTGCATTATGGGCTGTTATTACACATTATGTCACAATACTTATGCCTATTATCTCTTATTTTCCAAGGTTTACATGAAGAGGGAGAATGCCGACAACTGGGATTCTGGGCAGGAAAAGTAGCAAATATTAGAGACCTATTCTGCGCAACTCCAAAATTCCTGAAACTCAACGAAAGTCATTTTTGGATTTAATAAAAAATACCGAGCGGAAGAAATACCAGAGGGGGCCACCCACCGTCCACGAGGGTGGGGGCGCGCCCCCTGCCTCGTGGGCCTATTTTTAGAACAATATTTGCTAGACCATGGAAATGATATGTTTATGAATGAAAGAAGGGAAATAGATGAAGTATTCTTTAAACAGGGGCCTATTTTGAAACCCAACTTGCATGTTGAAATCCTAGGGGATCCTCCACCACCCAAGGGTGATCCCGTGTTTGAGTTTAAACCATTACCTGATACTCTTAAATATGTTTATCTTCATGAAAAGAAGATATATCCTGTTATTATTAGTTCTAATCTTTTAGAGAAAGAAGAGGAGAGATTATTGAAAACTCTGAAGAAGCACCATATTGCTATTGGATATACTCTTGATGATCTTAAGGGCATTAGTCCCACTCTATGTAAACACAAAATAAAAATGGAGAAAGACGCCAAACCAGTTATTGATCACCAACGATGGTTAAATCCTAAGATGAAAGAAGTGGTAAGAAAGGAAATACTAAAGCTCCTGGAGGCAGGTATAATTTATCCCGTCGCTGATAGTCAGTGGGTAAGTCCTATCATTGTCGTTCCTAATGATAAAGATGAATTGATCCCGCAAAGAATTGCTATAGGTTATAGGATGGTAATTGATTTCCGCAAATTAAATAAAGCTACTAAAAAGGATCATTACCCTCTGCCTTTTATTAATCAAATGCTAGAAATATTATCTAAACATACACATTTTTGCTTTCTAGATGGTTACTCTAGTTTCTCTCAAATACCTGTGTCAGCAGAGGATCAAGAAAAGACCACTTTTACTTGCCCTTTCGGTACTTTTGCTTATAGACGTATGCCTTTTGGTTTTGATCAAGTTTATCTATGAGAAATATTTGAATCTCCTCTGAATTCTTTTATGTATGATTGAGTTATCTTTGCAACTCTCTTAGAATTATCAGTTTGGTTTGGCCTACTAGATTGATCTTTCTTGCCATGGGAGAAGTGCTTAGCTTTGGGTTCAATCTTGCGGTGTCCTTACCCAGTGACAGAAAGGGTTGCAAGGCACGTATTGTATTGTTGCCATCGAGGATAAAAAGATGGGGTTTATATCATATTGCATGAGTTTATCCCTCTACATCATGTCATCTTGCTTAATGCGTTACTCTGTTCTTTATGAACTTAATACTCTAGATGCAGGCAGGAGTCGGTCGATGTGTGGAGTAATAGTAGTATATGCAGGCAGGAGTCGGTCTACTTGTCACGGACGTGATGCCTATATACATGATCATGCCTAGATAATCTCATAATTATTCGCTTTTCTATCAATTGCTCGACGGTAATTTGTTCACCCACCGTAATACTTATGCTATCTTGAGAGAAGCCTCTAGTGAAACCTATGGCCCCCGGGTCTATCTCTTATCATATTTGCTTCCAATCTACTTTTATTTGCATCTTTACTTTTTTGCATCTATATTATAAAATACCAAAAATATATTTATCTTATCAAACTATCTCTATTAGATCTCAGTTTCGCAAGTGGTCGTGAAGGGATTGACAACCCCTTTATTGCGTTGGTTGCGAGTTCTTTGTTTGTTTGTGTAGGTGCGTGGGACTTTTGAGGAGCCTCCTACTGGATTGATCCTTGGTTCTCGAAAACTGAGGGAAATACTTACGCTACTATTGTTGCATCACCCTTTCCTTTTCAAGGAAAACCAACGCAAGCTCAAGTCGTAGCAAGAAGGATTTCTGGCACCGTTGTCGGGAGATCTTCTCTCAAGTCAAGACATACCAAGTACCCATCACAAACCCATCTCCCTCGCATTTACATTATTTGCCATTTGCCTCTCGTTTTCCTCTCTCCCACTTCTCCCTTGCCGTTTTATTTGCCCTCTCTTTCCCAATCTCCTCCTCTATCTTTCGCTCGCTTTCTTCCGCCTTGATTTTGTTTACCTTTATGTCTGAAATTTGGGAGATTATCGTCGATATGGACAATAATGATAACATGGAAAATTCCGAGGCTCCAGCCGAAGAACCCCCTATCTTGCATACTAAAAAGTTTCGAATCGGTAGTGGTAACATCATTGGAAAATATGTTATTCAAGATTTCTTTACTTGTGCCGGTGCTTTACCTTCCATGGGTGGTTCTATTCTTCATAGAACTAGTAGTCTTGCAGATGCCATTGCCGCTTGTAGTTGAACTTGAAAGAAAATTTATGCATATGCATCCTTGCATACAAAGAATTTTTCTGGAATTATCCAATATTGAGCATTCTTCTGTTAAACGCGTTGTTACTATCTTTTTGGCTCATGAGTTTAGATTTATCATAAGAGAGGCCAAAGAAATCTTTGCACTATAGGGTGGACGCCGGTCGTCCTCCCATAGAGGCGATCCTCTATGATCAAGAGGAATTTAGGTGTTTTCAATCTTCGGACTATGTTGCTTTCAATGAAAACCTTAGAAAAAAGGTTCCTACCAATGTATTGGTTGATAGAATTAACGAGCTTAATAATGATTTTGCCCTTCGAAACAATGAGCTATGATACTCTCTTGAGTATACACTCACGAGATTTTTCCAAAAGAATGCTTTTGGTGATGAATTAGTTGTGCACTATGAAGGGCCAAAGGAGGAACCCGTTCCTCCTGAGATTGGTCTTGGGGACTTTTGTCCCGCTAAATTTAGCCCTTTTGATTACTTTTGCTTGCCTCAAAGAAAACTTGCTGCTGAACGTAGAGAATATGAGATGAGCTTTCAAGATCTATCTTATTATTATGGCACTACTTAGATCTATCTTCGCTTTTATGCCTAGCTAGGGGCGTTAAACGATAGCACTAGTTGGGAGGCAACCCAATTTTCTCTGTGTTTTTGTTTTTGTTCCTGTTTAGTAATAAATCTTGCATCTACCTTATGTTTAGATGTGTTTTTATCTTTTACTTAGTGTTTGTGCCAAGTAGAACCTATAGGATAACCTATGATGATAGTTGATGTGATTCTGTTGAAAAACAGAAACTTTGCACGCACGGATTTAACTTTGTTAAATCACAGAAATGTGCTTTTGTGTTGATTCGCATTGCTACTGATCAATAGACAAATTTTCCAAGACGTCCTATTTTGGTAGGATTTTTAGAGTTCCAGAAGTTTGCGTTAGTTACAGATTGCTACAGACTGTTCTGTTTTTGACAGATTCTATTTTTCGTGTGTTGTTTGCTTATTTTGATGTATCTATGGCTAGTAAAATAGTTTATAAACCATAGAGAAGTTGGAATACAGTAGGTTTAACACAAAAATAAATAAAGAATGAGTTCATTACAGTATCTTATGTGCTGGTTTTGTTTTCTTTCACTAACGGAGCTTATAAGATTTCCTGTTGAGTTTTGTGTTGTGAAGTTTTCAAGTTTTGGCTAAAGCTTTTATGGACTATGGAATAAGGAGTGGAAAGAGCCTAAGCTTGGGGATGCCCGTGGCACCCCAAGATATTCAAGGATAGACAAAAGCCTAAGCTTGGGGATGCCCCGGGAAGGCATCCCCTCTTTCGTCTTCGTTCATTGGTAACTTTACGTGGAGCTATATTTTTATTCGCCACATGATATGTGTTTTGCTTGGAGCGTCGTGTATTATATTAGTCTTTTCCTTTTAGTTTACCACAATCATCCTTGCTGTAAACACCTTTTGGGAGAAGCCCACTTGGTTAGAATTTGCTAGAATACTCTATGTGCTTTACTTATATCTTTTGAGCTTGATAGTTTTTGCTCTAGTGCTTCACTTATATCTTTTAGAGCATGGTGGTGACTTAATTTTGAAGAAATTGCTAGTCTCTCATGCTTCACTTATATTATGTTGAGAGTCTTTTAGAACAGCATGGTATTTGCTATGGTTACAAATTTGGTCCTAGAATGATGAGCATCCAAGTTGGGTATAATAAAAACTATCATAGAAAGTGAATTGGATGCTATGATCAATTTGATGCTTGATAATTGTTTTGAGATATGGAGGTAGTGATATTAAAGTCATGCTAGTTGAGGTGATTATGAAAAATACTTGCGTTGAGGGTTGTGATTCCTGTAGCATGCACGTATGGTGAACCTCTTTGTGATGAAGTTGGAGAACAGTTTTATTTATTGATTGTCTTCCTTATGAGTGGCGGTCGGGGACGAGCGATGGTATTTTCCTGCCAATCTATCCCCCTAGGAGCATGTTCGTAGTACTTTGTTTTTGATGACTTCTAGATTTTTGCAATAAGTATATGAGTTCTTTTGACTAATGTTGAGTCCATGGATTATACGCACTCTAACCCTTCCACCATTGCTAGCCTCTCTTGTGACGCGCAACTTTCGTTGCTACCATACACCCACCATATACCTTCCTCAAAACAGCCACCATACCTACCTATTATGGCATTTCCACAACCATTCCGAGATATATTGCCATGCAACTTTCCACCATTCCGCTCATATGACACGCATTACTTTTGTCATATTGCTCTTTGCATGATCATGTAGTTGACATTGTATTTGTGGCAAAGTCACCTTCATAATTTTCATACATGTCGCTCTTGATTCATTGCATATCCTGGTACACCGCCGGAGGCATTCATATAGAGTCATATCTTGTTCTAGCTTTGAGTTGTAAATCCATAAAAGTGTGATGATTTTCATTATTAGAGCATTGTCTAAGTGAGGAAAGGATGATGAAGACTATGATTCCCCCACAAGTCGGGATGAGACTTCGGACTTTACAAAAAGAAAAAAAGGGAGAATAACAAAAAGAAAACGGAAATGTTAACGCCCACACGTGTGGGCGTTTGCACATCGCCCACACGCCTCCATCACCACTCATTTTGCCACGTATGAATAGATGACATCAGCAGAATTTTTTTTGGTTTTCGGCTTAAAAATGTTGTATCTCCTAAATAAAAAAGCGAACTAAAAATCCATTTTCACCATTAAATCCGTCTCGATGAGATCTTCAAAACTAGACCCCATGTTGATATGTTTCGACGATTTTTTTTGCCAGAAGTTGCCACGATGTTTACACTGCAGTTGCCATAGGGCTTAAACTAAAGTTGCCATGTGGCAATTTTAGTTTGTAGATCATGGCAATTTTAGTATTTTAATGATGGCAACTCTAGTACTTTGACCATGAAAATTATTTTTTGTATGAACCATGGCAATTTTACGTGCATGTATCATGGCAATTTTAGTTTATAGTTCATGGCAAGTCTAGTTTCTTACTTCCCCGTTTTATAAATGTCAAAATTTAATTTTAAATGTAGAAGAAAATAGCTGAAACATATCATGGCAACTTCAGTGTAAACATCATGGCAATTCATATGCAATAGACATGGCAACTTTTAATCCAAAAAAAATTTCATCAATACATATCAACATGGGATCTAGTTTTGAAGATCTCGTCGCGAGGTATTTAATGGTGAAAACGGATTTTCAATCGGAATTTTCGTTTAAGAGATAAAACATTTTAAAAACTGAAAATCCAAAAAGATTCCTGCATGCATGCATGCGATGATGTGGCAATCTGTTTACATTAGAGACGTGTGGTGCGTCTCCCTTCCTGCCACATGTGTGGCAGTTAGCGCGACCCAAAGAAAAGAAAGGCCAAAAAAAAGAAAGGCCAAAGAAAAAAAGAAAGAAGAAAAAGGGAGAAAAAGAAAAAATAATAAAATGAGAGAAAAAGAGAGAAGGGACAATGCTACTATCTCTTATTCCACACTTGTGCTTCAAAGTAGCACCACGATCTTCATGATAGAGAGTCTCCTATGTTGTCACTTTCATATACCAGTGGGAATTTTTCATTATAGAACTTGGCTTGTATATTCCAATAATGGGCTTCCTCAAAATGCCCTAGGTCTTCGTGATCAAGCGAGTTGGATGCACACCCACTTAGTTTCTTTTGTTGAGCTTTCATATATTTATAGCTCTAGTGCATCCGTTGCATGGCAATCCCTACTCACTCACATCGATATCTATTAATGGGCATCTCCATAGCCCGTTGATATGCCTAGTTGATGTGAGACTATCTTCTCCTTTTTGTCTTCTCCACAACCACCATTCTATTCCACATATAGTGCTATGTCCATGGCTCACGCTCATGTATTGCGTGAAAGTTGAAAAAGTTTGTGATTATTAAACTATGAAACAATTGCTTGGCTTGTCATCGGGGTTGTGCATGATTAAATACTTTGTGTGATGAAGATAGAGCAACAGCCAGACTATATGATTTTGTAGGGATAACTTTCTTTGGCCATGTTATTTTGAGAAGACATGATTACTTTGATTAGTATGCTTGAAGTATCACCATTTTCATGTCAATATGAACTTTTATTTTGAATCATTTGGATCTGAACATTCATGCCACAATAAAGAAAATTACATTGAGAATTATGATAGGTAGGATTCCACATCAAATATTCTTTTTTTATCATTTACCTACTCGAGGACGAGCAGGAATTAAGCTTGGAGATGCTTGATACGTCTCCAACGTATCTATAATTTTTTATTGTTCCATGCTATTATATTACCCCTTTTGGATGTTTATGGGCTTTATTTTACACATTTATATCATTTTTGGGACTAACCTACTAACCGGAGGCCCAACTCGTATTGTTGTTGTTTTTCCTATTTCAGTATTTCGAAGAAAAGGAATATCAAACTGAGTCCAAACGGAATGAAACCTTCGGGAGCGTGATTTTTGGAACGAACGTGATCCAGAGGACTTGGAGTGCAAGTCAAGAAGCAGCCGAGGTGGCCATGAGAGGGTAGGGCGCCCCCCCCTATAGGGCGCGCCCCCTGTCTCGTGGGCCCCTCGGGCGGCCACCGACGTGCTTCTTCCTCCTATATAAGCCTATGTACCCCGAAAACATCCACGGAGCCAATGAAACACAATTTCCACCGTCGTAACCTTCTGTATCCGCGAGATCCCATCTTGGAGCCTTCGCCGATGCTCTGTCGGAGGGCGAATCGACCACGGAGGGTTTCTACATCAACACCATAGCCCCTCCGATGAGTTGTGAGTAGTTTACCACAGACCTTCGGGTCCATAGTTATTAGCTAGATGACTTCTTCTCTCTTTTTGGATCTCAATACAATGTTCTCCCCCTCTCTTGTGGAGATCTATTCGATGTAAACTCTTTTTTCGGTGTGTTTGTCGAAATTCGGTGAATTGTGAGTTTATGATCAAGTTTATCTATGAGAAATATTTGAATCTCCTCTGAATTATTTTATGTATGATTGAGTTATCTTTGCAAGTCTCTTCAAATTATCAGTTTGGTTTGGCCTACTAGATTGATCTTTCTTGCCATGGGAGAAGTGCTTAGCTTTCGGTTCAATCTTGCGGTGTCCTTACCCAGTGACAGAAAGGGTTGCAAGGCACGTATTGTATTGTTGCCATCGAGGATAAAAAGATGGGGTTTATATCATATTGCATGAGTTTATCCCTCTACATCATGTCATCTTGCTTAATGCGTTACTATGTTCTTTATGAACTTAATACTCTAGATGTAGGCAGGAGTCAGTCAATGTGTGGAGTAATAGTAGTAGATGCAGGCAGGAGTCGGTCTACTTGTCACGGACGTGATGCCTATATACATGATCATGCCTAGATAATCTCATAATTATTCACTTTTCTATCAATTGCTCGACAGTAATTTGTTCACCCACCATAATACTTGTGCTATCTTGAGAGAATCCTCTAGTGAAACCTATGCCCCCCGGGTCTATCTCTTATCATATTTGCTTCCAATCTACTTTTATTTGCATCTTTACTTTTTTGCATCTATATTATAAAATACCAAAAATATATTTATCCTATCATAATATCTCTATTAGATCTCACTTTCGCAAGTGGCCGTGAAGGGATTGACAACCCCTTTATTGCGTTGGTTGTGAGTTCTTTGTTTGTTTGTGTAGGTGCATGGGACTTTTGAGGAGCCTCCTACTGGATTGATACCTTGGTTCTCAGAAACTGAGGGAAATACTTGCGCTACTATTGCTGCATCACCCTTTCCTCTTCAAGGAAAACCAACGCAAGCTCAAGACGTAGCAGGCGCCTCTATATCGAGACAAAACGCGACGTAGCTCGGATGGAGTTCATCTGCAGTCTTCGGTCTGGGCGTGGTTATGTTTATCATGTCCGGCCGGATGGCCATCATCGTGCATCGGGGCACGCCCCCGCGATCCATAGATCGATCTGGTCTGACCCGCTCTGTTTTCCAGGTCATGCCGCAGGTCATATGTGTATCCTCGAGCTGTTGTGTCTCTGTTTTTATGGCGAGGTAGTGCGGGCTGGTGTTCAGCTCGTGTTGCCGCTTTGTCACGGCCACATGGTGGTCGGTCAGCCGCATTATTCGCTGGTAGGATGGGCTCCAGTGCCTCGTCATG
Source organism: Triticum dicoccoides (assembly GCF_002162155.2). Taxonomy (NCBI): domain Eukaryota; kingdom Viridiplantae; phylum Streptophyta; class Magnoliopsida; order Poales; family Poaceae; genus Triticum; species Triticum dicoccoides. Next base: position 248,175,011 of record NC_041381.1, read on the forward strand.
GAATTGGGGTAATAGTTTGCACTTCGGGTAGCTTTTGGTTGGGCACTCGAGGCCTTATTCCTCGGCTGCCAGGACATTAGTCCATCTGTCATTGAGTAGATCTTGATCAGCTTGAAGCTATTGCTGCTTCTTTTTCAGGCTCCTTGCAATGGCTATTAGCTGGCGCTTAAAGCGCTCCTGATCGACGGGCTCCTCAGGCACGATAAAGTCTTCGTCGCCGAGGCTCACCTCATCCTCGGAGAGCGGAAAGTAAGTACTGTCCTCCGATTCGTCGTAAGGGGCCTGTTCATTAGGGCTGACTCGCCCATCCTCCCGTTCATCTTGTTCGGAAGTTGGCTCAACGGGGTCTTCGTTGTATTCGGCATCATCCAGAGTATTATTTTCTCCTATGCCGGTATTGCAGTTTTTTCCACGACATGGTTTAGAGCGGCGCCGCTGACGTCGGCGCTTTGGCTGTATCTCAGGAGGCTTATCCTCGACCGGATCCTTTTCATTGTCGCCATTGTTCCCTTTGGGTGTATCCACCATGTATACGTCATATGAGGAGGTGGTTGTCCAGCGCCCTGTAAGCGGTGGTTTTTGTGCCTGCTCCTCTCTGGCATCGTCATCCATACCGTCGATGTCTTCGGAGTCGTAATCGAGCATGTCAGTTAAGTCTTCGACAGTGGCTATGAAGTGGGTGGTGGGTGGGAAGCGGAATTCTCTGTCATCAGCTTCCAATCCAAACTGGATATAGTTTGCCTCAGAGTCCCCTAATAAGGAGAGGGCTTTTAATGAGTTTAGCACATCGCCTAAAGGTGAGTGCCAGAAGATGTCCGTGGAGCTTAACTCAACGATCGGTGCCTGATCAGGTTAGATGGGCGCGGATGCACGTGGTTCGGAACCTATAGCCAGAGACGAATCCGAGGTTCCGGTGACACAGACCCCGCTCGAGGTTGGATCTGTGTGCGGCTCTAATGCCGCTGAGTCTGCGGCTTCCATGGCGGGGTTGAGCTTCCCATCCTTGGAAGGCGTAATATGCTCCGGATCTAGGGCCAGAGCCGTTACAGGCGCTATCTCCTGGGCACGGTCCGATGACAGATTTAGGTCATGTTCATCGTGGTGGCAGGGAGCGGCTGTCATGGGCTCGAATCCGTCGAAGATCAAGTCTCCACGGACATCGGTGACGTAATTCAAGCTTACAAACCTGACCTGATGGCCAGGGCATAGCTATCAATCTGCTCTAGATGGCCAAACGAGTTGGCCCGCAGTGCGAAGCCACCAAATACGAAGATCTGTCCGAGGAGGAAAGCCTCCCCTTGGACTGCATTGTTGTAGATGATTAACGGAGCCATCAAACCTTTTGGTGATGACGCAACAGAACTCTCAGTGAAAGCACCATTGTCGGTGTCAAAACCGGCAGATCTCGGGTAGGGGGTCCCGAACTGTGCGTCTAAGGTTGATGGTAACAGGAGGCAGGGGACACGATGTTTACCCAGGTTCGGGCCCTCTCTATGGAGGTAATACCCTACTTCCTGCTTGATTGATCTTGACGAATATGAGTATTACAAGAGTTGATCTACCATGAGATCATAATGGCCAAAACCATAGAAGTCTAGCATGTATGAATTATGATTGCCTCTATGGACTAAGCCCTCCGATTTATATAGACACCGGAGGGGACTAGGGTTATAAAAAGTCAGTTACAGAGAAAGGAATCTACATATCCGAACGCCAAGCTTGTCATCCACGCAAAGGAGAGTCCCATCCGGACACGGGAAGAAGTCTTATGTCTTGTAACAGTCCGGCTCACACTACGTAGTCCAGCCGTCCGAGGACCCCTTAACCCAGGACTCCCTCAAAGAGCCTCTACTCGCTCGAAACCGCGCGAGACCAATGTTTGGTAGTACAAGGAAATTACTTTTCTAACTCCGACCCGTGAAACCTACCGGCCCGACGTCCAAAGGTCTAAACCGGGGTAGGTTTGTAGCTTCATCTAGACGCCATGCAACCACCTCCGAAAAACATTCATACACAATGGCCGCCTAAGCACATAGGCGCGCGGCCGAAATTGCTCCCGCCCACTATTTGGGACACCTGGGCTTACCATCCTACCCCCGACCTACAGTAGGTCCGACATTTAATAGGGGGGCAAAGTTTGTACTTTCCCTAAATTTCAAACAAGCGCGTCCCATCTGTTCAAAAAGGCCAGAAACAAGCGCGTCCCAGACCGAAACATGCTTCTCCCTTAGCTCCCCCCGCCCCCCCAGCCACACGTCCGATTCCCCATTCATACTCTATGGGCGCCAAAACTATCTCTCCACCAGACGCAAAACCCCGCGTCCTCCGTCCACCACCACATCCCACCCATCAACCGCCGCCCTCCTCCATCACGCCGGAGTTGGTACCCCGACGTTGTCGTCCACCACAACCTCAACTGCAACGCCCTCCATGGCTAGTAGTTGAAGCCGAGGCCGAGCCGTCCATACCCGAGCCAGTTCAACCACGCCATCTTGCGCCTCACCGCTGCCGCTCCAACTTTGCCACCGTCCACCGCACAAGAGCTATTCCAGCTATGCCGTCCTTCGCCGCCTCAGATCCGCTTCCCCTCCGCCGACATATGGCCATGACAACACAGTCAACAATTTGGCCATGGGTTCGTCCAAGGCTCCAACGTCCTCCAAAACATCGGTTCCCCGGCAAAAAGAAGAAGATCACCGTGACATGTGGAGGAGACCACACTGGCAACCGGAAATGGTACTCCTCTTCCCTTATTCGTGCAAATCTTATGTGTCTGCTTGCACGATATTCATCCCACAGAAGACACTAGTTGACCGCTTCTTCTTGATACTTGATCTTCCTAGTAACTCGTGATGCACAAGGTTTCTCCTCATATACTATTTCACCTTAGCTAGAGGTCTGTCGCCCCCCTGGATTACAATTCCTGGTCAGTTGATTCCCAATTAATGGAAGCATTCCCCGGTGTAACAGGCGCTAGTCCACCTATTACACCGGGGAAGCAACGCCTCGGTGTTTATCTTAGGGGCATGTGGGGCTTAGAGTTTTTGGCGCCCGATCTGGAGGTCGGCCGGGATTAAAGGGATGGCCTGACAGTGCTGCCAAGCACGGCGGTGGTGTGAGGTCAAGGGGAGGGCGGGGCGGCGGAGGCAGGGGTCTGGGCCGGTGGTCACTGGCGGTTCGAGAAAGATCGTCAACAGTGACTAGCGGAAGGTAGATGAAGGCCATCTGCCCATTCCTTATAGGTCGGACGGTTAATAAAAAAATCGACTGACCTATTTATTTTCAGCCGACTCTTATCTTGATATGACTACATGTGGTGATGTGCTGGAGGAGTACCTGCATTTCCTGTGCTCGTATATTACAAAAGCATATGGAGTAGAATCTAATTTTGTTTGCCATCCAATGTTGTAGAGCTATCATATGTCTCATGTCATTTATTTTTCAGCCACCTGCTATCTGCTACTTTTATAGTGAACTAGTTATGCACACACTTCACCCTTACTCTCACTATTGTGTTTTTATGCGAGGGTATTTCAGACTCTGCTGCCATAAGAGAAGCAAAAAAGAAAAGAGAGAAGTCGCTCCAGCATTGTACACGGATAGGCCAGACACGTTTCAGCCTTATAAAGGGTGCAATGTCAGCAGATGGAGACGGTAAATGTAGCTCTAGAGTTGATGACCTCACTCGCAATAAACCACCATCCCAGTTGCTTGCTTTAACTTGACTGTGTCATATGTGGTTGCATGTTGCATATGGTGTCTAGCTTGTATTCCAAAGGCTGAAGTCGGTCTTTATTAAGATAAGAAAAGATATTTTTTTGCATGAACCACCATCCTGTGAGCACCAGAAGAAAAATAGCTAGTCAGGGCACTAGCCAAGCCAGTGACTAGCCCAGCACAGATAGGCATCACCTGGAAGCCAACTAAAAAGAGACGATGGTGGCGAAGCAGCCCACCTCCCACCAGGCTCTCAGGTCCTAGATGATCATGCTCACCACTCCAGCCGGATGTCTAGCTTGTATTGCTTCCAATTTGGTTAAATTGGATCTTCTTAGCTTACACATTATACCTTTGAATATGACATGCCTTCCTGTTTTTGGTACATACTAGTACATCTGTCTATTAACCATGTTCTTACATCAAACTAATGTTCTTGTGTATCCCTCATCAATCACTTATGATGAGGCAGTCAGGCCAGTGGGCTACTGTGAGTAAAGATCCTCATCTAAAGAATGCAGCATCAACCTCCCGATATTATTCTCAAGAAACAGCAAGGCTAGATGAAGATAGTGAACGTAGCTCTGTAGTTGATTACCGCATTTCCCCTACACTAGCATCGCAGGTGCTTGCTCTAACTTGGCATCATGATATGTGATTGCATGTTGCATATGGTGCCTAGATTGTAATTCTTCCAATCTAGATAAATTGCATGTGATATTCTGCTTAGTTCATACATTATACCTGTTAATGTGACATGCCTTCCTATTTTTAGTACATAGTACTTCTGTCTATTAAGCATGTCCTTACATAAAACTATTTTTTTTGTATCCCGCATCAATCAATATGACGAGACACCTTTAGTATATGCAGAGCAATATTAGTTGCATCTTTGATATTATTTATAGCATGCTGCTTCTAATTTGTTGAAATGCCATTTATGATGGGACGCTTTTAACTTGGCGGAGTCATATTGGTTGCATCTTTCATGTGGTGTCTAGCTTGCATTGCTTCTTATTTGTTGGAATGGTTTCTTCTTAGTTTCCACAAACAGTTGTGAATATGCCATGTCGTCCTGTTTTTCGTACATATTCCATCCTGGTATGATGTGTTTGCCTTACATCAAAGTAGTGATTGTCATTATCATGCACGAATGAGTTCTGAAGAGAGAATTTTATTGCTTTCTCTTGTCAGTTTTACTTGACAATTCAAAATCAATAAAGCGGAAGGAAGTTAGCAGGGCAGCGGATAAAGGTCCTCCTTCCAAATAGAGGGCCTCTATAGATTCTACTCCTCCATCCCCCCAAGATGATTTGCAAGACAACACATGCATAAACACTCATAGTATCTATGTTGATGATGAGCACGTCTCCCCTAGTGCCCCATCACATGTGTTGCCTGTAACTTGGCACTATTATATATGATTTCATGTTATGTATGATGTCTAGCTTGTATTTCTTCTAATTTTGTTGAATTCCATCTTCTTACTTTACAAATTATACTTGTGAATAAGACACGTGTTCCTATTTCTAGAACATACAATATCTGTGTATCACACCATTTTCTTACATCAAAGTACTACTGTTGTGTAACCTGCAACAATCACTTATCATAAGACATGTTTGACTTGGGAGTGTGATGTAGGTTACATTTCGCATTCTTTTCTAGCTTGTACTACTTCTAATTTGTTGAAATGGCACTTATGACGAGACAATTTTAACTTGGTAGAGTGATATTCATTGCATCTTTCATATGGTGTCTAGCTTTCATTTCTTCTAATTTGTTGAAATGCCTTCTCCTCAGTTTACACATCATAAGCTGTGAATATGCAATGGCACTAATGACGAGAGACCTTTAACTTGGTGGTGTGATGTTTTTTTGCATCTTGCATATGATTTATTTCTTGTACTGCTTCACATTTGTTTAAACGCCATTTATGATGAGACACTGTTAACTTGGCGGAGCGATATTTGTAGCATCTTTCATATGGTGTCTACCTTCCATTGCATTGCTTCTAATTTAGTGAAATTTCTTCTGCTTAGTTTAAACATCATAGTTCTGGTTATCGCATGTCGTCCTGTTTTTCGTACATATTACATCCTCATATCATGTGGTTGTCTAACATCAAAGTTCAGTTCGTCTGTATCACGCATCAATTTCTTCTGAAGAACTAAATTGTTATTCGTTTTTCTTGTCGGCTTGACTTAACATGGCACAGAGAAAGAGGAAGCAACACAGAATGACAGGGAAGGGGAAGCAGAACAATCCTATAGATTCTGCTAGTACTGATGGTGCAATAGAAGCTCAAAGTCCAGCGGAGAATTGTACACACAGGGTATCCCATGCTACACGAGCTGCAAAACAAGCCAAACAGAAACAAATAGCTGCCACCAAACAAGCAGAGACAACCCTAGTTGTTGCAACACCTTCCACAGTACCACCAGCTGCATGAGTTACTCGTTGGTCAACTCAGCTAGCAGCACATTTCCAAGCTCCCTTGCCACCTGACACTACTTCCAAAGCACTCATGACACAACATGAGTTGGCAAGATCATATGAACTTTGTGGGCTTCAACAGCAAGAAGGTAGTTGCTGGAGTCAAGTTACAGTTGCATGCTTCTTTATATGTAGTCTCACAATTTGATGTACACTAACACTTCCTATGTTCGTTGTTGGACTAGCACCTAGGCGCAAGAGGAAACAAACATCAGGGATAATGCTCGATAGGTTAAATCTAGAGGAGGAAGAATGGAGATCCATTTCGAGGCAGGTTTAAAAAGGACATGTGATGCTACAGAGTCAGCCAAGTTAGTATCAGAGGCAGCGGTTGCTATTAGGTGTCATGTATGTATCCTCCCAACATGGATTCAGTATAGGAATTGTTGGAAATATGCGCTAGAGGTAATAATAAAATGGTTATTATTATATTTCTTTGTTCATGATAATTGTCTATTATTCATGCTATAATTGTATTATCCAGAAATCGTAATACATGTGCGAATACATAGACCACAACAAGTCCCTAGTGAGCCTCTAGTTGACTAGCTCGTTGATCAAGCAGATAGTCATGGTTTCCAGACTATGGACATGGGATGTCATTGATAACGGGATCACATCATTAGGAGAATGATGTGATGGACAAGACCCAATCCTAAGCATAGCACAAAGATCGTGTAGTTCGTTTCGCTAGAGCTTTTCCAAATGTCAAGTATCATTTCCTTAGACCATGAGATTGTGCAACTCCCAGATACCGTAGGAGTGCTTTGGGTGTGCCAAACGTCAGAACGTAACTGGGTGCCTATAAAGGTGCACTACGGGTATCTCCAAAAGTGTCTGTTGGGTTGGCACGAATCGAGGCTGGGATTTGTCACTCCGTATGACGGAGAGGTATCTCTGGGCCCACTCGGTAATTCATCATCATAATGAGCTCAATGTGACCAAGTGTCTGGTCACGGGAAATTGCATTATAGTACGAGTAAAGTGACTTGCCGGTAACGAGATTAAATGAGGTATTGGGATACCGACGATTGAGTCTCGGGCAAGTAACGTACCGATTGACAAAGGGAATTGTATACGGGATTGATTGAATCCTCGACATCATGGTTCATCTGATGAGATCATCTAGGAGCATGTGGGAGCCAATATGGGTATCCAGATCCAGCTGTTGGTTATTGACCGGAGAGGCTTCTCAGTCATGTCTGCATGTCTCCCAAACCTGTAGGGTCTACACACTTAAGGTTTGGTGACGCTAGGGTTGTAGAGATATTAGTATGAAGTAACCCGAAAGTTGTTCGAAGTCCCGGATGAGACCCCGGACGTCACGAGGAGTTCCGGAATGGTCCAGAGGTAAAGATTCATATATAGAAAGTCAAGTTTCATCCATCGGGAAAGTTTCGGGGGTCACCGGTATTGTACCGGGACCACCGGAAGGGTCCCGGGGGTCCATCGGGTGGGGCCACCTATCCCGGAGGGCCCCATGGGCTGAAGTGGGAGGGGAACCAGCCCCTGGTGGGCTGGTGCGCCCCCCCTTGGGCCCCTCTTACGCCTAGGGCAGGAACGACTATAGCTTAAATAAGATGGTCCCTCGAAATAATTTCAAGAAAAGTGTTCCCCCTAACTATGCACCGTTGCGAAGGTTCGTTGTTTCGAAGCACCATGTGATGATCGGGTGTGATATATCCTAACGTTCGAATACAACGGGTGTAAGCCAGATTTACAGACGCAATACACTTAGGTTGACTTGACGAGCCTAGCATGTACAGACATGGCCTCGGAACACGAAAGGCCGAAAGGCCGAGCATGAGTCGTATAGAAGATACGATGAACATGAAGATGTTCACCGATGATGACTAGTCCGTCTCACGTGATGATCGGACACGGCCTAGTTGACTCGAATCATGTTTCACTTAGATGACTAGAGCGATGTCTGTATAAGTGGGAGTTCATTGAATAATTTGATTAGATGAACTTAATTATCATGAACTTAGTCTAAAAACCTTTGCAAAATGTCTTGTAGATCAAATGGCCAACGCTCATGTCCAACTCAACTTCAACGCGTTCCTAGAGAAAACCAAGCTGAAGGATGATGGCAGAAACTATATGGACTGGGTTCGGAACCTGAGGATCATCCTCATAGCTGCAAAGAAAGAATATGTCCTAGAAGCACCGCTAGGTGAAGCACCCATCCCAGAGAACCAAGACGTTATGAACGCTTGGTAGTCTCGTGCTGATGATTACTCCCTCGTTCAGTGCGGCATGCTTTACAGCTTAGAACCGGGGCTCCAAAAGCGTTTTGAGCAACACGGAGCATATGAGATGTTCGAAGAGCTGAAAATGGTTTTCCAAGCTCATGCCCGGGTCGAGAGATATTAAGTCTCTGACAAGTTCTTCAGCTGTAAGATGGAGGAAAATAGTTCTGTCAGTGAGCACATACTCAAGATGTCTGGGTTGCACAACCGCTTGACTCAGTTGGGAGTTAATCTCCCGGATGATGCAGTTATTGACAGAATCCGTCAGTCGCTCCCACCGATCTACAAGAGCTTTGTGATGAACTTCAATATGCAGGGGATGGAAAAGACCATTCCTGAGGTATATTCAATGCTGAAATCAGCAGAGGTAGAGATCAAAAAGGAACATCAAGTGTTGATGGTGAATAAAACCACTAAGTTCAAGAAAGGCAAGGGTAAGAAGAACTTCAAGAAGGACAGCAAGGGAGTTGCCGCGCCCGGTAAGCCAGTTGCTGGGAAGAAGTCAAACAATGGACTCAAGCCTGAGACTGAGTGCTTTTATTGCAAGGGAAGTGATCACTGGAAGCGGAACTGCCCCAAGTACTTAGCGGACAAGAAGGCCGGCAAAACCAAAGGTATATATGATATACATGTTATTGATGTGTACCTTACCAGCACTCGTAGTAGCTCCTGGGTATTTGATACCAGTGTGGTTTCTCATATTTGTAACTCAAAGCAGGAGCTGTGGAATAAGCGGAGCCTGGCGAAGGATGAGGTGACGATGCGCGTCGGGAATGGTTCCAAGGTCGATGTGATCGCCGTCGGCACGCTGCCTCTACATTTACCTACGGGATTAGTTTTAAACCTCAATAATTGTTATTTAGTGCCAGCTTTGAGCATGAACATTGTATCTGGATCTTGTTTAATGCGAGATGGCTACTCATTTAAATCCGAGAATAATGGTTGTTCTATTTATATGAGAGATATGTTTTATGGTCACGCCCCGCTGGTCAATGGTTTATTCTTAATGAATCTCGAACATGATGTTACACATATTCATAGTGTGAATACCAAAAGATGTAAAGTTTATAACGATAGTCCCACATACTTGTGGCACTGCCGCCTTGGTCACATTGGTGTCAGGCGCATGAAGAAGCTCCATGTTGATGGACTTTTAGAGTCTCTAGATTATGAATTGTTTGACACATGCGAACCATGCCTCATGGGTAAAATGACCAAGACTCCGTTCTCCGGAACAATGGAGCGAGCAACCAACTTGTTGGAAATCATATATACTGATGTGTGCGGTGCAATGAGCATTGAGGCTCGCGGAGGATATCGTTATGTTCTCACTCTCATTGATGACTTGAGTAGATATGGGTATGTCTACTTGATGAAACACAAGTCGGAGACCTTTGAAAAGTTCAAGGAATTTCAGAATGAGGTAGAGAATCAACGTGACCAAAATATAAAGTTCTTACGATCAGATCGTGGGGGGGAATATTTAAGTCACGAATTTGGTACGCACTTAAGGAAATGTGGAATCGTTTCACAACTCACGCCGCCTGGAACACCTCAGCGTAACGATGTGTCCGAACGTCGTAATCACACTCTATTGGATATGGTGCGATCTATGATGTCACTTACCGATTTACCGCTATCATTTTCGGGATACGCTCTAGAGACAGCTACATTCACTTTAAATAGGGCACCGTCTAAATCCGTTGAGACGACACCGTATGAATTACGGTTTGGGAAGAAACCTAAGCTGTCGTTTCTAAAAGTTTCGGGATGCGATGCTTATATCAAGAAACTCCAACCTGAAAAGCTCGAACCCAAGTCGGAAAAATGCGTCTTCATAGGATACCCTAAGGAAACCATTGGGTATACCTTCTACTTAAGATCCGAGGGCAAGATCTTTGTTGCCAAGAACGGGTCCTTTCTGGAGAAAGAGTTTCTCTCGAGAGAAGTAAGTAGGATGAAAGTGGAACTTGATGAAGTACTACCTCTTGAAGCGATAAGTAGCGCAGCTCAGGAAGATGTTCCTGTGGTGCCTGCACCAACAAGAGACGAAACTAATGATGATGATCAAGGTACTTCGGTTCAAGTTACTACTAAACTCCGTAGGTCCACGAGGACACGTTCCGCACCAGAGTGGTATGGCAACCCTGTCCTGGAAATCATGTTGTTAGACAACGGTGAACCTTCGAACTATGAAGAAGCAATGGCAGGCCCAGATTCCAACAAATGGCTTGAAGCCATGCAATCCAAGATAGATTCCATGTATGAAAACAAAGTATGGACATTGGCAGACTTGCCCGATGATCGGCGAGCGATAGAAAACAAATGGATTTTAAGAAGAAGACGGACGCGGATGGTAATGTTACCATCTATAAAGCTCGACTTGTCGCTAAGGGTTATCGACAAGTTCAAGGGGTTGACTACAATGAGACTTTATCACCCGTAGTGAAGCTGAAGTCCGTACGAATCATGTTAGCAATTGTCGCATACTATGATTATGAGATATGGCAAATGGACGTCAAAACGGCATTCCTTAACGGCCATCTTAAGGAAGAACTGTATATGATGCAGCCGAAAGGTTTGGTGGATCCTAAAAATGCTAACAAAGTATGCAAGTTCCAGTGCTCCATTTATGGGCTGGTGCAAGCATCTCGGAGTTGGAACATTCGATTTAATAAAATGATCAAATCATTTGGGTTTATGCAGACTTATGGAGAAGCCCGCGTTTACAAGAAAGTGAGTGGGAGCTCTGTAGCATTTCTCATATTATATGTGGATGACATACTTTTGATGGGAAATGATATAGAACTTTTGGACAACATTAAGGCCTACTTGAATAAGTGTTTTTCAATGAAGGACCTTGGAGAAGCCGCTTACACATTAGGCATCACGATCTATAGAGATAGATCGAGACGCCTCATAGGTCTTTCACAGAGTACATACCTTGATAAGATATTGAAGAAGTTCAATATGGATCAGTCCAAGAAGGGGTTCTTGCCTGTGTTGCAAGGTGTGAAATTGAGCTCGGCTCAATGTCCGACCACGGCAGAAGATAGAGAAAAGATGAGTGTCGTCCACTATGCCTCAGCCATAGGGTCTATCATGTATGCCATGACCTGTACCAGACCTGATATAAACCTTGTCGTAAGTTTGGTAGGAAGGTACCAAAGTAATCCCAGCATGGAACACTGGACAGCGGTCAAGAACATCCTTAAGTACCCGAAAAGGACTAAGGATATGTTTCTCGTATATGGAGGTGATGAAGAGCTCGTCGTAAAGGGTTACGTCGACGCTAGCTTCGACACCGATCTGGATGACTCTAACTCACAAACCGGATACGTGTATATTTTGAATGGTGGGGTAGTAAGCTGGTGCAGTTGCAAGCAGAGCATCATGGCGGGATCTACATGTGAAGCGGAGTACATGGCAGCCTCGGAGGCAGCGCATGAAGCTATCTGGGTGAAGGAGTTCATCACCGACCTAGGAGTCATACCCAATGCGTCGGGGCCGATCACACTCTTCTGTGACAACACTGGAGCTATTGCACTTGCCAAGGAGCCCAGGTTTCATAAGAAGACCAGGCACATCAAGCGTCGCTTCAACTCCATTCGTGAAAATGTTTAAGATGGAGACATAGATATTTGTAAAGTACATACGGACCTGAATATAGCAGATCCGTTGACTAAGCCTCTCCCTAGAGCAAAACATGATCAACACCAGAACGCAATGGGTGTTCGATACATCACAATGTAACTAGATTATTGACTCTAGTGCAAGTGGGAGACTGTTGGAAATATGCCCTAGAGGCAATAATAAAATGGTTATTATTATATTTCTTTGTTCATGATAATTGTCTATTATTCATGCTATAATTGTATTATTCGGAAATCGTAATACATGTGTGAATACATAGACCACAACAAGTCCCTAGTGAGCCTCTAGTTGACTAGCTCATTGATCAAACAGATAGTCATGGTTTCCTGACTATGGACATTGGATGTCATTGATAACGGGATCACATCATTAGGAGAATGATGTGATGGACAAGACCCAATCCTAAGCATAGCACAAAGATCTCGTAGTTCGTTTCACTAGAGCTTTTCCAAATGTCAAGTATCATTTTCTTAGACCATGAGATTGTGCAACTCCCGGATACCGTAGGAGTGCTTTGGGTGTGCCAAATGTCACAACATAACTGGGTGGCTATAAAGGTGCACTACGGGTATCTCCGAAAGTGTCTGTTGGGTTGGCACGAATCGAGACTGGGATTTGTCACTCCGTATGACGGAGAGGTATCTCTAGGCCCACTCGGTAATGCATCATCATAATGAGCTCAGTGTGACCAAGTGTCTGGTCACGGGATCATGGATTACCGTACGAGTAAAGTGACTTGTCGGTAACGAGATTAAACGAGGTATTGGGATACCGACGATCGAGTCTCGGGCAAGTAACATACCGATTGACAAAGGGAATTTTATACGGGATTGATTGAATCCTCGACATCGTGGTTCATCCGATGAGATCATCGAGGAGCATGTGGGAGCCAACATGGGTATCCAGATCCCGTTGTTGGTTATTGACCAGAGAGGCTTCTCGGTCATGTCTGCATGTCTCCCGAACCCGTAGGGTCTACACACTTAAGGTTTGGTGACGCTAGGGTTGGAGATATATTAGTATGCAGTAACTCAGAAGTTGTTCGGAGTCTCAGATGAGATCCCGGACGTCACGAGGAGTTCCAGAATGGTCCGTAGGTAAGGATTCATATATAGGAAGTCAAGTTTCATCCATCGGGAAAGTTTCGAGGGTCACCAGTATTGTACCGGGACCACCGGAAGGGTCCCGGGGGTCCACCGTGTGGGCCCACCTATCCCAGAGGGCCCCATGGGCTAAAGTGGGAGGGGAACCAGCCCCTGGTGGGCTGGTGCGCCCCCCCCCTTGGGCCCCCTTGCGCCTAGGGCAGGAAACCATAGGGGTGGGGGGCGCCCCCCTTGGCCTGGGGGGCAAGCCACACCCTTGGCCGCCCCCCCTTAGAGATCCCATCTCCTAGGGCTGGCGCCCCCTCAGGGGGCCTATATAAAAGAGGGGGGAGGGAGGGCAGCTGCACCCCAAGTCTCTAGCGCCTCCCTCTCCCCTGCAACACCTCTCCCTCTCGCAAGTGCTTGGCGAAGCCCTGCCGAGATCGCTGCTGCATCCACCACCACGCCGTCGTGCTGCCGGATCTTCATCAACCTCTCCTCCCCCCTTGCTGGATCAAGAAGGAGGAGACGTCTTCCCAACCGTACGTGTGTTGAACGTGGAGGTGTCGTCCGTTCGGTGCTAGGATCTCCGATGATTTTGATCACGACGAGTACGACTCCCTCAACCCCGTTCTCTTGAATGCCTCAACACGCGATCTACAAGGGTATGTAGATGCAGTCCTCTCTCTCGTTGCTAGATGACTCCATAGATTGATCTTGGTGAAGCGTAGATTTTTTTTTATTTTCTGCAATGTTCCCCAACAGGAATGACAAAGACGAAACCCAGTTCAGAACCTTCCTCGACCATTTATCTATAAGTATGGTTATGTATGGAAACTAGTAATGTCGTCTTGATCTGTCCCATACTTTCTAGGTTGCTGATAATGAGACTCCCATAATTTTCAACAGATGAGGTTCAAGTTGGATAGCCAAGATGATGCAACCAGACAAGCTTTCACCCATGTTTTCAAGTCTGCTCTGTGACAATATGGGTATAAGTTGAGGAAAAGTAACTTTGAAGGCAAGGCTAACAGTGAACTTGCCCAAACATCTCCAGTGGAAAATATATCGAATGAAGACTGGAGAGGCCTCGTTTAACACTGGTCTAATCCGAAGTATCAGGTACATTATATATATGTGATCAGATCACATGTTGAAGTCCTATTTACGCATGTGCCACACAAATATATCTTCTTGTAGGTGAACTATTGAAAGAACAAGGCCGACCGTACGAAAGTGAAATTCCAACAGACGACAGGATCTCATAGCTATATTGCACACTGCGAGGCTCTTATAATTAGCTGTTGTTTCACTCTTTTCGCTATACCATATTATCAGATCTATATTGACTTGTTCCAAATGCAAAGGAAAGCCCGCAAGGACCAAAAAGTACCTAAACAAAATGTTGTGGAAATCTTCAAGGACTATCACACCAGCAAGAAGAAGGGCATGACTACACCAGTCAAAGCCGCTATTGTAAGTCCTTAATCCTCATGCCTCTTAACTACTACTTACTCTGACTTGTGCCTTGAACTACATGGTTTGCAGCCAATGTCTATTAATCTTTTCAATTTTACACACAATTCTCTTAGCGTATCATTGCACCTTACAAGGTTTAAAAGAGAGGAGTGATGTTCCTTTGATCTTGACCTATAATCTAGTTCCGTGCTGGACTTGCCCACACAACATTACAATTGCCTATTTGTCTATTCTCAGTTGTTTTGTGATATGAATGATGTCATACTATGCTTACCGTATTATAAACTTTGTCTCATTATCCTTAGCTGACAATAAAATGTGAAATATAGACAATACATTAGCGATGGTACATGGTCATATGTTTGGAACCCGGTTTTATTATGTACTTTGCAGTAAATTACAACTAATATTTTACATGGGTTCACCGAAATAAGTTTTGTATATAGACCAAAGCTATTTTGTATGGTTTTGTTGCCTCCTTAATATCTTCTGTTCTGGTACTACTAATGTAAAAACTCAACTTTTTAGCAAGCTATGGAAAAATGGTGGAACCGCTGCCTTTTGAAGGTGGCGAGGCAACTATAACCGTAATGTTAGCTCTTGCTGCAGTGGGTCAGTACCTGTCCACTAATAGTGCCAAAAGCATGTTCCTGCGTAATACTGGGTTGGTTGTTAAGGCAATCTCGTCTAAACTGCCTCATGATCAAGATATGCAAGCTGAAAACAATGTTATATCTGCGCTCCAGACACAAGTCCATTCCCTAGCAGAGACCCTTTGTGAAACAAGGACATACATTGTTCGATGTCGTCAAGATATGCATGGTTTTGAAACCATACTATCAGACATTTGCTATGTTGTTCGGGAGCCTAGGAGAAATGAAGGCGGAGGTTATGGTGCTCCATCGAACAATACAGCATGAAAACGTAACAGTCAGGTCAAATGACTGAGCTTCTGAACTTCTACTGGTGCATTTGTCTGCCAGACTGTTAACTTTTATGCCAACCATCCTTTTGTTTTATAGTTATAATTTGTTTTGTTGAGATACAAAATTTGTTCTTAACGTGCAGCTACCGGCTAAAGAAAACAGCAAGCCATTTTTGTATAGTGTAGGGTGTTCCCTATATTTGCATTAGTGGCGATCTTTGATACCAAGTGGATGTAATCTGTGCAATTGCCTTAATAGACTAGCGTTAGTTTTGGGCTTATTTATTTCCTAGTCTTCTTTTTCCCTGTATTGCTAGTGGCCGCAACAACCATGGGCCATATACGGCCCATGGTAACCTTGACCCAGCTATGGGCTGTAGGATCCATGGGTCTCTTACGGGCCGTTGATAAATGGGCCTCCAACAGGGCTGTAGAATCGGTGGGCCTCGGGTCGTTGGATAAATGGGTCTACATGGGCCATAAACGGGCGTAATTGGTATCGACCCAGCACGGTAACGGGCCGTTAACAGGCCGGAGGACAGCAAAGGCTTAATTCTGTCACAGGCACAACGGGTCACTAATGGGCCAGAATATAGGACGGGTTGGAAACGGCGCCAACGGTGTAACAGGTCAGAAACGGGCTGACTCTTTCCACGGGCTGGATTTGGCCCATTAGGGAATAGGCCGGTAACGGACCGGAAGTAATCGAGGGCCGGAAAGGAGCCCAAGAACGTATGGGTCGTCAGTAGGCCGAAAGCTAACACAGGCTGGAAACTGCCCATGTGAATCATGGGCCGTTAATGGGTACAAAGAAATTTACGGTTCATTATGATCTAGAGTCATCGTGGGCCTCTAAAGGGCCTAAAGATACGACGGCCTCATATGGGCCGAAAGACTTCATGGGCCATACATGGGCCGAAAGTGAAACGGGCTGGTGTTATATTCGACAGCCCACATGACGTTGTTGGGCTGATTTCGGGTAGGCCCTAACGGGCCGTGAGTTTCCGGGCCGTAAAATGGGCTATTTGCAAAGAGACCGTTAACAGGCTTTTCACGGGCCAGCCTGCTAACTTTTGACCAAGTCAAACGGGCCGGCCTTTGTAATCTAAATGGGCCAGTGGTGGGCCGTCGCACGTGTCGACATATCATATGTGCCTATCTAACGAGCTGACATGTGTTTCCTACGGCCAATTAGAATTTTACACGTGGAAATTTCCCATTGGTCCGAGATGTTAACGGGTTATCGGATCCAAAACCGGACCCGATAGCTTAATGGTGTCCCGTTATGGTGGATGTGTGACGCCCCGAGACCGATGCTCCAGAAGACTTCCATCTATTCTGAGTTTCGCCGTGTGATTTATTTTTTGTTTGTTGCATTTCATCATGGCATCATGTGCATTGCATCCACATGTTTTCATAAAACTCGTAGCCGTTCATAGTTGCCCCTTCTCTCCTTGCCTCCGCGGTAGGTTGTCAGACCGCTTGGCTTTGTTGACCTTCTCTCAGACCAACTGGACCCCTCTCTTCTCTCTTTCTCCGAGACCAACAAAAACCCCCCTTGTCCCTGTGGCCTTTCGTCAGACCCCATTGTCTTTGATTTTCCCTCTCGTCTAAATGCCCACCCTCTCTGCACAGTGCACAGAACCCTCTCGTGCGTCCGAAAGCTGTCCCAAACCCGTCCCAGGCAGTCGTCACCGTTGGGTCCGGATCATCTCCAAACTTCCCTAAAGTATATTTGTTTTCTCATTTGGACTCCCTAACCCATTTATTCTCAACCGCACGATTTTGATCGAAGGGTCTGTTTAGCCCCTAAACTAACCCCTTCCTATAAATAGACTCTAACCCTAAAACCTAGGAGATCTGTCCTATCCATTCTATGCTGCCACCGGTCCTCTTCCCCTCGGGATCCGTCCCGATCCATCTCCAACCAATCCCACCGCAGCCGACCACCATCGCCTCTGTTTCCATGCTCGACCAAGCCCCGTGCTTGAGGCTGGCCATAGTGGGGGTAACATAAGTAGTATCATGCACTTGGGACTCGCAAACATGCTTATGTGGCAGACAATTAAAGAAGAAAGAGATGGTCATAGTAACATAGGTAGATAATGTAACACTATAAATGTGATGCTACTATGTGTCATGCATGGCAATAAATGAGACCACCTATGATACTAATCTATGATACTATGCACTATATAGGTAGTAATATAGACTAGTAACATATGCATATTACTAGTCTAAGTTACTCTCCACTATGACCAACCTGATCTAGACGCCCGAGCATCCCTGCTCGCTGCCTCCCCATCCCGGCCCGATCCGCCGGCCATCCAAGCAGCAGCAGCCCCGTGCACTGCCCGAGCCCTCCTGCATCCTCCTCATCGTCCGCACCTCCTGTGCTGAGCACCCAAGAGCCTCTTTCCCCGCCTCCTCGCCGGAGTGCGTCGCCAGGTCATCGTCGCCCTGCCCCGTTTCCCCTCTTCTTCCTCTCCCTCATGAGCTCCCTTTCTTCCTCTATCTCTAGGAGCTCGCCATCGTAGCCGCTATCCAGGGCCTGCCTTCTCCTGTCGTGTAGGAGCCTGCACCCGCTTCCGTTCGCCTCCAGGAGTTGTGTCGGCGAGCATCACCACCGGAGACTCGCCACCGAGAAGCAGCTCCAAGCTGTGCCCCTGCTCCCTTCCCCGTTCCCTTCTTCGTTGAAGCCCCCTCTCTTCCATCGCCTCACATCTCTCTCTGTTCTCCCTTTCTCTGTCCATAGGAGGACCCCCGCGCCATGGCCTCGCTGAGCTCTACCCGCGTCGACGCCTCAAGCTCCCACCGTTCGCTCCAGATCTGGCCCCTCCATCGGATCCCGTCGTCCCAGTCCCATTCCAGTCGGTCCCCGCCGAGTCTGCCTCGCCGGAGCCCCTGCATTCCGTTGCCGCCTTCTTCGTCCACAGACGCACGCGCCTGTTGACTCGTGCGAGCCCACCAGCTGCCAGGACCAGCCGCGCCAGATCCGTCCTGTCTGGCCTCCTCCTCTTCAGCTGGGCTAAAACCCATGGTGAGTAACCCAAAGCCCAGCACCTAGCAGATGTGGCCCAATGTGTGTTTTTTCCTCAGGGTGAATTTTAGCATTATCCAGGATTTACAGTTTTGCAGAAAAACCCTCCTAGTTCATGCATTTAATTACTCACAAACCGTGCATCAGATTAAAATGTTTTAAACACGTAAAATGCTTAGAATTTCTTCTAGTTTAATATTTTGCAACTCTCATTCATGTTTAAAATGTTTAAATTGCTGTTTGCATTTAGTTTGCATAAATGCCTTGCTAAAATGGTGTATTTCGTAACTAAATAACCGTGCATCGGATTTAAATAAACTTTATATGAAACTAGGGTAAAAAATACATAGATCAACATGGTAGCATTACTTTGCATGTTTAACAACTCTAAAATATGGTTTAGGGCAGAACAGTACCAAATTCCAAATATGCACATGGGGATTTTCTGGAATTGTTGTTTGTTGTTTCCGGCCTCATTTAAACTTGCCTAAATAGTTAGTTTAGTTATGCTTCATCTCTTGCCATGTTTAACAACATTTAATATTGTTATGTACCTAAACGAGAGCGAACTAAATAATTCGAATGTGGTGTTCCGTCAATATGCAACTCGTTGCATATTGAGCTCCACTTAATTTGTAGTATTGTTTGTTGCACTTTGCCACGCATATTTAAACCGGACATGCATCATACTCCCTCCGTTCCTAAATGTAAGTCTTTGTAGAGATTCTACTATGAACTATATACGGATGTATATATATGCTTATTAAGTGTGGATTCATTCATTTTGCTCCATATGTAGTCCATCCAGTGAAATCTCTACAAAGATATACATTTAGGAATGGAGGGAGTACTTGGTTGTGCATCATGCCATGTTTATGCTTGTGTGTTTACCATGTTGTGTGCTTCTTTGCGGTTGTCCTTCTTCTCGACAGTTCCTGTTTCGTTGCGATCATGAGGATTCGTTCGACTATGCTTGGTTCGTCTACGCCCGTTCGTCTTCTTCATGGACTCGATCTTCTTCCTAGCAGGATTTCAGGCAAGATGACCGCCACTACTATCATTGCTATGATAGTTGTCTTGATGTTATCGCTATGTCGCGCTATCTACCACTTGTTTATCAAGCCTCCCAAATTGCCATGACAGCATCTAACCTTTTTCATCCTTCCTAGCATACCATTGTTTGGCTATGTTACCGCTTTGCTCAGCCCCTCTTATAGCATTGCTAGTTGTAGGTGCAATTGCAGGTTGTTCCATGTTGGAACATGGATATCATGGATATCTTGGGATATCACAATATCTCTTATTTTAATTAATGCATCTATATACTTGGTAAAGGGTGGAAGGCTCGGCCTTATGCCTGGTGTTTTGTTCCACTCTTGTCGCCCTAGTTTTTGTCATACCAGTGTTATGTTCCTTGATTTTGCGTCCCTAACACGGTGAGGGGTATGGGAACCTCTTGACAGATGGCGACGAGCTCGAGGTGCTTCACTCATGGTAGAATAAGAGTGGGCGCGTCATTAAGGGGGATGGCAGTTCCTGAACTTGGCGACACGAGCATGGGCGCGAGGTGGAGCACGGACATTAGCAGCGAGCGCATATGCCCATCATGAAAAGTGAGCTTGTCGAGCTGATCTAGGGCGGGGGATTGGAACCAGTTGTCAAGCTTGGCTTGGTCCTTGCCATTGGAACGGAACTTGCCCATTCTAAGGCCTCTGGTTGGGCCATGGTGACTGCCGAGGATCTTGGAGAACGCATCCAAGCTTTTCCGATAGCCATCGCAGAACTCGTGGGTGTAGATGAGGTCGAGAGGGTTGGGTTTCCATAGGGGGCGCCACCGCCGGGAAAGGATGGTTGTCCGCCCCCATATTTGATTGGGAGGAGGGAGATGATCACTGTCAACATATCATCGGGGAGGCTGCTGATGAAGTTTAGGCCTGCTGGAGTTACTTGCGGTTCTTGCTCGCCCCGCCTCCGCTTGTTGGCAGCCCCGTTCACCATCTCTAGAGTCTCCTTGTCAGTGGCGCTTTCTGATAGAAGTGGGAGTATAGGGAATATTTAGTTAAAACAGGGCAATAGAAAAGTGTATTGGTAACTAGAAGTTATTAGGTAGGAATATAGTAATAAAATGGAACGATGGCTGCTTAAATACTACACAATTCATTTCATATTGCTGGGTAAGTCAACATGTAGATACTTGAAAATAAAACTTACTTCGAATAAAGTCTGGACGGATGATATCGTCTGGGAAGTTAGCATATACCTCATGACCATGCTCTTTTATGTGCAGTGCAATTTTAGTGCCAACTTTCAGTACATAAAACTTAGAAATTTCTTTCCAAAGGCCGGTGCCAAAATAGGAGTCACCACCTTCATCAAGGGAAAGATTGTGCACTATAGATTATTTTGCATAGCAAGGGATGCACTGCAGAAAATGGAAGTATTGTTAAAGAAAATATGGTAACATGTAAATATGGGCCCAAATTGAAAGAACTGTATAGCAGTTAAAATCGAAGGACAAAAATCTATAATTAAACAAATAGGTTAAACATGATGTCATGGAAATATGAGAGTAATCAAAAGACAATACATCATTAATTTGCCTAATATAGAAAGAAGAGGGAAAAAAATCCCCTTTGACGTATATGGTGCATGTGGCACCTTTTATCCAAATGTAGCAATATTTAGAATATGTTCAGGAAAGTATGCCATGCCAACCAATTTAGGGTGAGATCGAACATACCGCGTGCATCCTCAAGTCATCTGGTATGGTGAGATGGCATTTCTACCAGAGGTTGCAAAAGTCCTGATGTGTCTGTCACTGTACACTCTATGAATGAAAGAAAATCCTCAAATCAGCTCGAATGAAGATGAATTCATGGCGATTTCGGCCGGGTGATTAAAGGAGGCAGATGAACTGGGATAAGAGATGATATACTATCTCATTAAATTAGTTACCTTGTTGTCCATGAGAAAGAACTCTTAGTATGGCAGATTCCTCAACCGAGCGGAGCTAGGTCAACCATGAGCAGCGTTGAGAAAGTCGATGGGGATAGGCGGCGGCTAGCAGAAGTGGCGAAATATGGTGGGGGTTGTCAGCAGCCTGGCGGCGGCGGCAGGCGGCGAGCTAAGTGGTTAGCACCATGATAGGCGGTGCCATGCATAGACGTGAAGGAGCTTGTGCAGGTGTGAATGGGGACCGGAGGGGGTGGCAGGCGCGGTGAGAGTTTTTGTGACGTGGGGATGGTGAGGGTTTTCTTTTTTATTTTTAAATTGGGTGGTGAGGGTTTTCTGTCCCACAAAGAATTTCGGAGGCAACGGTTTGCAAGAGCCAACCGTGTGTGATTGACGCAACAGGCAAAATGAAACTCATTGCACACGGTTCCAGTTTTGGGAACCGTGTGTGATTGACGTACTACCTCCATCCTGGTTTATTGGCCCCCTTTGTAATTTGTACCAAATTTTGACCAAATATTTAACTAAGAAATGTTTCGGCATGTCACCAAAAATTATATCATTGAACACTATGTTCAAATACGCATCCAACGATATAATTTTTGCTGACCTGCACTAACATTTTGTCAGTTAAATCTTTGATCAAAATTTAAGACAAATTAGAAAGGGGACCAATAAACGAGGATGGAGGTAGATTCCATCAACTGAACTGATTGCATGCATATCCCACAGTTAGACATAAGGAAACATAGATTAAACATACTCAGACATAGATAATAAGCGTACACGTACACAAGCATAGTTCAACCATAAGTAAATAGTTCAACCATCCTTAAGCATACTCAAGCGTACATAGTTCGATCCCACATCTCATCTCACATGCCTGCACGATCCTGAAGCTTCTCCAGGTATTCAGCGTACGTGTCGTGCACCACCCTGCGAAAATACTTATGCTTGAAGGAGCCAATGGCCCGTCCTCTTGCATGTGCCTGAACACTTTGATACGCGGCATGAAGCTTGTAGTTGCAAAATGGGCATCGATAGCCGCCTTCTCAGGTCCTAATACACCTGTTATGCATTCCCGCATAAAGCTCCCTCAGGATTTGCCTCTTGTACCTCCTCTGGACATCTTTATCCTCGCTGTCCACATCGTCCGACATCACCTATACAAATAGTAAAAAAAATGCGGCGTCAAATTAATCCTTACAAACTAATCTCTAGCAAACATTTGGCAGTTGCCAAAATTTGGCATCAAATCAATGTTTACATGCCGTGAAGTAGGATTAGGAATGTATGGCTATTTTTTATACATATCCAGAGATTATGGTTCGATTTTTAAGCACAGTCGTCTACGTACAGACCAATCTTGAAGGAAATAATGGCATAAACATATATGTAGGTCATTCAACATCGAACACTAACCCTAGTCGGATTACTAGTAGAAATCAATTGCACAGATGAAACAACTAATCACTTATCACTTGTACCATTCAAACAATCAATACACTACACGGAAACGAAACTTACTCATATTTCATGGATTGGGAGAACATAACCATAGGATTTCTATTCCATAAAGGGGGAGGCAGGAGTAAACAGAGTAACTCTAGGATCTATTTGACACATAAATGGATATAGATGACTAAATAGTTGTCCATCGTTGTCGGAGTGGTCGTCGGAGTCGTCGTCGGATTCGTCGCCCGTGTCGTCACCAGAGTCGGTGTAGAACTCCGCCTCCGAATGTGGAAGCTCGTTGATGTTGACGACATCAGGGTGCAGCAATAACTCGCCCATGGTGATGTGAACCTCTGTCTCCATCTCCATGCCATGCTCCGGTGCTTCAGCAACCCCGGCATCGCCACTCCCTCCGATGGGGCGCTTTGGCGGCATCCTCATACATTGATGGCTTTGAGGACTGAGAGCGGCGTCGAGGATGCAAGTGGAGAGAGAGGATTTTGTATGTGGCGAGTATGGGGGGTGCGGCCGCTCGGGCACACCATTAATATGGAGTAGTGGGAGTAGTAGGAGAGAGGTGGGCGGCAGTCAAACCGCTAGCTAGCCTCCCAGTGATCCTATGCACCGAACTGCTGGCATGCCTACCGTCGTTTCACACAGCTACTTGCACGCCTCCCGATGACACTACATAGCGAGCACACCTCCGTCAATTCAAACACCTGCACGAATGCCTCCCGGTCTGCCTATGCGGCGGACTGCTCGCATGCGTCCCGTCAACTCACGCCTCCTCGCATGGCACATGGGTCGCGTGGCGGCACGTATATAGTTTTTCGATTTGGATGATTAATGTTGTCGCTTTATTGTTTAACCGAAGCATGACACGTATCCATTATTGGTCTAATGTTCACGGTTCAAATAAATAATCCGTTTGGGATATTGGTTCCCAATTATTAATAATCACCCATTTGTAATTAGATAAATATTACATCAAAATTGGTCTCCAATTTGACAAAAAATAGTACAATTCCACTTTGTATTGGTGTCCATATGACAACACGATAAGTTTCATGAACTTCAAACAAGTTTTGGATGTACTAGAATTTAAAAATCAAGATTCTCGATGTTTGAAATTTCTTGCACGGGAGTAAACATGCACCCAGCGAGACACATGTGTTTTTGCAATCCATTTAGGTGCACTGTCACATGTGCATGTATCTCAAATTTTATTTTTGCACATTATACCCGTAGAAAATCAATCAATGTACTAAAACGTCTTAATGATCTCTATTTTTTTGAAATTAAAATGTCCCTCCTTTGGTAACATATGTTCACTGCGGCATAATTTAACAGGCATCGTAGTTGTGGTGGATTTGTGTTGTGTGTGTGTGTGCGCGCGCGTCTGAGGGAGGTGGCGGGTGGCTCACAGTACACTGCGAGTTGTGAGCCACCATGTGGGTTGGCCGTTTTGTTAGGAAGGTGCCACATCAGAGTCGTGAATTCTTTATTTAAAACATTACACAACCCTTTCATACAAACATGTTTTGGCCACATGCAGTCGATGGTTGCCCTACACTATACTCGATACTCGCATGTGACGCTTTCTGTGGGCCTGCGAGGTCGTCGTCCATCACTTTGATGAACAGCCAACAGTGAGGTTAATTTGACCAGTAAGGTAGAATCTTTTTCGTTTGTGTTATGGTGGGAGTATATATATAGTACGCGTCGAAGAGGTGGGAGGGGACTACAATATAAACTATATGTACGCGTCCGTGAACAAGTACACCTCACTCAGTGTCGAGACTTTTCGGTTTCTGAGGCACGTGCCACATCAAAGTTGTGAAATTGGCTATTCAAACATCACACAACACCTCTTTGGGCCACATGCATGTAGGCGGTGGTTATCCTAGGTAGGACACTCACATGTGACGCTTCCATCTGTGGGCCCATGAGGCCATCATCGATGCATGCATCACTTTGACCTACATCGGGAGAGGTTAATTAATTTCACCATCGAGCAGGATTCTTTTTGGTTTGTATTACGGTAGGAGCATATAGTATGTGTCGAAAAGTGGGAAGGGGACCATCATATGTAGTACGCTTCATTAACCTCGCTCTTTGTGGGGGTTTACGGTTTTTGAGGCATGTGGCACATCAAAGTTGTGCATTTTGGGTATTCAACATATGTTTGGCCCACATGCAAAGCTATGGTGATTATCCTCTCGTACCCACTTAAGCTGTTATCAGCGATATCGATGCTTTCCATCTGTGTGCCGACTTGGTCCATCACTACTTTTTGCCTGACAACGAGAGAGGTTAATTTGACTTAGGAGCAGATTATTTTTTTGCTTGTAATACGGTATATATTTAGGTCATGCTCTGGGATGACATGATACAGTTTGAGAACACACACACATGCATGTGTATGCATGAATCCCTCCCATCGAGTCAAAGTGGCTAGTACAACGACACGTAATGAATCGATCCATCTTGCACTGTGTGGGGACTATACGATTTTTTACGCAGGCGCCACATCAATGTTGTGAAATGGTATTCAAACGTGCATGCACACATCACCTCCATACATATGCATGTACTGGTTGTCTTCGAGCGGTCCACTCCCTCGCATGGTTATCGGTGACAAGCCTATATATTCGTGGGCCCACATGGACATCCATGATGACCTTGACCGACAATAAGATGGGTTACCATGGCGGATTCTTCCATTGGTTCGTGTTATCATAATATAGGTCATTGTGAGTTTCAGACCTAATTAAGTTTGAGCGCATACTATGCACGCATGCATGCATGAATCCCTGTCGTCGGCTTGAAGTGTGGTGTGACATACATATGCATCGCCAACCTATCCCTCGCTCAGTGTGGGGATTTCTAGTTCGAAAGCACGGTGCCACATCAAAGTTGTTCCAATGTGTATTCAAAAACACACCTCTCCATACATATGTTTGGGCCACATGCATGCAGTGGCTAGCTACTTGCATAATTATTGGCGAGCTAGCCCATCTCGGGGGTCGCATGGATGGCCGTCACTTTGACCAACAACAAGAGAGAGGTTGTACGACCAAGGTGGATTATTCTTGGTCCGTTTTATGATCCATCTTGGTGAGATGCCTCTCTAGCCTGCCGATTGAAAGTGTGAGTGGGGGGGCTGATACTTCGCACTTTGCTAGGTGAACCACGGTTGGGGGGCATGCATTCATAGCTTAGGATTCCCTTCGTGCCAACACGAGGAGGAGGCTGCTACTTCGCACCTTGCCAGGTGAACCTTGGCTGGGGGCATGCATTCATAGCTTAGGATTCCCTTCGGGGCTGACACGAGGGGGGCTGCTACTTTGCACTTTGCTAGGTGAACCTCGGTTGGGGGCATGCATTCATAGCTTAGGATTCCTTTCGTGCTAACACGAGGGGGGCAAGCAATATCGTGCGCTTTGCGAGGTAGGTGCCACATTGAAGTTGCATTTGGTATTTGAACATCGAACCACCCTTTTCATACATAAATTTGGTCCACATGCAAGTGTGTTCGTGTTCTGACCCTCTCCCGCGTCATTGCCAAATTTATGAACATTAGACAAGTCGGATGGTGCAACAGACACATTTCACTCAAACTAACCATGTGTCACACCGGTGCCCCTGTCACGCACATCCGCACAGTACATTGGGCTCCACAAGGCTTACCCACTCAAAAATATCTACCTGCCTATAGCTTTTTTCTGTTTGAGAACACACAATTATTATGTTTCGACCGTGTGTGTCGTTTCTTGTTCCCAATCCCGCCTGCATCCCACGAAAATATCTTCCCGCCTCAAGGGTTTTTCTGTTTCATAACACACGGTTGTTATCTCCGGACCATGTGCGATGCACCATCATCAAAATTTTCAATAGCCCCGGCATTTCACTCCCGCGTTTGACTCCCACGTAGTAAATTTTTCAGTACCCACATCATTTCCTCAAACACACCCCCGCCCCCCCACAACACACACACACCAAAACCTCCTCGGGGGCACGCGCACATACACACCCTCCCTTGAACAAAACCCTAGCAAGGTCCCCGCGGTCGCCGCCGCCGCAAGGCCTCCATTGTCAACATCCGCCGGTTTTCCCGTGTAGCTTACCCGCTGATCTCCATACCCAGGCTGCCTGAGTTTCAAAGATGACGCCTACCAAACGCCCCCTTTCCCACAGATCCCCATCCCCATCCCTATCCCCCACTCCAAAGCGTCGCAGCCTAAGCCCGACTACGTTTCCCGTGGAGCTCGAGGAGCGACTGGCCCAAAAGAGGTGTATCGCAGTCTCTTCGCCCGATGTTGTCAGGGAAGCTGACGACCATTACTGACCGCAGGCACTCAATCAGCGGGCTAGAGTATGCGGATATGTCGCATATGCCGGTTACAACATTGAGGTCGTCGATAGCGATGGACTGAGGCGGGCTATGTCACAGGTTAAGTGGCCCACCCCCAACCCCTCGGGTTCAACCACCGCCGATCTCATCCATGGGCCCGCCGTTGATCTCCTCTGGCTCGTTGTCAAGAATTTCCCATCCTACATCGCCATCGAGCCCCTTTTGTCATTTCTAAAGTACACATTCTGCGACGCTGGCTTGGGATCCACAGCTTCCAAGTCGGACCTCATCGATGGCGACCACGAGGAGGGCACCCTCTCTGGCTCTTCCAAGGGAAAAGATCCCATCTTCTCTTCCAAGGGGAAAGAACCTGTCTGTGACATCAGGGAGGGCACCCTACAGCCATGTTCTTCGAAGGGGAATGAGCCCATCTGCGACAACATGGAGCGCATCCAGGGTCCATGCTCTTCCCACGGGAACGATCCCATCTGTGACAAGTGAGGAAACCCATGATTTGTTTTGCCATGCATCTTCACACGGGGAAACCCATGATTTATTTTGTCGAGTCCCTTTTGTAGTGTTGTGAGAATATGTCCATTTTTAATTGCTATATGTTGTTGTTTGTAGTATGCCTTGTTTATTTCAGTTGTTCACAATGTGATGCTCTATATGTGCAATTATTTACTGTGTAGTACATTTCATCAATCCAGTTTGAAACATACCCATAAGAATGCATATATTTGCTTGTTGTTAAGCCTGTTATAGCTAGCATATGCCTCTTTTATTTTTTTTATTGTTCGGTTGTTTGTAGTTAGCATATGTCCAGTTTCAAATGCTATCTTTGGTTGTTTGTAGTATGCCTTGTTTATTCCAGTTATTCACAATGTGATGTGCTATATGTGCAAGTATGAACTGTGCAGTTCAATTTCATCAATACCAGTTTCAATAATACCACTATTAATGACTACATTTGGTTGCTGCATCTTGTAGTTAACACGCCTTTCCATTTTTATTTAACAATAACTAGTGTAATTAGACCGGCACAATACCAGTTTGAATGACTATGTTTGCTTCTTGTTAAATGTTAGGCATGTTGCAGTTAACACACGTTTCCACATGTTTTGCTTTACTAGCGTGCTTAAACCTGCACACTGAATCTATGTTTTGGAGATTATTTTGTCTGCCATGGATAATTTTGGTTGATGTTTAGCCTGTTGTGCTTAACATGCCTCTCTATGTACCTACACAGGACAGTTTTGGGAACGACTGCTATTTTTCATTGAGGTTAGTTTCATCCCATGGCTTATATATACTCGCTGTTCAAGATATCGGTAGCTAGTACCATATAGGCTGGGGGCTGATAAGGGACTAATCGGTGAATCGGACTTTTAACTGAATAATCTGTAACCCATTTATTGTAACTAGGTCCATATGTAATATATCCGAGGCCACGTAGTAACATGCACTATACTTAATGTCTAAATATGCAATCCTAGGCTACATAGCAACAAGGAAGAGTGTTACCTTAATGTTCTGATGATGCACAATACTGAACTTAGCTAGAGGTTAGAGTTAGTTTCTAGCTCATGACTAACCCTGGACTAACTTGGATGACAGGCTTAGATTGACAATAAATGCATGGCAATTAAACTATTTGTTTACACTATATGCAAGACAACAGCGAACTGCGGTACTAAGAACTCTGCAGCCTTCTTTTTACTGCCCATCATGAGATGTGTTAGATGACAATGTCTGAATCTTTTTCCTTTGCAGTGGTTCCCAAAGCAGTTTACTCAAGATTACCTCTCAAACTACATGATTCGTGTGCATGCAAAGGTTAAAGTATTTCTACCAAAACACGATGATTATCTATATGTTTTCATGAAGACTGTGAAGGATGGGAGGCCGACCATCACAAGGGGTTGGAGTTGTGCGTGCCTTCTGCATGGAGGAGGGCACAATATGGGCATTCCACTTCACTTTGTTCAGCAACCTGAATGTATTCCGCCTCTTTCTTTACCGTCTTTAATAGTACAAGTATACAACTGTGGCTCATCATTCTTTATTTGGTTCTTATGTAATTCTTGAGCATATGTACCTATTAATCGAATAATGCATTGGTTGTCTGAACCTGATGGGTATGAATAAAGCTAGAGCATACATTCAAATTCAAATCCGGTACAATTTGAAATAACACCAATTAAATTACGGGGAAATTACGCTCTCCATGTCGTTATGGCACACACGGTTGGTAAAACACAAATGTTTGCGATATACACCACAATCTGACATGGTTCATAGAGAGGAAACGTGTGCAAGCATGCAAACAGTTGTCGTTTGCAAAGCGTGTGCGATGTCAGACAATATCACATACAATGCGGGCAAACTAAACGTTTCTGATAGTTACATTACCATACACGATTCGCAACCATGAACTGTTTCTGATGAAGTATGCATCATAAACATTGCACCACAGAATAGCGTGTGCGATAGTTGTCGTGTACGACGATGTTATGATGGTCCGACGTTTCATAATCCTGTCCGACACTCGTACGATGATTAGCTAATCTTCTTAATTAGTTATCGTATACGGTTTGGGAAAGCGAATGTGTGTGATTGTATGCTTATCATCCACGTTCTATAATAGCGAACTGTTTGTGATGGGACGCGCATCGTAAACGTAGCACCACAGAATACTGATTGTGATGACAATCCAAGCACAAACGAGTAGGAGTACTGTATATGCATCTTGGCTCCCTATCCCTGATGATTTCTGGATCATGTGGGAAGGACCCCCCTATCGCCCACACTCACTTGGCGACGGTTGCAAATGACGTCACGGAAAGGGGTTAAAAACCATTTGTAGAGCGTCGAAGCGTACCAGTGATTACAAAGCTCCCCATGTAGCTTGCTCCATCGGCTTATCGAATAGTCGAACAACACCTAAATTTTTACTATTAGAGGAAAAAAGGTTCTACAGATACTAGCTAACGAACCGACCTCTTGGTTGGAAAGGGAAATAAATATGCTAGCCTGACCGGTCTCTTGGTTGAAAAAGGACAGAAAGTGGGGGTGTTGGGTCGACAATGCAACCGAGAATGAGCACGTCTAGATTTCTTGTGGTCACATAGGAAGGGTCACTCATGAGAACAAAAAATGCACAAATCCGGACATGCTTTGCATGTTTGCCGCACTCGGCAACACCTCTGCCTGACAACTTTATGCCTCGGTGGATGTAAAACATGCTTGTGCCTCCCCTGTCCCTATGCCCTTACTGCTGCTGTTAATCTAACATCACAGGTAAAATGAAACAATGCCACTGTAATGTGATGTCGTTGTTAAGTAATGTTGATGTCAATCTATTGCCATTGATAAAATGAATCAATGCCACCACTTTTCTATGAAATGCTTCTGTCTTGCTTTATTTCTCATAAAGAGTGTTTTGGGCTGTTACACTAAACTCTGACACTGGTAACATAGCTGCATCTCCGTTGAACTGCACAAAGTTTAATTGCATAACGGTTGACACGACGATGTGTTTCTCCTTTCCGCATTACCCTTTGTTGAACAATCATTCCAGTTAACCGTGCACATATGTACTGATCAAGTGCTACTCCCAATTTGTCATCACAGAGTAATAATGCAATTGTTATGCATGTTAATGTAAGCCCCCATTAATCTAGTGCTAGTGTTGATTTGATGTGATGGCCTTTGTTAGTTAATGGCACTTTTTCATACTGTCACTGTAATGCCATTGATAACATATGAGATGTTGTTGTTAATCACATACCACTACAAACAAATAACTATGCTTAAATAACCCTGCATATTGGTGCAAACAGGGTTGTCTATCTCCATATGGCGTCTATTTGTGCAAACGGAAGCACTGAAGGAAATATGCCCTAGAGGCAATAATAAAATTATTATTTATATTTCCTTATATCATGATAAATGCTTATTATTCATGCTAGAATTGTATTAACCAGAAACTTAGTACATGTGTGAATAATAGAACAAACATATTGTCCCTAGTATGCCTCTACTTGACTAGCTCGTTTATCAAGGATGGTTATGTTTCCTAACCATAGACATGTGTTGCCATTTAATGAACATGATCACATCATTAGGAGAATGATGTGATGGGCATGACCCATCCATTAGCTTAGCATTATGAACATTACAGTTTCATTTCTACTGCTTTCCTCAGACTATGAGATTATGCAACTCCCGAAGACTGGAGGAACACTTTGTGTGCTACCAAACGTCACAATGTAAAAGGGTGATTATAAAGGTCCTCTACAGGTGTCTTCGAAGGTGTTTGTTGGGTTGGCATAGATCAAGATTAGGATTGGTCACTCTGTGATTCGGAGAGGTATCTCTGGGCCCTCTCAGCAATGCTCATCACTATTAGCCTTGCAAGCAATGTGACAACTGACTTAGTTGCGGGATGAAGTATTACGAAGCGAGTAAAGAGACTTGCCAGTAATGAGATTGAACTAGGTATGATGATACTGTCGATCGAATCTCGGGCAAGTAACATACTGATGACAAAAGGAACAACGTATGCTGTTATGTGGATTGACTGATAAAGATCTTCATAGAATATGTAGGAGACAATATGAGCATCCAGGTTCCGATATTGTTTATTGATCGGAGATGTGTCTCGATCATGTCTACATAGTTCTCGAACCCATAGGGTCCGCACGCTTAACGTTTGATGACGATTTGTATTATGAGTTATGTGTTTTGATGACCGAAGTTTGTTCGGAGTCCCGGATGAGATCATGGATGTGACGAGGAGTCTCGAAATGGTCGAGACGTAAAGATCGATGTATTGGAAGGCTATATTCGGACATAGGAAAGGTTCCAAGTGTACGGTATTTTTCGGAATACCGGGGAGTTACGGGAATTCACCGGGAGAATTAATGGGCCTTATTGGGCCATACGGGAAAAGGAGGAGGCAAGCCAAGGGGAGGTGCCCGCCCATCGGTCCGAATTGAACTAGGGCAAGGGGGCGGCACCCCCCTTGCCCTTTCCTACTCCCTCTCTCTTTCCTTCTCTCCTACTCCTAAAAGGGAAAGGATTCCTGCTAGGACTTGGAAGTCCTAGTAGGACTCCATACACTTGGCGCGCCTCTAGGGGGGCGGACTCTCTCCCTCCCTCCTTTATATACGGGGGCAGGGGGCACCCTAAAGACACACAAGTTTCTCTTAAGCGTGCGTGGTGCCCCCCTCCACAGTTACACACCTCGATCATACCATCGTAGTGCTAAGGCGAACCCCTGCGCTGGTAACATCATCGTCGTCGCTACGCCGTCGTGGTGACGGACCTCACCCTCGTCCTCAACTGTATCAAGAGCACGAAGGACTTCATTGAGCTGAACGTGTGCTGAACGCGGAGGTGTCATACATTTGGTACTTGATCGGTTGGATCGCAAAGAAATTCGACTACATCAACCGTGTTATTGAAACGCTTCCGCTTTTGGTTACGAGGGTACGTGGATACACTCTCCCCTCTCGTTGCTATGCATCACCTAGATAGATCTTGCATGATCATAGGAAGTTTTTGAAATTACTGCGTTCCCCAAGAGTGGCATTCGAGCCAGGTCTATGTGTAGATGTTATATACACGAGTAGAACACAAAAGAGTTGTGGGCGATAATAGTCATATTGCTTACCAGCATGTCATACTTTGATTCAGAGATATTGTTGGATGAAGCGGCCCGAGCCGACATTACATGACCGCATTCATGAGACTGGTTCTACCGACGTGCTTATGCACAAAGGTGGCTTGCGGGTGTCTGTTTCTCCAACTTTAGGTGAATCGAGTGTGGCTATGCCCGGTCCTTGTTGAACATCAAAACATCACACTTGATGAAAATCGTTGTGGTTTTGATGCGTAGGTAAGAACGGTTCTTGCTAGAAGCCTGTAGCAGCCACATAAAACTTGCAACAACAAAGTAGAGGACGTCTAACTTGTTTTTGCAGGGCTTGTTGTGATGTGATATGGTCAAGGCATGATGTGATATAAATTGTTGTATGAGATGATCATGTTTTGTAACAAAGTGTGACGCCCCGAGAGCGATGCACCAGTTGCCCTCCATTTTTTTTAGTTGTTGTCGTGTTTTTTTGTGTTTGTTGCATTATCATAATTGTTTTGCATATTTCATTCCTATATGTTTGTTTCCATGTTCATGTTGAGTGCTTGTCATATTTTGCTTTTTGCATCATGTTCTTCATCGGTTATATTGTATGGCCATTCCTATCTCTTGTCATATTGCTTTTGGTCATTCATGTTGTTGCCATGAACATCATGTGCATTGCACTCATCCTTATATTACATGTTACTTTCATGTTGTGTGTGCATCAACCCTTACTATATCTCTCCCAAGCCATGCCCATGTATCATCACCTCTCCCTTCCTTCTTCCTTATGTTTTTGCAAGTGACATATTTGCCTCCTCCATTAATGTTCGTTTATTTCCTGATGATCTTTCTCGATGCCTTATACCTCTCTGTCAAATATCATCCATTTTGGAGTTGTTTTGGTCGGGTTCAAAAATGACTCAAGTTGGAATTTAATTCAAACTTGAATTATTTTTCTATCTATAAAATTTCCAAGGCAATTTATTAAAATGGTGCATAATTCAAGCATTCTTGAGATATTTGTATTCCAGCCTACTCCTTCTCCAAAGTCCCTGTGATTTTTTCACTTTGTTTTCTGCCTCAGAAATTCGAGAAACAAAAATTGGAGAAGGGAGAGAGAGCGCAGCAGCCTAGCTTCCAGTAGCAGCAGCAGTAGCCCGGCACAGTAGAGAGCAGCCTAGCAGCAGCCCACTTAGCCCCTCCAGATCCCTTTCTCACTCACAAACCCACCTACCCTCTCTCTCACCTGTCCTACGTGGCTACGCGGGACCCAAACGTCAGCAGATGAAGATGTAGCTTTCACCTGCCTTTTTCTTCTAGCTCGCTCCCTCTCTTTGCACGCACGCCATGGACACAGGGGCACCATGGCGCCCGCGCCCCTATATAGCCTAGTCCTCCGCCCTAGAGTTCCTTCCCTCCCCTTTTTCCTCCTCTGTCGCCGCCAGCAGGTAGTTCCTCCCCTCGCGCCCGCTGCCTGACCACCCAATCTCCATGACCGAGACGTGCGAGAGCTCGTCTTCGCCGTAGGAGCTACCACCGACCACCTGCTTCCTCAACGGCACCGCATGATGTCAAGACGTCACACCAATATCCTGTTCTTCCCCTGCAACACGGACGCCAAGCCGGAGGCCCTCTTCTCGTCGTCGGCCTCTCCTTCTTCTTCCTCGGGTCAACCTTGTCGCCGGCTAATTCGTCACCCCCTTGTGTCCCTGAGCTCGAACAACTCCGACAAGCCCCTCTATGTGAGCAGCCGCATCTCCCCACAAGTTTTCCCCGTTCGTTTGCGCCATGTTTTGTCCGTCTACTTCGATCCTGTTAGAAGGGAGAGAGGGATTTGGTGGAATAGTGTGTTGTATTACTTGAGCCTCGTGGGCATATATATATAGGACTACAATGATCTACTTGGAGTACAAGATAAGCCAGAACAAATCCTAGTCTATCTCGTCTTTCCTAATAATCAATATACTCAACATCCCCCTGCAGTCACAACGGTAGCGACACAGACGGTGAGACTGTAGAAGAATCCGAAGGCAAGATGACGGACACCCCCCCACAGTCATAACGGTCGACGTATCACGGAGTCGTGGCTGGAGTGGAAACCGCTAAGGTTGCTCAAGCATGCGGTAGCCCTTTGTGCCGTTTGTCGATGTAGCCGAGAATATATGTGGTGGAGTTGTGGTCGAGGTAGCCGTGCGAACAATGCCGTGGTCGATGTCGAGTCGGGGTAGCCGGTGTCGAGGAAGTTACTGTGGAGCCGAAGGCGCAAGAGGGCGCCGCGTTAGCATGGGCGCAGTCGTGTCGAAGTAGGGGTGCACCGGGAAGAAAATGTTGGTGATGACGCATCGCGGCGGGTTTGCCAAGCCCAGGGACGAAGGCACGCACCAGTGTTGCCAGCACCGGGCATGCGTAGACGGACGAAGACGAAGTTGACGAAGCACCGACCAGGCTTGCCAGGCCCGGGGACACATCGTGGATGAAGGCACACAATTGTTACCAGCACCGGGCATGCATAGACGAGGGACCTGCACGAGCTGTAGGCCATGTCGGAGAAGTCGGAGGGGCCAGCAGAGAAGAACTCGACAACGATTGCGGCGTCCATCAGCGCGGGGCCGATGTCACCAACGGTGGTCAGAGTAGACGAAGTTGTCGGGGTAGATGACGGCGATGCTGGCGATGAGCTGGTGCTTGGACGAAGACGAAGGGCTGGACGGGCAACGGCGGCGGCTATGAAGGTAGCGGCAGCGGCCAAAGAAGAGCGGCGGCGGCGGCGGCTAGGTTAGGAGTGCGGTGGCGGTGCTCGAAGTAGGCGAAGAAGTCTGACAGTGTGACGAAGCCAGCCCAGACGGTGGCGTTCCCGCGCCAAGGGAGACGACGCGGCGCATACCACAAGAAGTCGACGCGCGGGGACGGTGAAGTTGACCGTAGGCCGAAGTGCTAGGGCCTGAAGGGGCGACGCAGCGGCGACAGGTGGGTCAGGGTGACGGCGGAATGACCTCGGGGCAGCGGCGAGGACCGCGGGCCGCGACGATACGGCCCGAAGGCGCAACACAATGGCGGTTCGCGAGTCGGTGCAGCCGCGGGGACGGCCTCGGGGCGGCGGTAGGGACCGCGTATCGTGGCACTACAGCCCGAAGGGCCGACACAACGGCGATGCACGAGTC
The DNA here is from genome assembly GCF_002162155.2 of Triticum dicoccoides. Classification (NCBI taxonomy): domain Eukaryota; kingdom Viridiplantae; phylum Streptophyta; class Magnoliopsida; order Poales; family Poaceae; genus Triticum; species Triticum dicoccoides. The sequence continues at coordinate 248,211,222 of NC_041381.1, forward strand.
GATGGAGCCGCGAGGAGAACCACGGGGCTGCGGCGCTGCGGCCCGATGGGGCCACGCAGCGGCAGCTCGATGCTCGATCGGCAGAGAGGCGCGCGGTACTCGGGACGATCTTCACGGGACCCGCGGAGGTGGGCGTAACCGACGGACCAGGTCAGTCGGGCGGCATAGATGAGGCGGATCGCGACGGCGAGCGGGTGATTGAGCCGATCGCGTGCAAGGTCGGGGGCGCCGCTCGGTGGAGGCGGCGTGGCGGCGGAGTCCGAGATGAGGTCAGCGACGACGGACGGCGTGAGACATCATGCAGACGAGCTTGTCAGCAATGGCACCTGGGCTGCCAAAGCAGCGCCAGCGCCCGGGCAGCGAGGCCCGAGCGACCAACTGAGTAGCGGCGTCCAAGTTGAGGTAGCCGACGAGCCTGACATAGCCGTCCCGACACAACGGATAACGAGGCCGGCGAGGTAGACCGCCGGGCCTCCGTGTAGACGCGACGGAGGCGCGTGACGTGGATCGATGGGTGGGCTGGCGTGCGAGCGACGGCTATGATTGGCCGTCGCGGGACGCGAGGCTGCTGGGTCGGGGGGATGCAGGTGTCCCGGTCGGAGCAACACGGTAACGGCCGGCGCAGGGCGACGGGCGGACGGCGGCTAGCCCTAACGGGCCGCCTCGGCATGCGGGACCGCCGGATCGGAGGAGAGGCCGGCTGGTCGCGCCAGGGTCGGAGTAGAGGCGCACGGGGGTCGACGGCGGCGGTGGGCGACACAAACCGATCAAGATTAGATCTGAAAACCAAAAAGAAAAATGCCGATCAAAAAGTAGAGGTGCACGGGGGTCGGCGGCGGGCGGCGGCGGCTGGCGAGAGAGCGAAAAAACCTGGAGCAAGGGCTCGGGAAAAAGACTCTCTAGGGCAGCCGGCCAACACGGCCGGCGAACGAACCCTAGGTACGGGCGGCGCGGCCCCCAACGGCGGTCATGGAAGCGGCGGCTGCTAGGGTTTTGATCATGATTAGGCTGATGCCATATTAGAAGGGAGAGAGGGATTTGGTGGAATAATTTGTTGTATTGCTTGAGCCTCATGGGCATATATATAGGAGTACAATGATCTACTTGGAGTACAAGACAAGCCAGAACAAATCCTAGTCTATCTCGTCTTTCCTAATAATCAATATACTCAACAGAGCCCAAGCGCTCCTCTATCGAACCTCGTCTCCGGCGAGTGTCTTGACCTCTCCTTGTTTATCGTGCATGTTCAGTAGGGTCGCGTCGTTCCATAGAGTCGATTCCCTCTTTTAGTGCGCCGTTTTGGTCCTTGATTCGTCGGGTCCAAGCTCCACCTTACCTCCACTGTTTCCTCGTTGCCGATGGTGCCCTATCATCGTCTGGAGGTGTGCGAGACACGCGGGAGCGCGATTTCTTGTTGTGAGTGTTCACGCGCCGCCGCTGCTCGGTTCGTTCACCGGTCAGCAGCTCCGACGAGCTCCTCCTCCGCTCTCTGTGCACAACGCACCTCCTCTATTTTGCTCTGCTTCGGCAGTCGCATTCCCGAGTCGAGCCCATGCTCATGCTCGAGCACCGCATCTGCACAAGCGCATGGCCGCGCTTGATTGCGAGCTCGTGGCCTTGCTTCATCTTGCTGCCGCCATGGCCGAGGCGACCTCGAGCTCGTCCTCGAGTCTTCCCGCGCACCCAAGCCTCTTGCACGACGTCTCCTCGTAGCATACCAACGTCCATCTTCCGCACGCTCGCCTTGGTTTTGTAGCTGCAGTTGTGGCTGCATATGCCCGCTAGAGCACGTCGTATGCCTCCTGCCTTGTCGTACTTCATAGCCGCAGCCGTAACCATGTCCAGCGAGGCTTGGCCTCACGCATGCCCAGTAATCCACACACACCCGCGCATACTCCCCGCTGCACACAGGCACATACGCGCATGCTGCCATGCGTGCCCAGCCACAACAGCACAGCTAGCAATTTGTCTCTGTCATTGCTATTCAGTTTGGTTCAGATAAACTCGACCTCTTGTGGAATCTAGCTCCAGAACCATTACAAGCCACAAACACCACTATGACGTAGTGTCTACCGCCCTTGAATTTCAACATAGAGGTCCTGGGATCAAATCCCAGCAGCCTTATTTTTATTTTTTGCTTCCTCTATTTCTTTTCCGAAACGTGCACATCTAGCTGCTTGGGCCAATTCCACTTCTGGGCTTTGCGCGGCGAGCTGCTTCCGGCCCGTATCTGTTTATTCATGTTGCCTGTATCTATTTATCAATGCTATCATTTTGAATTGTTAATAGCTAAATATCCATGCATCCAAATAAAGTTTGTCATATATGCATATTGCTCAGATTTTCATGAACTTTCATGATATGCAACCTTCATCCATGTTAAAAATGTTTAAAATTGTTGTTTGCATTTATTTGCATAAATGCCATGCTAAAATGGTTTATTTGTTAACTAAATAACCGTAGCTCGGAATTAAATGTTCTTTATATGTAAATGGGGAAGAAAAATGCATAGATTAACTTGGTGCACTTTATTTTGCTGTTTAAGAACTTTAAAATATAGTTTAGGATAGAACAGTACAAATTTTTGAAATATGCATATGGGGATTTTCCGGTTTTGTTGTCCGTTGTTCCGGCCCCATTTAAACTTGCCTAGATAGGTAGTTTTATTATGCTTCACCTCCTACCATGTTAACAAATTTTAACCTTGTCATGCATCATACTTGGTTTTGCATCATGCCTTGTTTATGTGTTGTGTGGTTACCGTGTGGTTTGCTTCTTTCCGGTTATGCTTCTTCTCGATAGTTCCTGTTTCGTTGCGACCGTGAGGATTCGTTCGACTATGCTTGGTTCGTCTTCGTCTATTCGTCTTCTTCATCGACTCGTTCTTCTTCCTAGCGGGATTTCAGGCAAGATGACCATTACCGTCGATATCACTTCTATCTTTGCTTGGTAGGTGCTTCGCTCTATCGCTATGTTGCGCTACCTATCACTTGTTTACCATGCCTCCCATATTGCCATGTCAAGCCTCTAACCTACCTTCCTAGAAAACTGTTGTTTGGCTAAGATACCGCTTTTTCTCATCCCCTCTTATGGTGTTGCTAGTTGCACGTGAAGTTGAAGATTGCTCCATGTTGGAGCATGTTTATCTTGGGATATCACAATATCTCTTATTTAATTAATGCATCTATATACTTGGTAAAGGGTGGAAGGCTCGGCATTATGCCTGGTGTTTTGTTCCACTCTTGCCGCCCTAGTTTCCGTCATACGAATGTTATGTTCCTTTATTTTGTGTCCCTAACACGGTGAGGGGTATGGGACACTCTTGATAGTTCGCTTTGAATAAAACTCTTCCAGCAAGGCCCAACATTGGTCTTACCATTTGCCTAATAACAACTAAAACTTAAATAGGGGATTTTCGCCGGCCCCCTAGTATTTTTAATCAACCCCCGGGCTAGTGCTCCTCTGAGTGTTGGTCTGAACTAGAGCACTGTGCGGGGCTGCCCCAGGGCAACCTAGGTTATTTTGGCACCTATATGCGTCGCTCATCCGTGGTGCCCTGAGAACGAGATACGTGCGGCTCCTATCGGGATTTGTCGGCACACCGGAGGTCTTGCTGGATTTGTTTTACCATTTTCGAAATGTCTTGTGCACCGGGATCCTGAGTCTGATCGGATATCCCGCAATGGAGGATTGTCTCCGCGGATCATGAGCTTATAATGGGTAATTTGGGACACCCCTGCAGGGTTTAAACTTTCGAGAACCGTGCCCATGGTTATGTGGCAGATGGAAATTTGTTAATGTCTGGTTGTAGAGAACTTGACACCAGATTCGAATTAAAATACCCAACCGCATGTGTAACCGTGATGGTCTCTTTTCGAGTGGGTTGAGAAGAGAACACAGTGGTGTTATGTTTGAACATAAGTAGTTCAGGATCACTTCTTGATCATTACTAGTTTGCGACCATTTGTGTAGCTTCTCATCTTATTCTTGTATTTGTAAGTTAGCCACCATATCATGCTTAGTCGCTGATGCAACCTCACCACTTATCCTTTCCATACCCATAAAGCTTTTCTAGCCTTGATACCCATGGTAATGGGATTCCTGAGTCCTCGTGGCTCACAAATTACTACAATAACAGTTGCAGGTACAGGTAATGCAATGATCATGATGTGAGAGCGATGCTTGCTTGTGTAAGTTCTTCTTCTGCTTCGTCGTTGAGGGGATAGGTTCCTGATCGGCAGCCTGGCTAGTAGGGTGGATGTCGTTTGAGTTTCTATTTGTGTTTCATCCATAGTCGGATGTTGCTTTTATGTATGATGTGGTTGTATTCATGTGGCATTGTATGCCTCTTGTATGTATCCCCAACTATTATGTAACGGTACGATGTAATGATGTCCACCTTGCAAAAACGTCTCCAATATGCGCTTCTATCCTTGGTGGGACCTTCAAGTTCCTTTAGGAAAGGGTCGCATATTGGGCGTGACAAGTTGGTATCATAGCCTCAACTGACCATAGGAGCCCCCTTGATTGTTCGTAGTTTGGCCCTTGTCGAGTCTAGAAGAAAACTGTTTTCGGAGTCTAGTTATATCGGAGAGTAGGAATTCTTTTTACTCTTCAGCCCCTTTGTTTCTCTGGTGAGGAATCTTGACGTAGATGTTTTGATATGCTCCTCTTCCCCTTCAAGTTTTCTTTAGGATCACGCAGTTGGTTTTCTGATCGTTGGTTCTCAGCTCTTTTCATCCGGTGCATTTCTCGTCAAGACGATTCGACCCTCTCTGTTTTTGCAAGTTCATTCCTCAGTTCTTTCTCAGCGACGAGGTTTTCCCCGTCCTCAATTGTTTTCTTTTTCCCGCCATCCCACCCCTTTTACTTCCCAGAGTCCGAATCTCTTTTCGAGCATCAATTTCATTTGTGTGGAGTTTCTTCAGTCTTCCCTCAATTATTTCAACCGGTGAATTCTCGTTTCGTTCGACATTCTTCATCGCTTTTTCTTTTTTGGTGGACTCAATTCAAGTTTTTGGTGTTGATCGTATTATTTTCCTTGAATAAAGTGTTCCCCTTGCTCGTTCGCCTCTCGCCATTTAATCATTCCGGAGTGCTCAAGACATCTCAGGAGATTCGTCTGTGTTCCAGTTAATTCAAGGTTGTCACCTCACTCAAGCCCCGAAATTGTTCCGGCGCATTCACTCTTCTATCATTCATTCTCAACGGTGTTTCTTTTCAGTGGGCCCTAACCCACAAGTCTTTTCCCAGGATCTTACCTGACTCTTCTAATTATTATGGAGTTATTCTCAAATTCTTTTCTAAGTGTGACATAAGAATGGATTCCATCAGTCACATGCCTTCTCCAAGATCGCTGTCAAATTCTTTTCATTGTTGGTTCAACCCTTCCTCTTTTCATTCGTCCGGAGTGTCTCAACAATTTTGGTGTTGTTTCTCGTTGTCATTCTCTACAATTGAAGACTGAAGAAGCGTTTCTCTAAATCTTGTCCATTCTCTCGAAGATTCGCGGTTCTAGTTTCTTGTTATCCTCTCGAATTACTCCGTATGTCAGATATTCTTTTCTTACCCATCCAGAGTTTTTTCAGGAGTTGATTTCTGTTTCGTTTGACCGGAGGCCATCATTCGAGAAGATTTCTTAGTTCTAAGTTTTCAGCTTCGTTCTTCAATTATTTGGAGTTGTTGCCTCTACGTTCGTCTCCATATTATCCCAGCGCATATGTTAAGTATTCTTTAATCAGCTCGTGATGTCTTTGTTTGTTTGCATCAAAATCGCCTCAAGCATATTTGTTCTTCTAATTCTTTCCGGTGATTCATTCTCTTTCATCAGTCATTTTCGAATTTTTACTGTGGTTCCTTCAGCATTCCTCTTCCTTTGTCATCATATCAATTCATCCGTTCTTTCGAATCCTACCGGTGGTTCGTTGAAGACCTTGCTCAAGGTTGCGCCATATACCCCCACTACAAAAAAATACACTTCCATGATGATACGTGTGTTTGTCACAATAGGTCGTGTTTTTTTTCATGCATGTACATCCATGACGATTTTATGACAAAATCAAGATAGTCATACTTGTGCTGTCATAGAAGTGTTCCATGACATTACCAAAATTATCATCATGGAAGTGTCCACTTCCATGACGATAAATCGCGCGTCAGAGAAGTGCTTTCATCAAGGGTGACCGACACGTGGCATCCACCGTAACGGAACGCCGTTAAGCTATCGGGTCGGGTTTTGGATCCAATAACCCGTTAACAGCCCCGGGGATTTTCCACGTGTAAAATCATCATTGGCTGGAGGAAACACGTGTCGGCTCATCGTAGGATCAGATGTCATCCACTCATTGGACAGAAGGCGCCTATGATACGTCGACACGTGGCACGACCCATCAAGTTTAAATGGGCCGGCCCAACTATGGACCCACAAGATTTTGCGGACCATAATGGGTCGGCCCAGCTAAAGGCCCACGAGATTTTGCGGACCATAATGGGCTGGCCCAGCTAAAGGCCCACAAGATTTCGCGAGCCATAATAGGCTGGCCCAGGTAAAGGCCCACAAGATTTTTGTGTGCCATAATGGGCCGACCCAGGTAAAGGCCCACAAAATTCTTGCGGATCATAATGGGCCGGCCAGCTAAAGGCCCATGAGATTTCGCCGACATTAATGGGCCGGCCCAGCTATAGGCCCACAAGATTTTGAGGAACCTAGTAGGCCGGCCCATTAACTGGCTGCCATGTTTTGGGCCAAATGCCGGCCCATATTTGATCCGGTCTATTAATGGCCTGCGACATTCCGGGCCTAATAATGGTCCATATAAGATCCGACCCGTTAAAAGCCTCCCACTTTCTGGGCCAAATCACGGCCCAGATCAGGTCCAGCCCTTTAAAAGGCTTTGGGCTCAATTATGGCCCATATCAGATTCGGCTCGTTAACTGGACGCTATGCTTTTGGGCCCACTTGCTAAAGGCCCATTTAGTAATTCGGCCTGATATTAGTTTCGGCCTGTTAAGGGCCCATTTAACATTTTGGCCCTATATTAATTTCGGCCTGTTAAAAGCCCGTCATATAGTTGGGCCTAACTACGACCCGGTTTGCATCCGGCCTGCTCGCAGCCGATATCTGATTGGGCCAAACAAGGACCGAGACAACTTTGGCTTGTTAAAAGCCCGTGAATTGATTCGCACATTCATGGGCCGGGGTCCATTTCGGGCTGTTGCCGGCCCGTGAGCTATTTGGCATGTTTCAGGCCCAACCTACTTCTTAGCCTCCTAAAAGCCCATTGAGTTTTCTTGCGAAAAGAGATCCGGGGGTTACTCGGCCTATTAAAGGCCCGAATCTACTAGTGGGCCAGTTTGACAGGGCCCATGATGCGGATCATACATAGTGATTGCATGACGGCCTGATTATGTACCGTAATTTTACGGTTTGGCCGGTTTACTGCGAAGACATGATATATATACAGTAAAATAACTGCGGCATCGTGAATAAGAAAAAACCTAGACTATACAATAAAGAAATTACGGCATATTACATCCATAGGGCATCAAAGTTCGCCACTATAATAATAAAGCACAAGCAGACAGCAGATTACATACACTGGGCGTCAAAGATCGCCACCAGTGCAAATAAACACGCTGACAAAATAATATACAAAACCGACAACACTTCAATAGAGTTCAAGAAAGGTTAGCCCTGCTGGGGAGCTGCAGCGCAAGCACCTGAGCAAGATGATGAGACTGCGCTTGTTCAACACTTATATCTTCCTCACTCTGAAAGATAAACAAGCAGACAGATGACAGGTTTTGCACATAAAAGTATCAGTGCTGACAATTCATCACATTTCTTACTGACGAATAAAGTGACACAGTTTAAAATTGCATTAACACAATATGGTATTGTTCAGGTCAAGACATGGCAGGAAATGACATTGTGAAGGAGTTGGCAGCTTCACGACACCACTGGATTACAGATCAAGAACTCATAAGTAGCAATGGTTAGTGTGCTGTCAATTTATCCCATTTCATATTGGCAAATAAAGAGACGGTTTAAATAATAGTAGAATGATATGACATTGTTCATAGTTAAGACATTGCAGAATATGACATTGTGCTGCAGTGGGTAGGTTCACCACACCACTGGATTACGGATGAAGAGCAGAAGCATACATGCAGTGCAAAAGAAGATCACTTGCTCTGTATAGTTTAATTTACATGGTATGAAGAAGGAACTTGGTTGAACAACTGAAAACTTAAATTGAGAAGGACAAACTTTTGTTTATGAACTACATAATAAACTTTAAACATGCAATTTGATGCAAACACCAAAATAAACAACTGTTGCAGTCATGCCTAACCAAATATACACAACATAGTTTGAAGGCTTGAGAAGGACAAACTTACATTACTGGTGAAGATAGGCTCTATAAAGCCCTTGTCCATGCTGATGGGGGGGGGGGCAATTCAAGAAGTTTAGCACATAATCTTCTTCATAAGCATTGCCTTTATTCTACATTTTGTTAAGTGTAAATATAGATGTGATAATATACGAAAAATGGAGAATGTTTAAGATAAGATGAAGAGTGATGCTACATAACCAAGTAGCTATAAATGTATGTGCAGCGATACAGGCAAAAGGCACAGCCAAGAGCAATGCACAGTTAAACTTCTTCAGTACCAACCTTATGGTAAGAGTAATTATAGATCTGATGTGTAGAAAATGGAGGGCAAAGGAAAATAAGCTGCAGAGTGATGGTACATGAACAACTACCTATCTAGATAAGTACACTGATAAAGGGCAGCATGTACTTACAAGAACAATGCAGAGCTAAAAATATCATTGGCATTGGATATATTCTACACTAATGTAACCATTCATACAAATCAGATAATTTGGAGCAAACAATTGATAAGCAAGCTATCATGCATAGTGCTGTCACATAATGAACCAGGTATGTATGCAAGTACAGTGATACAGGACATCAGGTACTAACAAGAGCAAAGCAGCGGGCAGCATATTTGTGATATCCTGTCGTTCTTTTCAAACCGGAATTCTTCTTCGAGCAGATTTCCTGCAAAAAAGATCCGTAAGGCACATGCAGAAAAGTAGAAGTTCAAATTGTCATGTGATTTCATAGACAGTACCTCATCCTGGGAACGAGACCAGTGCATAACAAGGTTTTCCATTCAATGTCTTCTAAATTTAGCACATGAGACTTCATCGGAAATTCATTTATAGACTTGCCATGAAAGTGTGATTTCCTCAGGTAACACCGATACTGCTGCAATGCTTCCTTGAAAAGCGCAAGCAAGCTTTGCTTGTCATGACTATCCAGATTGACCCTCGCCTAGTTACAACAATGTAATGTAAATCATTGATGTGTTCGATCAGCAGAAAACAGGAAAATAATATCCATGAATAATAGCACTTACACGTAAGTTGGACAGGAAGATGTGAAAATGGTGTTTGTCTTCACTATAATCTTCCCATGATGGGAATATATGCACGTAGTCCCTAACAACATTGAAAGCATTGTCTTTTAAACTAGGAATAAATGGAATGGGGTTCCAATCTGCAGGAATTGGCCATCTCTGTAGTTGGGATAGGTCTTCGGCCGGTGGACATGCTGTACCTTTTGCTGGAGTGGGATTTTTCTATGGTACGGCTGGTGCTATGGCAAATGAAATCGATATACCTTTTGCTGGAGTGCAGGTCCTGTGTGGTGGGGCTAGTGGTGTGGCCAGTGAAGTATGGGTACAGTCTGCTGGAGTCGGTCCTATGTTTTGTGTCACTGGTTGTACAACCAATATAAGTGGGGCGCTGTCTAATTTCTCTGGCACCACCATGTTTTTCAAGGACTTTGCTGGTGCTCCTTAAGGTTCGGCAATCACCCTCTTCCTTTTTGGTGTCTGATGCACAATAACAACATTTGAGTGGAAAAACATGGTATGATGATAGATGGAATATGTATTGATAATGGATGGGCATGGCATCTCGAGTTATATGATGAGTAAACTAAGCAGATGGTGGTGCAACAAAGTAGAAGAAATGCAAGACAACATATGCAAGATACGCGCAATCAATAAAACCTTGCCAAATTAGAACATGCACCTTGATGGGTGAACAGGACATGCCATCTGCCTTTGACTCCTCGAGGTTAGAATAGTCATTATGATGATATTCTGAACAAGAATCAATAGGTGGGGAGCGTACGAGTTTCATTGCTTCCAGAATGGCACTCAATGCCTTGGTGCCAATTTTGTAAGTCATTGCAGTGTTCCACAATATTCTTCTGATGCGCGGATTCTGATATTCACTGTAATTGCATATAATATCTGAGAACCATGAAAACATAAATAGTTGTGAGATTATCTTTGTAATGCAGATGATATTCTAATATAGGGGCGCCCCTGTAAACACTTATGTGCTATCATTGGATTCTGATGAGAGAGCTCATGTGTTCTCTAATATGGTGCGTGCATTTATATAATCTGGCACAAGTACACAAAAAAATAGGCTCCAGAAGTAAGGATAGCCGGTAGATGATAGGTTCATAATATACTGTATCGAGAGTTTATTGCCAAACCATGATAACAAGAGCACACAGCAACTAGGCAGATCATAGTGTACATAACAGGGGTACACCATAACCACGATATATAAATCGGGAAAGTGGAACTGGCTTGAAAATAAGGTGTTGTATTGCCGCTAGTAATTGAAAGCCTATCGATCACGTATAGGCCAGCTCTATCGAACATGGTAAAGAAGAGCAAGCAGATTTTGGATAATAAAATGTTGGTTGCGCAGTGCCCACACATGATGAACCAGAGCGCATTAAGAATGCAACTCCCAGCTGTCTCTCGACCATTTCAGGCGGTTGGATGAAGATCCTACGTCTCCTAACCCTTCTTCTTCCTCGTCTCTGATTCTTCCCATACAGAACACCGCACGGGCCGCCGGTCGGACCATCGGCCCCCACCGCCTGTGTTCCTCCGCCACCCCCACCCCCCACCCGTGTTGAGTTTCCTTCGTTCGGCGAGGCCCCACAACCACCCGAGCCCCTTGGATCGCACCGGCGAACTCCAGCGAGCTCTGAAAAATCGACTGACCCAATTTTGAAATTTAGTCTACTGTGATTTAACTAGTGTGGAATATAAAAGGGGAAAACCATAAGCATTGGGAGTATAGTGTTGAGCGTGCCATGGCGGATCTGACGGTGCAAACCGGACAAAGGCAACTTCGCAACCAAGACAAGAAATCAGAGTAAAGAAGTGGCGATCTATTTTCTTGCTGCGATAAATAAATTGAGCAGATACGAAAGAGTACCGCCTCTGGTGCGGCGCCGTGTACGCATCTGCTGAGAATTTGACGGTGTTGTGGTAGCGATGGCTGTCGACGGCGTGGAAGCAGATCTAGGAGGGTAGACGGTGGCGGCGAGGCGCGGTGGACGAGACAGTCGTAGGAGTGGTGGCGGCAAGGTGGACGAAGGCGGTGATGAAGTGAGAGGATGGGATGCAAGGATCCCGGTCCGAAGGTGTGGATGAGAGAGGTCGATCTCTTGTAATGGACGGCGGCGTTGGGGTATCAGCTCCGGCATGGTGGAGGAGGACGGCGGTGGATAGGGTGGAGGACAGCGGCGGACGGAGGAGGGTGGGGTGGAGAGGGTGTTTTGGCGCCCACGGAGTATGAATGGGGAAAAGGGAGGTAGAGAGGAAGGGGGAACCATGTATTCAAGGCGCGCTTGTCTCAAATGCGAGGAAATTTACAAACTTAGCCCCTGTTTCAAATTTCTTCTACATCACAGCAACATTAGTCGGTTGGGGATAGGACGGTAATCTCGCATACACCGAATATTTGCCGATGAGAGTTTGTTTTTGGCGCCCATCGTGTATGAATATGAATCGGGGAGGGAGTCGATTTAGGCCGGGGGCACACTGTGTTTTGGCATCCATCGTGTATGAATCCGAGTGAGAGGCGGTTACATCACGTTTGGGTGAAATTACAAACCTACCCCTATCGAAACCTATAGAAATCCAGCAGATAGGCTTTGCATGGCAGGGATACGCAGTAGTGATTTCCATCTCGCAGATTTTGGTTTCGGGCGCTTACTGCGACTTTCCCCGCTTCGTTCAAATTTTGCAGACTGCAGTTTACCGTGCCAACTCAATTTGAATTCCGTTTGTATTCTACTATTTTTTTCAGGCGGGATCCATTTGCAATTGGAATTACATTCTATATACATCATTCTTTTATATATACTTTCAAAAGCACAACACCATTTATACATAAATATGGTTTACAAATGGCATGATCTCAGATTCATAAGGTTGTCTCCATCAATTTGGATTTTCAAAATATTTGAAACCACTTTATGTTGAAATCCAATGTATGCATTCCTCACTAACTGTCTCCAATTAATGTGTGTTTCATGCGTGTCTTTTATTAACTTCTCAAACATGTATAATGTGTTTCACACACGCAACATATAGTGTAATCCCGTTTAGACATTAATTGCATATAAACCATGCATTGTTTGTAATTGAATAATCTATGGATCACCAATATTGATAAACTATATAACATTACACGTGTGCCCAAATTCAAATGAATATGCATGTTTGATACACCAATTTGTGTTATGATATTATCGATGTTGTGATCTCCAGTTTAAATATTTGAATCCCCTTTAATCCAGATATTCGTCTCATATAGCTATCACTCATGCTTATATAGGACTATCTCTCTGGACCTATACGCGTTCATCGTCTCTCAGGTATCTCTCGGCTACCTGTATGTCGACAATGATCTTTTATCTTCGTAACACACTGGCGGTACTCTCTCCCTCGACCTTCATCACTCTATCTCTCTCTAAGTATATCTCGCTCCCTGCTATGTGTCTCTAACTATGATTCTCCATGTGGAATCTCTTTCTCTCACACAAACACAAAACTTTGTCTCCCGAGGTCTCATTTCTCTCTACTATTCCCATGTGTGACACTCGCACACCCCTCATACAGAGATGTCTTTCGCTCCTTAGATATGAGAACCTACGACTCTTCCTCTTCAATATCTCTTTCTCACACACAAACACAAACTCTGTCTCCCAGGGTCTCATATATCTCCATTGTTCTCTTGTATGTCGCTCACACACACCCTCTCTCCCTAGAGATATCTTGCGTTCCCTCATATGTCTCTCTAGCTATCACTCTCATTGTGAAATATCTTTCTCTCTTGCAGACAGAAAACTCCGTCTCTCTGGATCTCATTTCTCTCTGATATCTGTTTGTATGTGACTCACATGCACCCTCTCTCTATCTCTCTCACACCCACACACGTAACCCAGCCTTCTGATCCACTCGACTCCTATCTCTAACGCACACTAGCTAGCATCTTTATCTTTCTATTTATCTGTTTCTCCATCAACCTTCTTTCTCGCCCTCACTCTTGATTCCTATCATGCACACTACATATGTTTCTCTCTACATGCAGTCAAGTGCCCTCTCACACACATATATAACTTCACCCTTTGAACCACCCGACGGTCATCTCCAACACCCAAACTAACGGATGTCCCTCTAGCTAGCATCTCCATCTCTGTATCTATCTGTAGTTTCTCCGTCAACATTTCTTTCTCGCACGGAGTCTTGCTTCCTATCACCCAAACTATATATGTCTCTCCATACATATGCATTTATAGGTTGATCTCTTTTGCACAATCGTTGCGCCTCACCCCCTCTGCTCGCCGTAGATGCATGCTCCAGCCCACGCCACTATCTCTTAAAGACAAAAACACATGCTCAATTGTGAGGCCTTCTTCCCTGCATTCTCACATGCATGCATATTGTCATACCGATCCGCCTCTCCCATGTCGTTGATCTTTTGACTTATGTCTTCTTTCTTTTATCTCAATCATGCGCGCGCTCACACATACACATCCCACGTATACATGTATACCTCTCACACATGCACGTTCAAGGTCTCTATGTCTCCATAGGTAGTTAATTACCCTCAATCCTAACGCCACATCGAATCGTTCTCCTCTTTTGTGCACATAACTTCCGCCCGGATGGGTAAAACACACACACTCACACTTAACAATCTCCTTCTAGCTACCACCCCCCCCCCCGCGCGCCTCTCACTCTTCCCCTATATCCTCGAAACCAATAAGACCATC
>NC_041381.1:248225791-248280917 GCF_002162155.2 Triticum dicoccoides
CTCTCTCTCTCTATCACACACACACACACACACCCCACACACACACACTAAGACTCCATCTCACACACACATGCTCTAGGTGGAGCATTTGTTCCTACCACCCTTCATCCAACCTTACCCGTATGATAAACAATCACCTTTATTTACTTGCATAACATGGACAAATTCCACTTTACTTTAGTAGTCAGCAAACTTATCATCTGTACCCTTATAAAAAATGAGTTGGCGATGATGGTGTGCCTGCCATCTTGTAATACAAACCGTATGATCTATATCTGACGGATAGAAAGCAAACTATGATAATTTTACAAAAGATACTTGCACCTCTCTCCACATCATTATCTCCCGCAACCTCATTGCTCAGCAATTAAAAGAGGAATAAGTCTCCGGAACAATCTAGCATGCATGGTGGCCGCTGCCGCCTGCCGGCGCCGTTCATCCCCATGCCTCCGCCCATTCCGACCACCAGTCACCACCACGCTCCACTCCTCCTCGCCTTATCTCTCATCTTTCATTTTTTCGATGACATTCTCGAGATACTAGTTTTCCAATAAAATTCTCGAGATATCATTAGTTTTTACACATGGGATTAGTCCTGCATGGGTCAATCACAATAGGTGTTTTGTAAAAAAATGCATATTGATGTTCCGTGCAATGCACGAGAATGTTGCTTGTAATTATATAATGCAAATCACGAGCAGGAAGTGACATTTTTTTGACACAACCACGTTAACATGGCCACGTAAATCACTAGCTAAAGTAAATACCATTATACTTATATCCCGATGCAAAAGGTTGAGTACATGTCCGAAGAGTAGAGTCGCACACACGCACTCTGTCTCTCAGAATCTCTCTCACACACACACCAGTTACGTGACGCCCACAAAAGCAGACACGAGTATGTTACAATTTGTGCACCCGTGGGTACACGTGATGCTGCGCATTTATTTAAGCCGGAAGGCGGACCCAAACAGTAGCTGCATTCATTCCCCTCCCGCCGCCTCTTCTCTGGTCGTCGTCGCCCGGTAGCCATGGGTTGGCCGAAGGTAACAACATACGCCATACTCCCGCGGGAGCGGCACTTTAATATGGAAATTTTAGTGGTCATGCATGCATCTTTTTGTGCTAGCACTCCTATATAAGGGTTGACCGGACGCTTCTCGTGGACGTGCGCGGGCGGTGGAAGAGGAAGGAGAAGGGAAGTGGGCTGTGGAGTAATGTTTTTTACCACAATTTCTTTGGAAATTGAGTGCAATAATTGAGTAGTTTTACAAACTAGCAGTACTACACCTGAAACAGTTCAAAACTTGTACTCCCTTGCCAGCGCACGCTTCCCACGTGAAATGGTCAGCGTCGCCCTAGAGCGTCAGCGCTGCATTAATGCCCGGACAGAGCGGAGGCGACCTCTCACTGGCGCCGGCTTTGAGGTGGCGCGACGGCCAAGAGAGTGCCGCTTCCCGGTGCACGCAACTACTCCGTGTCGAGACTGGCCATAGGCCCTGTTTGGATCCATGGTTTAGAGTTAGTTTGAGCTAGTTGGGCCTCAAATAGCCCTAAAGTATCCAAGCATGAGGGTTTAAATTGGAGCAAGTTGCACCGAACCCACCAAAAAAACTATCCAACCCAAGAGGTGCTAACTGGAGATAGTTCCCATTGGGACCACTGAAAAATCACTTTTCTCTCTCCATGAAGTGCATTTATTGTCAATCTAACCCTGTCACCCAAACACCTCTTTGGCTACAGTTAGTTCAGGGTTAGTCATGAGTTAGTCTAACCTCTAGCTAAGTTAGAGTATCAAACAGGAGCAGTATAGGACATGCAAGTTGCTCAAAGCATACAGACAAATTCGTACGTGAAATGATTTTTTTCTTTTTGAAAACGGAACATGAAAGGAATTTTTTTAGAATGCTCTTGGAATGTCGCTAACATGTGATGAGTTAACCGACCTTAATAGACGGTAGAAACGCCAGCCCGCTGCACTTTGATAGAGACGAGGAGGGCGAAGCGATATAGGCTGCTGGATTACTAGAGATAGGTGTCGCACGGAAGACAAGAAATATGGTCAGAGCATGGGTTAGCGATGTACTAGTATGATGTAACTACACTGGGCTACCGTGTTTCGTACTCTTCAAGTCCACTGTGGAGATGATTGGTTAATTTTATATCGCTGAATAATATTAAGTATTATGAGTGCAGACGCTCCACCACGAGGTTCCTTGCTCCTTCTTGCCTTCTCGGTCGTCCGGAATCTATGTTCTTCCACTCTATTTTTTTACGTGAGCTTTGCTCATCTTTTTGCCAACACGCGAGACATCTAGCATCAAGGTGCACGTGTTATGCAAGGATCGTTCCATCTATATGAAGAACACGTGGGACTGGAACTACGAGACGGACATGTACCCAGGAGTGGACGTACGAACCTGAGTAATGTAGCGCAGTAAGTGAAGTAGAAAGGCACAAATGGTATGAACATGCGTGGCATATAGGGTGTGTTTGGTTGCGTTCTCGTCTCAGCATAGTTGTTCCCTCTTCATGCATGCTCAACTCAACACCCCTCTTCATGCATGCTCTCTTCATGCATGCTTCTAGTGTATTTGTGCTAAACTAGCATGGACTCATGCACCCTCCATACACTCTACCAAACACCCAAAAGTAGGTCGAGAAGGGAACTCTTGGGCGGCATTTGTCTCTTACTACGTACTATAACTAAATGTTGTACGTGCAATGCACGGTGATGTTATGGAGTACGTGCCTAAGTACTCTACTACTACTATATTAGTTGGAGGCACATATTAACTTTTATATTTGTTTATGTGTATGCCCCGAGACCTTCCAACTAGACGTGTCTTTCTTCCGGGTCGCACTTTGTATCGTTCATACCACTAAGTACTACTACGTGTAGTCTCCGACCCAGAAGTGGAAGAAGTGGAGACGCTCTACCACGTTGTTCATCTCCCACTCCTTTCACTGACGTGTGGGACATCCGGCATGTGCCGTGTTTGGCACCCTTCGTCGTAAGAGTTGAAATGCTAGCATTCATCAGAAATAAAAAATAATTATAAATCGGCAGTGATACTATTTTTTTGCGAACCAATCAGCAGTGATACTATACCACGCGGTTTCCTTGCTCCTCGATATCGGAAAGAATACTTCCGTTCGCCAACATGTGGGACATCGACCATCCTGGTCCACTTGCCATGCATGCAGAACTCCAAGGGAGAGTCACCCAGGTCATAGCGCCGCAGTAACAATGACTAATGAGCCCTCAAATCACAGGCCCACTTCCCACTTTGAAGTTGCTCAGACGAAGGAACCATCATGACTTCGTTGAATTCTGCTTCTAGAAGAAAACTACTATACCAGCAGTACTGCTAGCTATAGTATTTACTCAAACAGAGGCCTCCTTTTGTTCATAGGATAGGAATATGAAAATCATAGGAAGTGAGATGACATGCATCTCAATTCCTATAGAGAAAGAGATGCCATTTGATGCTTAGGATAGGAATTTTTCCATTTAGTCTAGGCTAATGTACTGGTAATTTGCTCTAAAAACTACAATAGTAACTAGTAGTACTGGTACATGCTCGTACTCAGACACTGACACACACACTAACTACTAGTACTACTACTTCTCACATGCTGGCCAGACGCCGTCGTTCTCCTTCCCGGCTTTGTCGGTGACAACCCACCTGTTGGAAATATGCCCTAGAGGCAATAATAAAAGGATTATTATTATATTTCTTTGTTCATGATAGTTGTCTTTTATTCATGCTATAATTGTATTATCCGGAAATCGTAATACACATGTGAATACTTAGACCACAACATGTCCCTAGTGAGCCTCTAGTTGACTAGCTCGTTGATCAACAAATAGTCATGGTTTCCTGACTATGGACATTGGATGTCGTTGATAACGGGATCACATCATTAGGAGAATGATGTGATGGACAAAACCCAATCCTAAGCATAGCACAAGATTGTGTAGTTTGTTTTGCTAGAGCTTTTCCTATGTCAAGTATCTCTTCCTTAGACCATGAGATCGTGTAACTCCCAGATACCGTAGGAGTTCTTTGGGTGTACCAAACGTCACAATGTAACTGGGTGACTATAAAGGTGCACTACAGGTATCTCCGAAAGTGTCTGTTGGGTTGACACGGATCGAGACTGGGATTTATCACTCCGTATAACGGAGAGGTATCACTTGGCCCACTCGGTAGTGCATCATCATAATGAGCTCAAAGTGACCAAGTGTCTGGTCATGGGATCATGCATTACGGTACGAGTAAAGTGACTTGCCGGCAAGGAGATTGAACGAGGTATTGGGATACCGACGATCGAATCTCGGGCAAGTAACATACCGTCTAACAAAAGGGAATAGTATACGGGGTTGCTTGAATCCTCGACATTGTGGTTCATCCAATGAGATCATCGAGGAGTATGTGGGAGCCAACATGGGTATCCAGATCCCGCTGTTGGTTATTGACCGGAGAGCCGTCTCGGTCATGTCTGCATGTCTCCCGAACCCGTAGGGTCTACACACTTAAGGTTCGGTGACGCTAGGGTTGTATGAATATGAGTATGCAGCAAACCGAATGTTGTTCGGAGTCCAGGATGAGATCCCGGACGTCACGAGGAGTTCCGGAATGGTCCGGAGGTAAAGAATTATATATAGGAAGTGCTGTTTCGGCCATCGGGAAAGTTTCGGGGTCACCCGGTATTGTACCGGGACCACCGGAAGGGTCCCGGGGGTCCACCGGGTGGGGTCACCTACCCCAGAGGGCCTCGTGGGCTGAAGTGGGAGGGGAATCAGCCCCTAGTGAGCTGGTGCGCCCCCCCTTGGGGCCCCCCTGCGCATAGGGTTGGAAACCCTAGGGTGGGGGGGGGGGCGCACCCCTTGCCTTGGGGGGCACTCCACCCCCCCCGGTCGCCGCCCCCTTGGGAGATTCCCATCTCCAGGGACGGCGCCCCCAGGGGGCCTATATAAAGGAGGGGGGAGGGAGGGCAGCCGGACCATGAGTCTTGGCGCCTCCCTCCCCTTGCTACACCTCTTCCTCCTCCCGCAGTTGCTTGGCGAAGCCCTGCCGGAGTCCTGCTGCATCCACCACCACGCCGTTGATAGGAGGTGCCGTCCATTCGGCGCTAGGATCTCCGGTGATAGGATCACGACGAGAACGACTACCTCAACCCCGTTCTCTTGAACGCTTCCGCACGCGATCTACAAGTGGTATGTAGATGCATCTCTCTCTTTCGTTGCTAGATGAACTCATAGATTGATCTTGGTGAACATAGGAAATTTTTTATTTTATGCAACGTTCCCCAACAGTGGTATCGGAGCTAGGTCTATGCATAGTTCTCTATTGCACGAGTAGAACACAAATCTGTTGTGGGCGTAGATCTTATCAACTTGCTTGCCACTACTAGTCTTTTCTTGCTTCAGTGGTATTGTGGGATGAAGCGGCACGGACCGACCTTACATGTACGCTTACGTGAGACAGGTTCCACCGACTGATAGGCACTAGTTGCATAAGGTGGCTAGCAGGTGTCTGTCTCTCCTACTTTAGTTGGAGCGGATTAGATGAAAAGGGTCATTATGAAGGGTAAATAGAAGTTGACAAAATCACGTTGTGGTTATTCGTAGGTAAGAACACATTCTTGCTAGAACCCAATTGCAGCCACATAAAAGATGCAACAACAATTAGAGGACGTCTAACTTGTTTTTGCAGCAATTGTCATGTGATGTGATATGGCCAGAAGTTGTGATGAATGATGAATGATATTGTGATGTATGAGATCATGTTCATGTAATAGGAATCACGACTTGCATGTCGATGAGTATGACAACCGGCAGGAGCCATAGGAGTTGTCTTAATTATTGTATGACCTGCGTGTCAATGATTTAACGCCATGTAATTACTTTACTTTATTGCTAAACCGTTAGCTAGTAGTAGAAGTAATAGTTGGCGAGCAACTTCATGGAGGCACAATGATGGAGATCATGATGATGGAGATCATGGTGTCATGCCGGTGACGAAGATGATCATGGAGCCCCGAAGATGGAGATCGAAGGAGCTATATGATATTGGCCATATCATGTCACTACTTTATATAATTGCATGTGATGTTTATTATGTTTTATGCATCTTGTTTACTTAGAACGGAAATAGTAAATAAGATGATCCCTTATAATAATTTCAAGAAAGTGTTCCCCCTAACTATGCACCATTGCTAAAGTTCGTTGTTTCGAAGCACCACGTGATGATCGGGTGTGATAGATCCTTACGTTCACATACAACGGGTGTAAGACAGTTTTACACATGCATAAACACTTAGGGTTAACTTGACGAGCCTAGCATGTCCATACATGGCCTCGGAACACAAGAGACCGAAAGGTCGAACATGATTCGTATGGAAGAAACGATCAACATGGAGATGTTCACCGATGATGACTAGTCCGTCTCACGTGATGATCGGACACGGCCTAGTCGACTCGGATCGCGTAACACTTAGATGACTAGAGGGATGTCAATCTGAGTGGGAGTTCATTAAATAATTTGATTAGATGAACTTAATTATCATGAACTTAGTCTAAAATCTTTGCAAAATATGTCTTGTAGATCAAATGGCCAACGCTCATGTCAACATGAACTTCAACGCGTTCCTAGAGAAAACCAAGCTAAAAGATGATGGCAGCAATTATTCGGACTGGGTCCGGAACCTGAGGATCATCCTCATAGCAGCCAAGAAAGCATATGTCCTAGAAGGACCGCTAGGTGAAGCACCCATCCCAGAGAACCAAGACGTTATGAACGCTTGGCAGTCACCTGCTGATGATTACTCCCTCGTTCAGTGCGGCATGCTTTACACCTTAGAACCGGGGCTCCAAAAGCGTTTTGAGCGACACGGAGCATATGAGATGTTCGAGGAGCTGAAAATGGTTTTTCAAGCTCATGCCCGGGTCGAGAGATATGAAGTCTTCGACAAGTTCTATAGTTGTAAGATGGAGGAAAACGGTTCTGTCAGTGAGCACATACTCAAAATGTCTGGGTTGCACAACCGCCTGTCCCAACTGGAGATCAACCTCCCGGACGAGGCGGTCATTGACAGAATCCTTCAGTCCCTCCCACCGAGCTACAAGAGCTTTGTGCTGAACTACAATATGTAGGGGATGGTGAAGACCATTCCTGAAGTATTTTCAATGTTGAAGTCAGCAGAGGTTGAAATCAAGAAAGAACATCAAGTGTTGATGGTCAATAAAACCACCAAGTTCAAGAAGGGCAAGGGTAAGAAGAACTTCAAGAACGACGGCAAAGATGTTGCCGCGCCCGGTAAGCCAGTTGCCAGGAAGAAGTCAAAGAATGGACCCAAGCCTGAGACTGAGTGTTTTTATTGCAAAGGGAAGGGTCACTAGAAGCGGAACTGCCCCAAATACTTAGCAGACAAGAAGGCCGGCAACACTAAAGGTATATGTGATATACATGTAATTGATGTGTACCTTACCAGTACTCGTAGTAACTCCTGGGTATTTGATACCGGTGCCGTTGCTCATATTTGTAACTCACAGCAGGAGCTGCGGAATAAGCGGAGACTGGCGAAGGACGAGGTGACGATGCGCGTCGGGAATGGTTCCAAGGTCGATGTGGTCGCCGTTGGCACGCTACCTCTACATTTACCCACTGGATTAGTTATGAACCTCAATAATTGTTATTTAGTGCCAATTTTTAGCATGAACATTGTATCTGGATCTCGTTTAATACAAGATGGCTACTCATTTAAATCTGAGAATAATGGTTGTTCTATTTATATCAGAGATATGTTTTATGGTCATGCCCCGATGGTCAATGGTTTGTTCTTAATGAATCTCGAACGTAATGTTACACATATTCATAGTCTGAATACCAAAAGATGTAAAGTTGATAACGATAGTCCCACATACTTGTGGCACTGCCGCCTTGGTCACATTGGTGTCAAGCGCATGAAGAAGCTCCATGCTGATGGACTTTTAGAGTCTCTAGATTATGAATCATTTGACACATGCGAACCATGCCTCATGGGCAAAATGACCAAGACTCCGTTCTCCGGAACAATGGAGCGAGCAACCAACTTATTGGAAATCATACATACTGATGTGTGTGGTCCAATGAGCGTTGAGGCTCGCGGAGGATATCGTTATGTTCTCACTCTAACTGATGACTTAAGTAGATATGGGTATGTCTACTTGATGAAACACAAGTCTGAGACCTTTGAAAAGTTCAAGGAATTTCAGAATGAAGTAGAGAATCAACGTGACCGAAAGATAAAATTCTTACGATCGAATCATGGAGGAGAATATTTAAGTCACGAATTTGGTACACACTTAAGAAAATGTGGAATCGTTTCACAACTCACGCCGCCTGGAACACCTCAGCGTAACGGTGTGTCCGAACGTTGTAATCGCACTCTATTGGACATGGTGCGATCTATGATGTCTCTTACCGATTTACCGCTATCATTTTGGGGATACGCTCTAGAGACAGCTACATTCACTTTAAATAGGGCACCGTCTAAATCCGTCAAGACGACACCGTATGAATTATGGTTTGGGAAGAAACCTAAGCTGTCGTTTCTATAAGTTTGGGGATGCGATGCTTATGTCAAGAAACTTCAACTTGAAAAGCTCGAACCCAAGTCGGAAAAATGCATCTTCATAGGATACCCTAAGGAAACCATTGGGTATACCTTCTACCTTAGATCCGAAGGCAAGATCTTTGTTTCCAAGAATGGATCCTTTCTGGAAAAGGAGTTTCTCTCGAAAGGAGTAAGTGGGAGGAAAGTAGAACCTGATGAAGTACTACCTCTTGAACCGGAAAGTAGTGCAGCTCAGGAAAATGTTCCTGTGGTGCCTACACCGACTGGAGAGGAAATTAATGATGATGATCAAGGTACTTCGGATCAAGTTGCTACTGAACTTCGTAGGTCCACAAGGACACGTTCCACACCAGAGTGGTATGGCAACCCTGTCCTGGAAATCATGTTGTTAGACAACGGTGAACCTTCGAACTATGAAGAAGCGATGGCGGGCCCAGATTCCAACAAATGGCTAGAAGCCATGCAATCCGAGATAGAATCCATGTATGAAAATAAAGTATGGACTTTGACTGACTTGCCCGATGATCGGCGGGCGATAGAAAACAAATGGATCTTTAAGAAGAAGACGGACGCGGATGGTAATGTCACCATCTATAAAGCTCGACTTGTCGCTAAGGGTTATCGGCAAGTTCAAGGGATTGACTACGATGAGACTTTCTCTCCCGTAGCAAAGCTTAAGTCCGTCTGAATCATGTTAGCAATTGCTGCATACTATGATTATGAGATATGGCAGATGGACGTCAAAACGGCATTCCTTAACGGTTATCTTAAGGAAGAGCTATATATGATGCAGCCGGAAGGTTTTGTCGATCCTAAGAATGCTAACAAAGTATGCAAGCTCCAGCGATCCATTTATGGGCTGGTGCAAGCATCTCGGAGTTGGAACATTCACTTTGATGAGATGATCAAAGCGTTTGGGTTTATGCAGACTTATGGAGAAGCCTGCGTTTACAAGAAAGTGAGTGGGAGCTCTGTAGCATTTCTCATATTATATGTAGATGACATACTTTTGATGGGAAATGATATAGAATTCTTGGACAGCATTAAGGCCTACTTGAATAAGTGTTTTTCAATGAAGGACCTTGGAGAAGCTGCTTACATATTAGGCATCAAAATCTATAGGGATAGATCGAGACACCTCATAGGTCTTTCACAAAGCACATACCTTGATAAGATTTTGAAGAAGTTCAAAATGGATCAGTCCAAGAAAGGGTTCTTGCCTGTATTGTAAGGTGTGAGATTGAGCTCGGCTCAATGCCCGACCACGGTAAAAGATAAAGAAGAGATGAGTGTCATCCCCTATGCCTCAGCCATAGGATCTATTATGTATGCCATGTTGTGTACCAGACCTGATGTAAACCTTGCCGTAAGTTTGGTAGGAAGGTACCAAAGTAATCCCGGCAAGGAACACTGGACAGCGGTCAAGAATATCCTGAAGTACCTGAAAAGGACAAAGGACATGTTTCTCGTTTATGGAGGTGACGAAGAGCTCGTCGTAAAGGGTTACGTCGACGCTAGCTTCGACACAGATCTGGATGACTCTAAGTCACAAACCGGATACGTGTATATGTTGAATGGTGGGGCAGTAAGCTGGTGCAGCTGCAAGCAGAGCGTCGTGGTGGGATCTACATGTGAAGTGGAATACATGGTAGCCTCGGAGGCAGCGCATGAAGCAATTTGGGTGAAGGAGTTCATCACCGACCTAAGAGTCATACCCAATGCGTCGGGGCCGATCAAACTCTTCTGTGACAACACTGGAGCTATTGCACTTGCCAAGGAGCCCAGGTTTCACAAAAGGACCAGGCACATCAAGTGTCTCTTCAACTCCATTCGTGAAAATGTTCAAGATGGAGATATAGAAATTTGCAAAGTACACACGGATCTGAATGTCGCAGATCCGTTGACTAAACCTCTTCCACGAGCGAAACATGATCAACACCAGAACTCTATGGGTGTTCGATTCATCACAATGTAACTAGATTATTGACTCTAGTGCAAGTGGGAGACTGTTGGAAATATGCCCTAGAGGCAATAATAAAAGGATTATTATTATATTTCTTTGTTCATGATAGTTGTATTTTATTCATGCTATAATTGTATTATCCGGAAATCGTAATACACGTGTGAATACTTAGACCACAACATGTCCCTAGTGAGCCTCTAGTTGACTAGCTCGTTGATCAACAGATAGTCATGGTTTCCTGACTATGGACATTGGATGTCATTGATAACGGGATCACATCATTAGGAGAATGATGTGATGGACTAGACCCAATCCTAAGCATAGCACAAGATCATGTAGTTCATTTTGATAGAGCTTTTCCTATGTCAAGTATCTCTTCCTTAGACCATGAGATCATGTAACTCCCCAATACCGTAGGAGTGCTTTGGGTGTACCAAACTTCACAACGTAACTGGGTGACTATAAAGGTGCACTACAGGTATCTCCGAAAGTGTTTGTTGGGTTGACATGGATCGAGACTGGGATTTGTCACTCCGTATAACGGAGAGGTATCACTGGGCCCACTCGATAGTGCATCATCATAATGAGCTCAAAGTGACCAAGTGTCTGGTCACGGGATCATGCATTACGGTACGAGTAAAGTGACTTGCCGGCAACGAGATTGAACGAGGTATTGAGATACCGACGATCGAATCTCGGGCAAGTAACATACCGTCTGACAAAAGGGAATAGTATACGGGGTTGCTTGAATCCTCGACATCGTGGTTCATCCGATGAGATCATCAAGGAGTATGTGGGAGCCAACATGGGTATCCAGATCCCACTGTTGGTTATTGACTGGAGAGCCGTCTCGTTCATGTCTGCATGTCTCCCGAACCCGTAGGGTCTACACACTTAAGGTTCGGTGACGCTAGGGTTGTATGAATATGAGTATGCAACAAACTGAATGTTGTTCGGAGTCCAGGATGAGATCCTGGACGTCACGAGGAGTTCCGGAATGGTCCGGAGGTAAAGAATTATATATAGGAAGTGCTGTTTCGGCCATCGGGAAAGTTTCGGGGTCACCCGGTATTGTACCGGGACCACCGGAAGGGTCCCGGGGGTCCATCGGGTGGGGCCACCTACCCCGGAGGGCACCGTGGGCTGAAGTGGGAGGGCAACTAGCCCCTAGTGGGCTGGTGCACCCCTCCTGCGCCTAGGGTTGGAAACCCTAGGGTGGGGGGGGCGCACCACTTGCCTTGGGGGGCACTCCACCCCCCCTGGCTGCCGCCCCCTTGGGAGATTCCCATCTCCAGGGCCGGCGCCCCCCCTAGGGGGCCTATATAAAGGAGGGGGGGAGGGAGGGCAGCCGAACCCTGAGTCTTGGCGCCTCCCTCCCCTTGCTACACCTTTTCCTCCTCCCGCAGTTGCTTGGCGAAGCCCTGCCGGAGTCGTGCTGCATCCACCACCATGCCGTTGTGCTGCTGGATCTTCATCAACCTCTCCTTCCCCCTTGCTGGATCAAGATGGAGGAGACTTCACGCAGACCATACGTGTGTTGAACGCGGAGGTGCCGTCCGTTCGGCGCTAGGGTCTCCGGTGATAGCATCACGACGAGAACGACTACCTCAACCCCGTTCTCTTGAACGCTTCTGCACGCGATCTACAAGTGGTATGTAGATGCATCTGTCTCTCGTTGCTAGATGAACTCATAGATTGATCTTGGTGAACGTAGGAAATTTTTTATTTTATGCAACGTTCCCCAACACCACCGTGCTTGGATCTCCGCCGACCTCTCCGCAGCAGCGCGTGCGTCCTTTTCTTTCTTGCGGCGGTGGGCCTCTCTTTTCTTGAGTGCTTTCTGACTTTTCCGCTCCCTCTGTGCGGCTTTGTCCGCCTCTTGCTCTACCGCCCATTCGGCCTTGGCATCTTCAAATTCCTCCCACATAGTTGTGAGGTCGCGATCGGCGATGAACTCGGCACTGTGGAATGCCATCGCTTCCCTACCATTTTTTGTGCGGTCGTGGGCGGCGTGGAACTCAGCGCGGCGGGATGCCATCGCTGCCTTACCAGTTAGTGTGCGACGCGGTGGCATGAACGATGCTTGGTGAGAGCTCTGGGGTGGAGTGGCCGGACAACCGTATAGTGCATTGGTTTGTCAAGAGCTCATGGACAGAAGACGAAGCAAATTAGGATTCCCCTTCAATCCTGGTCATTTATTACTGAGTAAAATGCATTGGCGGTCATCGAACTTGTCTTGATAGCTCACTTTGATCATTGTATACGAGATATGGTGATTATACAGTCACTGGTTCAGCGTATAGCTCCGTATTTGTATGGTTGACCAGTCAAACAGTCCGCATGTGCATCATCAGCTCGTGTTCTTTATCTATCTATGCGGGCCTACCTATGAATGGAGAAAGAAATACTGTAAAAACCAAAATTATGCGTATGTGGGGAATCAAACCACGGACTCGTCACTGCAACGCACCCTCGCCAGCCAAATGAAAATGAAATACTTCGCGTCAGACACGCACACTCACGCTATCAAAGCATTCTAATGCATGAATGCCGCCCTCTAAATCAAAGTCCTACTCATGGCGCAATGCAAACGGCGAGTCCATCACCTGCGCACCCCGGCGGTGCCTGACATTACTGTTTAGACGTTTGATGGAGGCCTACGCGAACGCCGAGCATGTATTCACCTGGCTGAACACCAACGGTCATACTCGGACCGCCTTGCTCATGTATATCGTCCATCACAACGACAATCTACAAAACAGCTAAGCTAGAGAGGGTACTATGGTAGTATGGTACGGAGTATGTACTATCATGAGCGACCAATCTTAGTGCCACTGCACATCGAAACCCCTTCCATCGCTAGCGTGCGCTTCCCGCCTGAAACGGTCACCGTCTCTCCAGAATGTCAATGCCGCATTCACCAGACTTAACTGCAGGTGCAATTGGTGTGTCACTGACATGCAGGCCAGACGCCCGTTGGGCCCACTTGTCAGTAACCCAAACGCATCTGCAGTTAAGTCACTGAAGCAACGTCCGCATTCACGCCCGGCGAACCTACTCCGGTGCCAGTTGTCCATCCGTCTGTCGCGGCTCATTGCCATTCGCCCGCTATATTAACTTGAGCCCCAGCTCCAAGCCATAGCCAAAGACCCACACTTATTCTCCTCTGGTCCCTTCCTTCTGTCGGCACCACTTCAACCATGGCCTCCTGGCGCTCCGAAGCTCTCTTGGACGTACTGTCGTAGGAGCAGACGAGGGACATCGGTGGCTCCGCTCCGGGCGTGCTCCAAAGCTCTCTTCGACATACTGTCGCATGAGCAAATGAAGGAGATCACCGGCGCCCCCTGGCCGCCCTCCGCTGCCACGACCATGAAGTCGGCGCGCGTGCGCGGGCATAGCCGGCAGCAAGGAAGAGTAGTACACGGTAGGTCATCGCCGCTCTGGTCCAAGGAAGGCCACCGCTACTCCACTCAGTCGATGCCAAGCTTGGTGGGGTAAACATCGGGGGCCGATTAGCCGCTTGACGGCGACGTGGAGGCGGAAATTTTCAGAACCTTGTGCTCCGGCCGGAGGAGGAGGTTATCGAGGCGGATGAGGAGGAGGCAAAGGCAATGGCCGGCTTTCTCGGGTTCATGGCCGGACATGGTGGTCGGGCGCCGGCTGTCAGGAACCCGACTCAATGCCACATCGATCTAGCATGTAACACCTCATATCACTTTGCGGCCTCACGCATGGTATCCCCACGGGTGTCGCCTTACCTTTGCCCAGGACCGTTTGCGCCTTTTGGCACACGTATATGATAGTGTCGCTAGCATCCATATGATAAGGAGCCCGGGCTGACATGGCTAGTCGTAAACCCAAAGTGGCACAAACTTACAGGGACAGGCATCCATGACCCAGCATCGAACGTGTCGGTCATCAGCGAGTGAATCTAGGCTGTAGCACTGGGCTAGCAGGACTCCGGTGAACCGGGCTGTAGCGGGCTAACAGGACTCCGGTATTCATCGTGTGACATTTCCCCGAAGGGACAGACACAGGAACGAAGAAGGACACATGCCGGCCAGCCTAAGTGTTCCGGAGCAGTAGCAAGTTACGATGGCTCAGTGGAAGCACTAGGAGACATTTCCGGTAAGAGAGGCTACTAAGAATAAACAACTAGATAGTCAGATCCCACACATACAAAGCATTTCAATAACATACACACAATATGCTCGATATGTGCAAATACAACATGCCATCACAACATGACTCTACAACTCAAGTATTTATTCAATAGGCTCCGAGGAGCGAGATATTACAAACATGGGTCTCACGACCCAACATTCAGAGCATACAAGTCAAAGCACAAGCGGAAGCTTAAATGTCTAAGTACAGACATCTACAAATGAAAAAGGCTGAGAAGCCTGACTAACTACCAGATCCTGCCGAGGGCACAAGATCGTAGCTGAGGTAACAAGCTAAACATGGAAGTCCACGTGGAACTACTAGCGAGACTGAAGTCTCTCTGCAAAAACATAAATTAAGAAACGTGAGTACAAATGTACCCAGCAAGACTTACATCAGAACTAGCTACATATGCATCATTATCAACAAAGGGATGGTGGGGTTTAACTGCAGCAAGCCAGCTTTGACTCAGTGGCTAACCTGAACTACGTCTGCAAGTAACTCTTTTGAGGTGGCGCACACGAGTCCACATATTCACCAAATCAATACACCATTATGGATCCGCCCCCGTCTCCCTACGAGAACGCCATCCATAGCACTCACGCTTATCTTGCGTATTTTAGAGTATCCACTTTCACTTGTCTATGAACTGTACATGCAACCCAGAAGTCCTTTACTGCGGACACGGCTATTCGAATAGATCATATTAACCCTGCAGGGGTGTACTTCTTCACACACGCTCTCGCCACTTACCACCATGTACACGTCGTGTATTTGGGCAACCTTCAAGTGGAGGCCTGGCGAGGGAGTCGGCCACGACCTAACTAACCAAACAAGTCTCTTGTCCAGGTTTATCACCTATTCGGGTTCCATCCGCAAGGAGATCCGGCCGAGGTGTCGCTCACGGCCCCAAACGATGTGTGCAGGGTTCCCAAGTCCACCATCCGGGTGCCACTTGGTACACCGGGCCACTGTGCCTAGTCTGTCCCAAGCCCACCTGTACAGGGTGCCACTTGGTAGACTACTAAAACTACCTACAAACACCAGAAACTAGTTACAACTCCTGGACAGAGATCAAGTCGATTAATAAGTCGAGAGAGTCAATTAAGGATCCCAATGTGTGGTAGTAGCTGTTCATGGATCACAAACACAGAACTCAGTTCCCGAGGACGGCTGCAATAAGACAACCCACCATGTACTCCTACATGGCCTCTCACCGCTACCTTTACCAAATCGTGTTCACACACTTAGCTCTTAACAGTAGGACATGTTCACACACCTCCAATTCATCCCCGATGAATCAGACCTGACACAACTCTAAGCAATAGCAGGCATGACAAACAAGCATGAATGAGTAGGCACATCAGGGCTCAAACAACTCCTACTCATGCTAGTGGGTTTCATCTATTTACTATGGCAATGACAGGTCATGCAGAGGATAAAGGGGTTCAACTACTGCTCCAAGTAACATCTGTATCGTTGTTGTCCTAATGCAGTAAAATAGAGCAGGAGCGAGAAAGTGGGATTGTATCGGAATGAATAAGGGGGTTTTGCTTGCCTGACACTTCTGAAGATAGTATAGTTCTTCATCGGTGTCATCGAACTCATCGTCGGAACGTCGTCTACTGAGAGGGGACAAATACCGACAACAAAGAAGGAAACTCAATCAATGCAATGCACAATGTGATGCATGATCATTACATGGCAATATGAGTGTGTTGGCCTAATGCAACTACAACCAGATGTGTTTGGGTCATTTTGAACCAAAGGTTCAATCCCAAATTCAAATTATGAAATTAAGTAGTGCATTATCATGTTTTGATCTAAACAGCAAAGTTAAGTTGTTTAAACATGCATGAAACCAGTACAGATGGATAGATTGGATTTTTCTGATCATTTTTCATATATAACTTATTTCATTATGCGCTACGGTTATTTTTTTATGATTTTTAGAAGTTAGCACTATTTTCTGGAATATCCTCAGAAAGAATAAATCTAGAAAAACCTATTACTATGTCAGCATAACATCAGACTGACATGAGCAGGTTAGTTGACCGGGTCTAGGTCAAACCTGACGTGTGGGGTCCACACGTCAGTGACACAACTAATTAACAGGGGGTTATTGCTAATCTAATGAAAAGATTAGGGCGCCCGGGGCCCACTATCAGTCATTAGGTGGGGGTTAGTGCTAATTAAACTCCTGGCCGGTGGGGAGGTCAAACCCTGTTCAGCAGGGTCAAACCCGCTGGACCTGGTCCACGGCTCGTCGCCGACGACGACATAGACGACTGAGGGCTTCGGAAATCGCCCACAGGCGATGGTTTTGGGCATGGGGAGGCTCTATGAAGAGCTACTGCTCGCGCACAGCTGATGGAGCAGATGGCGGGAGCTGGGGTGGCCAGAGACGACCGCGGCGAGGTCATCCGCGGCAGCCGGAGTTCGGACACGCACGGGTTCGGTGCTTCGGTGCACGGCAGGACCAGCTGGTGGTCGGGGTCGTTTCCTAGGAGCAACCCTAGCACGAAGACGCGCCCAGGCGCACACTACGGCGTTTATAGCCACGACGGCGACATGGCCGGCGGGCAGGAGCTTCGGCCGCGGTGGCCGGGGGGCTAGAAGAGGGATTCGACGGCGGGGAGAGAGGGCTTGGGAGCAGGAGCTCACAGGGAGGCGACACAGTAGGTCAGCGGGCTCGGGGACGTCCTTGACGGTGCGAATCGATGGCGAGGGCTCGGGTGCCCAAGGTTGAAGATGACCGCGATGACGATGAAGCAGGGCCTCCTAGCGTCTTGTAGCTCGACTGGGAGGACGAGGAGGTTCCAGCAGTGCTTCTGGACTCGGCGGAAGGGTGAGGGGTGCCCGTTGGCCGTGGTGGTGCTCATTGGCGGCAGCGGGTGTTTTCGGTGGTGCCGCGCGAAGAGAGCCAGAGGAGGAGAGGGAGAACGGCGAGTGAGAGAGAGGGAACAGGGGCTTCGAGGCATCTCCGTGGCATCACTAGAAGGGGCCGGGGAAGCAGGAGGTGGCCAGAGCAGCGTCGGCGCTCGCCACGTACCTGGTTGTCCTCCTGACAGAGGAGGAAGATGACAAGGGGGTGCTGGTGGGCTATGCCGCCAGCTGGGCTGCCAGCAAGCTACAGTAGCGGGCCGCAGGTGGGTGCAGGTAAGTCCTTCTGCTCTATTTTATATTTTCTGTTTTGTTTTCTATTTTCTGTAATTTGTTTTTGATTTAGTTTTCAAAGTAAATCAAATTTACTGCTTCTAATAAATATTGTGTGGGCTAGTTGAGCTATTCTAGAGCCCCACACAAATTTACAGAATTATTGGACTTATATTAAATATATAGCAAATATAAATCCAATGCAAATAGTTGTTGCATTAACTCCAAATGCCCAAAATAAATATTTATGAGCTCCTAAAAATATTGGTTTGAATTTTGCGTCTGGCCAATATTTTCAGGGAGAAACATGAATATTTTCTTGGACCTATTTGAAGAAATTTTTATCTTGGTCATTTTCATAAATGATTTCTGAGGATTTCACATGTTCCCATTTCAAATTCATTGAAATTTAAACATGATGCACACATGACTAGCTAGTCTAGGTCATACCAGAACTAGGGATGTGAGAACTCACCCCCACTAAACAAGAATCTCGTCCCGAGATTCAAGACACGAGGTAAGAAGACAAAGGGGACACCAAGCTAAAATGATCTTCATGATCCAACTGTCCTTCTCAAAGATGTTGATTCATTGCTTCAAATTGATCTCAATGTCTTCGCTTTCGAGATCTTCATCCAACACGACGACAACAGAAAGAAACTCTACAGGAATCGATCTTCTCGAAGAGCGAGCAACTCACGGAATGAGACATAGTAACATTTCTCGAGTTGAGACACAAAACACATATCAGGGGTGATGGAAAAGAAACATATGATGAAGGTTTAATTTGGTAGGCAACAATTCCACGCTGGAGTAGGATGGTGCATGGTTTCAAGATAGCGATGACATAACTGCCAT
Organism: Triticum dicoccoides; assembly: GCF_002162155.2. Lineage (NCBI taxonomy): Eukaryota > Viridiplantae > Streptophyta > Magnoliopsida > Poales > Poaceae > Triticum > Triticum dicoccoides. Next base: position 248,244,558 of record NC_041381.1, read on the forward strand.
GATTCCATAACGGGGCACCTTGGGAGAGGTGACTCATAGATTTATCCTTGAAGTGTCAAAAGAATTACGTTGATACAAAGGTCAGTGAAACTCTTTATACCAGGCTAATGGCAAGTCACAAACGATCATTTGATGGAATTTGAAGAAATGGCATACTCAGTTTTGGAATGGAACTATGGTTATAGAACAACTCGGCAAACGGAAAGCACATTCCAATTGATAGCGAGGATATAGCCTAGTGACTGAGCGTGCTTTCAAGAGCTTGAGCAATTCCATAATCATCATAGTCCTACCAACATCTATAAAAAGAATGTTAATACAACTACATACTACCATGATGAATAACGATGGAGGATGCAGATGAAAAGTAAGATAACAACTTCTCAGATTTCACCTTAGTGAGGCCAAGGAAACAAAATCTGGATGATCGACCGAGAGACATTTAGCACTCCGCTTCTAATGTTCTCCTTGATGTGCTAGCGTAACCCATTTATTGATATGGTTTGGTATCTAGAACATCAAGTAAAAGGTCGGACTTCGGGAGCACAAGAATCCATAAGGAACAATTAGGGAGTAATTACTACGAAGTCCTTATGGGGAGGTGGCCAACTTCCTCAATCAGAATACTGCAATAATAGGTTTTCCGACTGGGTGTGTTGGCCACGACATCCACTTTACCGGTTATAGAGAGACAAATATTATAGTTCTTGGAAGATGTTCCAACCATCATATCTGCCTGAGATTCAGATCTGGTTGGTGCCAGAGTACTCCAGACTCATCAAGTCTAGAAAAAAAAAATGAAAGTTTGCAACACAAACCGACGAGATAACGCTGCGAGATTCTCGGGAAAGGACTGCGGTAGCAAGGTCCAAAACATGAGCTGATTCTGCTACACACATGTGAACACGCTGTCCCAGACAAGCATGACCACATGGTAGTATTACAACAAAACACTACCGAGTTCTGGTTGGGAGCCATCATCGAGGATATCGGAGACTTGTGCATGATCTAGAATTAACACAACTAATTCCTTTTCCTTGAGCAAATCAATCAGTGGCTTGGGGTGCTACGGTATACATATGGAGTGGAGGTAATTAATCTACCAAAACATGGTATACTTTGCACATGCATGACTGACTCGGGATGATTCCAAAGGAACAAAACAATCTTTCTCAGATCCATTGCGGCAACTTACACCAAGTGCACGTGAATTAGAGGAGGTCACTTCTTTCGCCAAAACATATATTTCATCAATGGGACATGAATATAATGCTTACAAAAGTTTCTAACACTAGCTCAATGTTCAACATGAATTATGGAGGAGACAAAATGCTGCTGATGGGCTCAACAGCAACTCATCGTAATTTCCATATCACTGGACTCCCACCATTATGTGAACACGATGATAGCATTGGTCAGACCAAAAGATGTAATGGTGTATGCTCGAGGGATCAACCACGAGTAAGACAACATTACGAACATCGTTGGTTCTGATTTGACTTGATGATAGCCCATACTCAAGTCAAAGTTTTGACAAGACAATAGATCCAACAACTGATCACGAGGACCAATTGGTGAAGATATCATCTTTCTTCAACACACACACAAACACAAAGATATCCCTTCAGAAAGAGCCAAATTCGGCAAAGCTTTGTATCATCCAACTCTCCAAGTTGTTGTTTAGCTTCACCAACTAGCTCAGGGTATCCAACATATATTCTTGGAGAAGGGGTGGTTTATAAGAAACCAACTTGATCATGAACTCAACATAGCGGTCAGGTGACAACCTGGCGATACTTCCGAGAAGATATTCGGAGAATCACGAACCACCGATATGTTACTAAGCTTGAGAATAATCTTGCTTTTCGAGGCAAGACGAAATGATCAAATGAGCGAGGGATTGACACTATCCTAACTCATTGATCGAAAAGTGCATCGGAAATAAGGACTAGGTAGCACGATAAACCTTAGGGTGATGATTCAACAATCAAAACATAAGGATAAGATTATTGTCCATTAACTACCAAGCAACACAGTTGCTAGGAGTATTGATTTCACACATCACGATTCGCTTGTCGGCATTCCGGTTGCGACAACACGGAACTGAGGAATGAATAATGATGGCGGGAAGTATCACTATATCAAGAATTCATAAGAGGGTGTGCAATTCTCATGACATTCCTGACATAAGACGGTAATACTTTAGGGTAGAACAGAATCAAGGCTGGATTGACATTTTGATCTATGGGATACAACTACTTTGACCCAATCCCGGATATGGAAGAGGTACTGGAGTTTGTTTCTCCTAGTCATGCCGGAATATATTGGCTTGACGGACCACAAGAGTAATAGACATCAATAAGCGAATGCACGCATATTCTTGACTATCAATTGATAGACAAGGGACACAAAACAACTAAAGAGGGACAACTCAAAAGAACATACGATTTTCTGAGTTATGGATGCATAGATTAGCATGTCGAACGAGTTCAACATATTTCTTCTTGATAACCCATGCAAAAAGGTAGAACTGGCAGAGCCACAATATAGAATGGAGAACTCGCCAAGAGCACTCTGGTTGTGATCTTTCGGTTCAACGAGGAACTTCTGCCATAAGTAGTTCATGGTATTTGGAAGAAAGAAATACCACGAACCTCGAGGACTATTGCAAAGGTTACTAATATCCTAAAGGAACTAGCAAACACTATCAACATGAAATAAGTAGGGTGAATCTCGGGTCCAAGAACCCAGGAATAGAATACCTACTAATTAAATTGCATCACGGCATGCTTTCGAGAATGATGGCCAGAATGATCACACTGGAAACACAAAACATGGCTAGATTACTAGGTGGTACTCTAAGACACCTAGGGTCATAATAATAGCTCCAACATATATGTCGAGGCAACAAAGTACCTCAAATCACCGATTAGTGTGATTAACCTGGACAAAGGAATATCGAAACAGTAAGAGGGGGTTTGCAAATGCATCAGACTGTTTAGAAACCTGGGATGACTCGGACAGCATAACGGCTGTAAATGCTCAAGATGACTTGAGACATCCGACAAAATGGTGGCATAACCACTCGATCATCACAATATCAAGATTCTGAGACCAGCTATGAATACACGGAAGTAGTAGGAACTGAACCAAGGCTTAAGTCCAACAATTCTATAAGTCTACGGATTAGTAACACGTGATCCTGATAGACAGAAGAGATAGCCCAGTTCCTTAACCCCGTAGGAAAGATAAGATGACTCAGATCAGAAGGGCATAAGGTATAAGGAGTAAAAAGAGCCTTACGTTCCATCCCACAATCAATTCCCTTATATAACTAAAGCATTTCTAGACTCAACTTCGACCAGTTTGGCTTGGTAATCCTACAGGCAGTCAAGCTCTGATACCAATGCTGTCAGGACCCCGACTGAATGCCACATCGATGTAGCATGTAACACCTCATATGACTTTGCGGCCTCACGCACGGTATCCCCACGGGTGTCGCCTTACCTTTGCCCGGGACCGTTTGCGCCTTTTGGCACACGTATATTATAGTGTCGCTAGCATCCATATGATAAGGAGCCCGGGCTGACGTGGCTAGTCGTAAACCCAAAGTGGCACAAACTTACAGGGATAGGCATCCATGAATTAGCATCGAACGTGTCGGTCATCCGCAAGTGAATCCAGGCTGTAGCACTAGGCTAGCAGGACTCCGGTGAACCGGGCTGTAGCGGGCTAACAGGACTCCGGTATTCATCGCGTGACATTTCCCCGACTGGACAGACACAGGAACGAAGAAGGACACATGCCGGCCAGCCTAAGTGTTCCGGAGTAGTAGCAAGCTACCATGGCTCAGTGGAAGCACTAGGAGACATTTCCCGGTAAGAGAGGCTACTACGAATAAACAACTAGATAGTCAGATCCCACACATACCAAGCATTTCAATAACATACACACAATATTCTTGATATGTGCAAATACAACATGGCATCACAACATGACTCTACAACTCAAGTATTTATTCAATAGGCTCCGAGGAGCGAGATATTCCAAACATGGGTCTCACGACCCAACATTCAGAGCATACAAGTCAAAGCACAAGTGGAAGCTTAACATGTCTGAGTACAGACATCTACAAATGAAAAGGCTGAGAAGCCTGACTAACTACCAGATCCTGCCGAGGGCACAAGATCGTAGCCGAGGTAACAAGCTAAACATCGAAGTCCACGTGGAACTACTAGCGAGACTGAAGTCTCTCTGCAAAAACATAAATTAAGCAACGTGAGTACAAATGTACCCAGCAAGTCTTACATCAGAACTAGCTACATATGCATCATTATCAACAAAGGGATGGTGGGGTTTAACTGCAGCAAGCTAGCTTTGACTCAGTGGCTAACCTGAACTACGTCTGCAAGTAACTCTTTTGAGGTGGCGCACACGAGTCCACATATTCACCAAATCAATACACCACTATGGATCCGCTCTCGTCTCCCACGAGAACGCCATCCATAGCACTCACGCTTATCTTGCGTATTTTAGAGTATCCACTTTCACTTGTCTATGAACTGTACATGCAACCCAGAAGTCCTTTACCGCGGACACGGCTATTCGAATAGATCATATTAACCCTGCAGGGGTGTACTTCTTCACACACGCTCTCGCCACTTACCACCATGTACACATCGCGTATCTCAGCAACCTTCAAGTGGAGGCCTGGCGAGGGAGTCAGCCACGACCTGACTAACCACACAAGTCTCTTGTCCAGGTTTATCGCCTATTCGGGTTCCATCCGCAAGGAGATCTGGCCGGGGTGTCGCTCACAGCCCCAAACGATGTGTGCAGGGTTCCCAAGTCCACCATCCGGGTGCCACTTGGTACACCGGGCCACTGTGCCTTGTCTGTACCAAGCCCACCTGTACCGGGTGCCACTTGGTAGACTACTAACACTACCTACAAACACCAGAAACTAGTTGCAACTCCTGGACAGAGATCAAGTCGGTTAATAAGTCGAGAGAGTCAATTAAGGATCCCAATGTGTGGTAGTAGCTGTTCATGGATCACAAACACAGAACTCAGTTCCCGATGACGGCTGCAATGAGACAACCCACCATGTACTCCTACATGGCCTCTCACCGCTACCTTTACCAAATCGTGTTCACACACTTAGCTCTTAACAGTAGGACATGTTCACACACCTCCAATTCATCCCCAATGAATCAGACCTGACACAACTCTAAGCAATAGCAGGCATGACAAACAAGCATGAATGAGTAGTCACATCAGGGCTCAAACAACTCCTACTCATGCTAGTGGGTTTCATCTATTTACTGTGGCAATGACAGGTCATGCAGAGGATAAAGGGGTTCAACTACCGCTGCAAGTAACAGTTGTATCGTTGTTGTCCTAATGCAGTAAAATAGAGCAGGAGCGAGAAAGTGGGATTGTATCGGAATGAACAAGGGGGTTTTGCTTGCCAGGCACTTCTGAAGATAGTATAGTTCTTCATCGGTGTCATCGAACTCAACGTCGGAACGTCGTCTACTGAGAGGGGACAAATACCGATAACAGAGAAGGAAACACATTCAATGCAATGCACAGTATGATGCATGATCATGACATGGCAATATGAGTGTGTTGGCCTAATGCAACTACAACCAGATGTGTTTGGGTCATTTTGAACCAAAGGTTCAATCCCAAATTCAAATTATGAAATTAAGTAGTGCATTATCATGTTTTGATCTAAACAGCAATGTTAAGTTGTTTAAACATGCATGAAACCAGTACAGATGGATAGATTGGATTTTTCTGATCATTTTTCATATATAACTTATTTCATTCTGAGCTACGGTTATTTTTTTATGATTTTTAGAAGTTAGCACTATTTTCTGGAATATCCTCAGAAAGAATAAATCCAGAAAAACCTATTACTGCGTCAGCATAACATCAGACTGACATCAGCAGGTTAGCTGACCGGGTCTAGGTCAAACCTGACGTGTGGGGTCCACACGTCAGTGACACAGCTAATTAACAGGGGGTTATTGCTAATCTAATGAAAAGATTAGGGCGCCCGGGGCCCACTGTTAGTCATTAGGTGGGGGTTAGAGCTAATTAAACTCCTGGCCGGTGGGGAGGTCAAACCCTTGTCAGCGGGGTCAAACCCACAGGACCTGGTCCACGGCTCGTCGCCGGCGATGACAGAGACGGCGGAGGGCTTCGGAAATCGCCCACATGGGATGGTTTTGGGCGTGGGGAGGCTCTACGAAGAGCTGCTGCTGGCGCACAACTGATGGAGCAGGCGGCGGGAGCTGGGGTGGCAGGAGACGACCGCGGCGAGGTCATCCGCGGCAGCCGGAGTTCGGACACGCGCGGGTTCGGTGCTCCGGTGCACGGCAGGACCAGCTGGTGGTCGGGGTCGTTTCCTAGGAGCAACCCTAGCACGAAGACGCACCCAGGCGCACACTACGGCGTCTGTAGCCACGATGGCGACATGGCCGGCGGGCGGGAGCATCGGCCGCAGTGGCCGGGGGGGTAGAGCAGTGATTCGATGGCGGGGAGAAATGGGTTGGGAGCAGGAGCTCACAGGGAGGCGACGCAGTAGGTCAGCGGGCTCGGGGACGTCCTTGATGGCGTGAATCAACGGCGAGGGCTCGGGTGCCTGAGGCTGAAGATTACCGCGATGACGATGCAGCAGGGCCTCCTAGCATCTTGTAGCTCGACTAGGAGGACGAGGAGGTTCCGGCAGTGCTTCTGAACTCGGCGGAAGGGTGAGGGGTTCCCGGTGGCCGCGGTGGTGCTCGTCGGCGGCAGCGGGTGTTTTCGGTGGTGCCGCGCGGAGAGAGCCAGAGGAGGAGAGGGAGACCGGCGAGTGAGAGAGAGGGAACAGGGGCTTCGAGGCGTCTCCGTGGCGTCGCTAGAAGGGGCCGGGGAAGCAGGAGGTGGCCAGAGCAGCATCGACGCTTGCCACACACCTGGTTGTCCTCCTGGCAGAGGAGGAAGATGACAAGGGGGCGCTGGTGGGCTCGGCCACCAGCTGGGCTGCCAGCAAGCTACAGTAGCGGGCCGCAGGTGGATGCAGGTAAGTCCTTCTGCTCTATTTTATATTTTCTGTTTTGTTTTCTATTTTCTGTAAATTTTTTTGATTTAGTTTACAAACTAAATCAAATTTACTATTTCTAATAAATATTGTGTGGGCTAATTGAGCTATTCTAGAGCCCCACACAAATTTACAGAATTATTGGACTTATATTAAATATATAGCAAATATAAATCCAATGCAAATAGTTGTCGCATTAACTCCAAATGCCCAAAATAAATATTTATGAGCTCCTAAAAATATTGGTTTGGATTTTACCTTTGGCCAATATTTTCAGGGGGAAACATGAACATTTTCTTGGACCTATTTGAAGAAATTTTTATCTTGGTCATTTTCAGAAATGATTTCTGAGGCTTTCACATGTCCCCATTTCAAATTCATTGAAATTTAAACATGATGCACACATGACTAGCTAGTCTAGGTCATACCAGAACTAGGGATGTGACACGCGATTGTTTAGATTAGGTTTACAGTAGGTTTAGTATGGTTTCTGTGAAATATGTAATGAATTTCGTCCAGTTTGTAGGAAAAGTTTTCGAAATGTATTGAATTTCATCTGGTTAATTTGAAATTTGCTTTGTTTGCACGAATCTCGTCCAGTTAGTTCATATAGTTGTCGAAAGGTATGCGTGCAGCATCAGATGGCATCCATCAGTGTCCTTGGACAGATGCCGATGTAAATTTGTAGGCCAGAGCTGGAGATGCCCTAACTATCATGCTATAATCGCTAACAATCCTCCATATTTTGGCAGGGAATAGTTATCCCTCGATCAAAATCAGATCCGCGGTGTTCCGCACTCCTCCCGCGTAAGAGTGTAAACTCTTGCTTGCATAAAAATGGAGCAACTGGACCGCACTGTAGCACGTCATATCACTCGAACTAGCCCGCCTAATGAGCGGGAAAGCACCGCCCTCGTCATTTTGTTCTGGATTTCTATCGATCGATCGTGCGAAAATGTTACGCTTCGCAAGTTCTAAAGGAAAAGGCGGCACACTTACAACTCGTACGCGTCGCAACCCCGACAGTCCGGCTCGCACGCCGCTCACCACAGGGGACACGCGTTGTCTTACAATTTCACTAACATGTGGGACCGTAATTGAATAAACCGTCGATAGCCGAAATCTAATCGCTCAGCGGGCGTTGGCTGAGAAGAGTGAAACGGGGGAGGGAGAAGAGATCCCCCGCCCGCCACGCACGGACTCCAAGAAATATATGGTGATAATGTGAGGTGGGCCATGCTGGAGTCCGGACCGCTTCCGGAGCCCGCTCTCACCGCCCTGGCCCCTCAAGACGCCAGCTGCCCGCTGCATGCATAGCAAGTAGTCCCCGCTTATGTGGAGGAGAGAGAGGCATTGACAAAGTCAAGGAATAACAGTGGAGCCAATAGCTTTCATCAAAAGTAAACAATGAATACTCGTTGCTCGTCCTCTATATCGGAAAGAATACTTTCATTCGCCGACATGTGGGACGTCGACCATCCTGGTCCACCTGCCATGCACAAAATTATCCTGGTCTACCCCGGTCGTATCGCAGGCCCAACCTTTCCCACTGTAAGTTGTTCGGACGAAGGAACCATCATGACTTTGTTGAATTCCGCTTCTTCAAGAAAACTTACTGTACCCGCAATACTACAATCACACACGAAGACTGGACGGCACTGTACCACGTCATATCACTGAAACCCACTAGGCCAAACTAGCCCGCCTAGGTCATCTATTTTGGAACGGAGGGAGTACGTCTCTGCACTGCTATGATTTTGTGTTCCACGTTCTATGTACTTTTGCTACGATTTTCCTACCCTATGAACCAAATGAGGCCTGAATGTATGTCGACTATTGTCTGATCGATCGCTAAGCCTACAATTTTAGGAGCTAGGGCTATTGGTCGATCGACGAGGGATAAGTATAAGCGTACCACGAGCTCATCAGCCCCAAGGTTTCTCTTCGGTGAGTGTTTTGCAAGTACTATAGCTCACGCAGTAGCTAGCCTACTAACACCAAGAATCATCAAACAAGCCCTGCTAATATGATAAACATTTGAAACTTACATCTAAGCATGCCATATATTACATCAAAAGTTGCTGAGGATACATCTGTTTCCATAACTCGGAGAGGGTTCGCATGATTCATCGCATGATTCACTATCAAACAAAAGTAGCAAGATCCTCCCACACAAGTTAGTGCACTAGCCCTAAGATGGTTTGATAACACGCATCGTTCTGGTAATTAAACACATGGAAATGCAATCTACCCTGAAGGGTTAGCGCGACCAACTATTTCTTGTCATCGATCTCTCGGGCAATGACCACAGCACGGACAGCGGCATGGGAATCAATTTCTGGGGCGTTGTCCACATGACTGACCGCGACATCGAAATCGATTTCTGGGGCGATGTCCACAGGACTGACCGCGACATCGGAATCTATCTCTGGGGCGATGTCCACAGGATGGACAACGGCATCGGAATCGATCTCCCGGGCGATGCCAACAGGACGGGCCAGGACATCGGAATAATCAAGGACAACCTACACAACCCTAACATATTAGCAAGCACATTGCAAATAATCAAAAACCGCAACTATGGTAATAAGCCATTATTTTTTTACCTTGTGCAGCTCATCGGGGGATCTCGTCCCTCCGGGGGCCATCTCCTCGTCCTCGATGGGGGCCATCACCTTGCCAGGGGAATACTGCTTCTCAACGGCGACTATCTCCTCAAACTCGGTCTTGAGCCTCATATAGATGGCAATCAGAGTTCCTGGAGTAGGCACGGTGGGGCCCTTGCTATTCTTCCAACTTTCTTTGAGGGGTTCGTCTGCCAACGTCCTCAACTCTTTGGCCAGTGCTTGTTTCTTGGAGTTCTTCGTCTCCATGGGTTGGCCCGCCAACATGGTCAACTCGTTGGTCGGTGCTCGCTTTCTGGAGATCGCTGTCTCCAGTAGGTTGTCCGCCGGCATCTCTTTGCCTAGTGCTCCAGGATCCATCAATGAACTGACAAACAAAAAGCAATCGAAAGGAAACCACAATCGCAATGAAAACAAGAAAATAATAGGATGTGAGAATCGGTCGGTGCTTCGCAAAAAGAAGATTATTGGAATGAAAATATAGCAGCATAACTGATTCGCCCACCTTTCCTTCGTCGGTACAGAAGAAAAATGGCAGAAGTGAGTAGCCTGGAGTGAGGTTTTCTTCAAGAAAGGGAAGAAAGGGCTTGAACGAGCGTTCCAATGAAATGATGGTTGCTTCGTCCAGTCCAACTGGGAGGCCACCTTACCACTGCTGGTAAAGGTGTGGGTTTTGTGATATGATGGGTCAACGGCCACACCGGGGTGACAGGTGAGTCTCGAGTGTAGCACCTCGCTGTGATTTGGCGGATGGCACGCGGGCCCGGATGCTTTGAAATGTCCCACATGTAGATAGAGCGGCTAGTCATATAGGAGTGCTCAATATTGTGCACCGCGACCAAGGCGGAGAGGAAAACGAGAGAACTACGTAATTAATGCATGAGTTTAATTAGGGTAGTTTTGTAAAGTACGAGATACGTTCCTCCAATCGCAAAATTCCTTGGTTCATGAGATTTGAGATTTGAGCCCTATAAACCAGAAGGGAGGGGGTACTGCACATGGTGTAGTCTAGTCACTTGTTGAAATCTCTAGAAAGGCAAATACTCCTTTCCGGTTTACAAGTCTATACTACTCCCTCCGTCTAGGTGTGTAAGTCATCTTACGAAAACCAAATAGTCCCAAAACACTTAGGCGCGGTGCATTAACTTCTACCTTGTTTCTTGTTTCTTGACATACGTATCAACCAATAAGAGATGAGAGGTGTGCATGCTTTTAATGACTTGCAATGGCTAGTACATTGCATGGAATGCTATTAATTAGAAAATAAATATTGGTGACCCCAGTAGGAAACGGTTCTAAGCGTGTGGACCTATGCAGAATGAGTATCAACCAATGGATAATGGAGTTCAATTGTTAAACAATAGCAATTTTGTCTCATGCAAAAGCCTGGCTAGTACTCCAAGGAACTGCACCACGCGAGCATTCGCAACTGCCACATTTGGTTTGCGCTTGGCTCTTCGCATCTTCGAGAAGACGAACAATGATGTTACTCCTACTTCTACAGTATCGAATCCACTGCTGCATGTCCGTCCACCTCGTGCGGGAGGGATAGTGTGTAGAGAAAGCTTCTTCTTACTGCTCCTGCCTTTGCGTCTATGACTGGTGGGCCCAACAGGTGGTTGGCCCCCTGTCATGCAGCCAAAGGCAGGTGCAGTTAAGGCACCAAAGCTCAGTCCGCGAGGGAGAGGGCGTCGTAGTAATCAAATTTCTCGGTCTTGTACGAGTTGACGTGACACATCAAAGCACTTCACTCGATAAAAGTCTTTTTACACATTTCAAATGGGCTACTTCGTATGTAGGAGTAGACATATTCTGCTTCGTATGTAGTCACTTGTTGCAATCTCTAAAAAGACTTATATTTGGAAACGAAGGGAGTACAACGCATGCATGCATGCCGTGACTTTCCTTTTGATACTTGCATGTGTTGATTTGATGCACCTTGCCAAATTTTGACTATAAATTTAACTAACCAAATTTTCATGCATGTCACAAAAAATTACGGGGCTGTTTGGATTGTGACTATGTTTGTCTTATGTTGCCACATTATTTTTCCCACACTTGCCACACTTGCCTAACCTGAGTTGCTCAAATTGTTAGACACACTTTGGCTTGCCTAAGGGAATCTTGCCACAATTTTTGTGTCTATGACATGTGGGGTTCACTGCTAATAAAAAAATTCTTGTCTTAGGTGTGGCTAATAAAAAAGACTTATATTTAGGAACGTAGGGACTAGAAAATATAAATAATAATGCATGTTGGGGCAACCCTCGCTTCCGCTAATTTTAGCCGGGGGCTTGTTCACAATTTTTACGAGGGGGTGGTTGTTCCTTTAATGGAGGGACTTGTAGTACCAGACTTGAACGATACAAAGTGCGACCCGGCACACCGTAACACCACTTGGAACAAGTGGGTAGCTATCTCAAAAAACAATCAAAAACTAAAAAAACCGTGACCTGGCATGTAGTAGTACACAATTTTAAACGATTGTTTTGATGCAGTGAAAAAGGAAAACTACCCCACTACTTATATATAGGCCGAAGCCTCCGCGCTTGCTTGCTAGGGTTGCTCTATTCAAACACTCTCATCCTCTCCAGATCTAAACAAGATAGGGGTAGTAACACTGTTTTTCTCCCTTCAAAAAACACTGGCTTTCTATCCTCACCGCTGGTTACAGATCCGGACGTATCCCCCTCCGCCGGTGAAGGGAAGGAGGGGCAGCATTTAGGCCGTCGTCGACAGCGAGGGAGGAGACCCACTGCTGGCCGCACCATTATCTATGGCCGAGCGCCAGCGCGGGAGGTCCTCCGATCCCTTCATCATTGCCTGTGGGCGGATCCGGCCTCACGCCACCCACCTATCCACATCTTGACGACCTTCAGGTATATCTTCGTTCGAAACCGCCTTAGCTCTACTTCCCCAGCTCGCTACGTTGCTGCATGTGCATCATTTTCTACCTCTCAGCCCCTCTTGATCGGATGGTCCAACGTCACCTATTTTTTTTTCTATTGTTAGAGGTAAATCTACTTCATGGAGTCGAATCTTGTACTCCCTCCGTTCGAAAATACTTGTCATTGAAATAAAGTGGGGGTGGGGAATTTAGTATGTACATCAGACTTGGTACAAATAGGAAGGGAAGGGGATGAAAGTAGTATAGACTGGTCATCCAACCAATCTCTTGGTCGAAAAGGGAAATATAGGGGTAACGCTATACACAGTGGTATGACCAGGACTAGATTTGCTATGCACACATAGGAGTAGGTGGCTAGAGTGAACAAAAATGGGACCAACCCAGATATGTTTCTTGGATGTTTGTTTCTCGGGGCAACAAACTATGAATCACCACTTTATGCCCCTGTTTACGTACATGGTGCTGTACTGCTGGTGCACCCACTGTCCCATGCCCTTATACCAAATATTTAGGCTCCGGTCAGAATAAAGGGGCAGAAAACATAGGTCTTGATGCAAATAGAGGAATAGGAAAGGAATGTAGGTATAAAACTATGGAACAGCGAACCGGAGGAAACTCTCAAGAGAATGTGTTCGGATGGACTACGAAATGTACATATTTGTTTTTTTAGAGTAGCATGCTTGGCAGTATGAGATGCTATTTGTTTATTCAGTTGCACAGTGACTACTCTTGTCCTCACCTCATGTACCACACATAGGTTGATTTTTTTATTCCGGCAAACATAGCACATCAACCTGTCTAACGCATGGCAGCGAGCGCCTGCCTCGGGCTTCCGCCCAAAAAATGAGCAGCGCGTGGATGTTTCTAATCCGATGGAATCAGTACTACCAGACCAGCTTTTCTATGAAACACTATTTACCTTTCCCGTGTTCCAAACGGTTGGAAGGGAAAGAATACCGTAGGAATTGTGTTCCTACGAAAATCCTACACCAAATTAACCTGTGAACCGAACGCAGCCTTAGGTGTTCTTAATATAATGTCCCTGGTAAAAATGAAGCCATGCCACTATTTTTGCCTGTAATTGTTTGAGACTCTGACAAGTTTAGCCAAATGTTTTTGCCTGTAATTGTTTGAGACTCTGACTATTTCCTCTGTGCCTTTTTGTGCAAATAGGGATATCCAATTCACCTGGTTGCTGTTGTGACCTTTTGGTGCACTGCGCAAAACTCTTCTTAAAAGAAGTGACTTTTGTGCTTTTTAACTGGAATGTCAGAATGGAATAGTTGGTTCATTTTGGTGGAACTGCACAAAGGGAGATCTGTGTTCCAATCCTCATCATCCATATTGGTGCCATAACCTTCCTTTAGGTAAGAATGATATTTAATGCATGTGTTCATCTCTATTTTCCGAAAATAATGCCGTTTTTTTACTAGTACACTTGTACTCCCTCACTGACAAAACCAATTCTGAATTAGAAGGCCAACCATGTACTTGGTTTCACCAACTGGTGAGGAGAAAGAGAAACAGAGCATGAAGAGGAAGAAGAAGAAGAATAAATAGTGCCAAGGCAATCTTGCTGAAGCTAGAGTGCTCAGTCGAGGCTATTCAAGGGCTCCGGCAATGACTACCTTACATGTGAGACGATCCTCCAGGGAGCCCTTCCACTTCTGTTGTCTCATTTAATTAATTAGAAGTACTTAAGTACCACTAATTTATTACTGCCTAATTTTCCTGTTGGAGTTAAACAAATCTTTAGTAGGACCCTATGCTGAATCATGTACGTGTGAATGTTTGTCTATGGAGGTGAATCATGTGGTGGAGCAGGGAGGGAATATTATTAGTGTCATGACATAATAGTGCTATTGTTTTGCATGTCAATTTATTGCCATTGGTTCAATGAGGCAATGTTTTGCGTATTGTCCATCATGAATTTGATGCTACTGTTTGAGTAATATGCTAATGTCTTCCTATCCTTTCTCACTAAGCTAATGAAGGTTTCACCTTGTTCCTACTTGTGCAAATAGGGATCATGTTGTGCCAATCATACATTTTAGTGGAACTACACAAGACAATACAATGAACTGTATCCCAGCCAGTGCTTTAACTCTGCTGGAAGTTCTTGATAATATTTTGATATAATCTCAGCACTGGTAAACAAGAGTGATTTCAACCATACATTTGAAGTGCACAAAAATATATACTATTGTGTGACTCCAGTGAGTGCTTTATCATCTCTTATGGGACTACATGAATAAGCTTTTTTTCTTAGGTTGGTACGGGCCTAAGGCCTTCATCCATATTAGTTTGCTGTCATATCTATTTGTATCGTGCTACTGCCATGAGAAACCCCTTTATCTTTGCACTTTTAAGTTTTGCAACCTATGATAAATGGCAATGCTTTGAGTGTTGAGTTGAGCTAATTGGCACTGATTAAATAAACTAATACCTCTCTTTAAGCAAGACTACTATGTTGCTAACTTTAGCCATTAAGATAATGAGGGTGCTTCTATTTGTTAGTGTATGTTTCATCAACTAGTCCCACTATTACAGTAATCTCACTCTCTCAATATATGTGCCAACAGGGTTGCTCGATTTTGGTGGAACTGCACAAAAACTTTGGGTGCTTCATTGCCTCGACAGCTTCCGTCCTTTCCTGTCAGTCGCTAATCTCCGCTTGCTTTCTTCCTTTGCTGTTAGTCGCTTGGCTTATCTCGGCTTCCAGTCAAAGGAAATAGTAATTGATATGCTACCTCACACAGGTTGGTACTGGTCTTTATCCTGATTATTGTGCCTGTCATATGTATTGGTAATTTGGTATTGTTTTACTGTTTGCCGATTTCATAAAGGGGTAATTTGGAGCCTGAACTCGCTGGCAAATCATTACATCGGGTGATTTCAGTAGAACTGCAGAAAATGATCAGATGGACATGTACTTATGTTGTTGCTATGTACTCCAAAGTTCACTCAGACAAGCATCGATGTTGACAAGAAGTGCCTATATTCATTTGAGTATCAACCGGCGTCAACCAATTGCCAAACTCCAAGTATTAGGAGAGTGAACGCCAAAAATATTGCTTGGTGCATAGCCCAGAAAAACGCAGTCCAGTCTTTCGTCCCAACTTGTGCCTTTTGGTTATCGGCACATATGGTAGTGAACTATATGGCATGGAGTCTAAAGATTCCAGACAGGTTGGTTGACGCGTATTTCATCTGGCACTTAATCAGTCTGCATGCCAAGGATGCTCCATTTCAGTTGAACTGCACAAAAAATTTGGGTGGTTCATTTTCTCAACCGCCTCCTTTCTCGTCTGCAATGTAGAATTTTGGCGAGATACAGGACCAAGATGATCCAGTAAACTAGTTGGATGAAAGTAGTGGCCAAGTTGCTCAAACCTCCCTTGGCACGAGGTCACTATTTGAGGATAAACCTACAAGCAAAGTTTAGACTGTCCGTGCTGCCTCTTATGTACTCGAAAGTTTACTCGTACAAGAACTAATTTTAGCAAGAAGTACCTCCGATTGAACACCATTTACCAGTCTGTACCCTAGGTAATTAAAGTTCGTCCATGGATCATATTGGCTGTGATCTCAATCATTTGGATGCATAAACATACTGAACATGTGTATATCTGAATCTTTTTGTGAATTATGTATGAATATTGTCGTGTGATCTATCAATCATTTCGATGCATAGATATGCTCAGCTTGTGTATATATGAATCTTTTGAGTTGTTGATAGTGAATGTTGTCTATGAATATGAACGTGTCCTATGAACCTGAGTTTGATATGAATGTTTACCTTTTCTGTTGTATTTGTTTGTGAACTTGTTAGTATGCCTTCTATGGGATAAAAAGACAGGTCCCTTATAAAAGTAATGTTGTGTCCAATTTATTTTGAGCAATAACTCACTAATTTCTTAATTATATATATGAAAAATGTGCCTCTCCGGTTTATTCTTTGATATTAATTGCTCCTTCTAACATAACATTATATATATAATGAGACCACCTAATACGTGTATTTCAAGGAAGTGCAAATGGGCTGGGATTTCTTAGAAAATATAAATGGGCCTGATTGACGCGAAATTATTTGATCACCCAGCCCTGCAAATGGACTGTACATTCTGGAAAACATGGGTTAAATATATGCCACATTTTTGCAGGTTGACATGTGGGACAATAGGTTGAAGCCTACGCAGGGCGTTGTCAACTTGGTCAACAAATGATTGTGTCATCCACAGCCGTTGGATTTATATCCAACGGCCGGCATGCACCTTCAATCTCTCATCTTCTTCCTCCAGCATCGCCGGGACCGCCTGGTCTAGCCTCTGGTGGCTAGCGGCTCTGCTTAGCACGCATCGCTGCAAAGCGCTACCCTACCACCGGCCAGGCTATCCCTCCACCCCTCGACACCTCCTGTTATTCTCCACAGACTACAGCCCTACGCCGCAACAGAACCAGTTATAACCCTTCTCCTCCTCTCAATCTGCGACTCCACCGCCTCGCTGTGTTCGGTGCGCCATGGTCAACAAACGAGAGTCATCGGAAGAGGACTATATGTGGAGAGCCTGATGGCTGGGACACACGAGGTCCATGGTCGCACGCAAGGAAAGTTCCTCCTTATTGAGCTAAAAAAAATGTTTCCTCCACCTGACAGCTGGGACCCACCGGCTGTATCTTCGCACGGAAGGAAGTGCCTCCATGTTTTGCGAAATAAATTATTCATCCCGTTGACAGCTGGGACCCGTCAGATTTGGTGAATGACTTGTGGGCCTACTAAGCGGACGTGTACGCACGGCTTTGTCAACTTAATCAACAAATGATTCTAGCAGCTGGACCATTGGATGTTAATCCAATAGACGTGCTCCTTCTTCAACCTCTGTTCTTGCTCCTGTCTCCCATGGGCGGCACCGCGGCTGTGCTGTCGCGCACCTGAACCAGTGAAGTTTCCCACTTCTCTCCATCTGCGACTCCACTGCCCCGTCTCCCCCATCTCTGGGTCGTTCCAGTCTGGGTGCGCTCGGCACGGTGTGGTCAACGTGGTCAACAACCGAGAGTCATCGGAAGATGACTGTACGTGAGAGGCTGACAGTGGGGACGCACCACGCCCATGGACGCATGCATGCAACGGAACGCGGAGAGGTCAACATGGTCAAGGAATGACTTCCATCGGAAGTATACTGTACGTGGAGAGACTCAGCTGGGTCCATGACCGCAGCAAGTAAGTGCCTCCTTATTACGCGGAAAATAATGATTCCTCCAACTGACAGCAGGGACCCACTGGACGGGCCACCTGACTGCTGGGACTCACCTGAACCCGAGTTACTTGCTGCGGACTGCTGGGACTCACCTGATGGGCCACCGTATTTCGCAAAAAAATGTTTGCCCCTGACTGCTGGGACTCACCTGATGGGCCACCGTATTTCGCAAAAAAATCGTTCCCCCCGCTGTCAGCTCGGACCCACCGCAAGTGCCTCCTTATTACGCACAAAAAAATGAATACTCCCCCTGCTAGCTGGGACCCACCTTGGTGGGAGGCTGACTTGTGGGCCTAGTAAGTTGACGAGGACGAAGGGCTTTGTCAACTTAGTCAATATGAATGATTCTAGCTCCAGTGACCATACGATGTCCATCCAACGGCCGTAGTGCTTCTTCAATCTCTGGTCTTCTTGCTCCAGCCGCCCAAACCAGCGCCGGTCGTGCCTCATGCTTCCGCCTCCCGTGGCCGGCTGTGCTGCCGCGGAGGCCTCACCACCCCCTACTATTCCCCCCGCTGGCCAGCCCCTACGGCGACGACAGCCTCACACTGCAGCCAAATCAGTGAACCCTCGTACTCCTCTCCGCGCGGGCTTTCACTGCCGCGTCTTCCCCGGCTCCGTGTCGTCCCCTTCCTAGGCCTCGCCGTCGTCCACCGCCGTGGTGCTCTCCGCTCGGTGTGTTCAACATGGTCAAGGAACGACTTCCATCAGAAGAGTATTGTACGTGGAGAGGCTGACAGCTGGGTCCACGGCCACAACCCAGTTTTTTTGTGATTTGCCAAGTAAGTCGCTTTGTCAGGCCTGTTGGGCTGTAAATCTTTCAAGACGAGGAGAGCTTTCATTTGGCTGGCTGAGAAAATGGCCCATCGGTAATGAGAAATGGGATGTACATTTTTAAAACACATCAAACCGGCAATTAGTTTCAAATATCTTTTTTTCATTTCAAGATTTTAAATTACATTAATTTTTATGTGTGGAGAATTTGTTGGATTTTATATTGATATACATTTATTTTTAAAATCAGTTTGAATGTGAGTCGAAATTTCGGGATTAAAAATAGTTCGGACCGCACCGAATATGCAAAATTTCATATAATTTTTTAACTGTGGCCACAATATGGGCTGTAATGCTAACAAAAAGAATATGGGCTCCAAAAAAAACCTTAAGAATTAGAAAATGGGCTGTAAATTATTAGAAATAATGGCAGATGGGTTGTATGTTGTTCTCCACAGATTTGAGGCTTTCCTAAAAAAGGTTGACGCACAAGCAGTGACTGTTGGATGGCCATCCAACGGCCGTCGTGCTTCTTCAATCTCTGCTCTTCCTGCTCCAGCCACTCAAACAAGCGCCGGCGGGACTGCATGCTCCCTCCTCCCCGCGGCCGGCTCTGCTGCCGCGTAGGCCTCACCGCCCCACCGTACTCCCATCGCTGGCCTAGCCATCCCTCTACTCACCCACACCTGCTGTTATTCTCCGGCGACGGCAGACGAACTAGTAAACCCTCGTACAGTCGTACTCCCCTCCGCGTGGGAAACGACTACCGAGTCTTCCCTGCCTCCGTATCGTTCCCTTCCTAGGCCTCACCGTCGTCCACCGCTCCGGTGCTCTTGGCGCGGTCTGGTCAACGTGGTCAATGACTGACATGCATCTGAAGTGGACTGTACGTGGAGAGGCCGACAGCTGGGTCCACGACCGCACGCACGGAAATGCCTCCTTATTACGCGCAAAATAATGATTCCTCCACCTGACATCAGGGACCCACCGAAAGGGCCTCTGTATTTCGCGAAAAAAACGTTACCACCGCTGACAGCTCGGACCCACCAGCTATATCTTCGCACGCAAGGAAGTGCCTCCTTATTACGCACAGAAAAAATGAATACTCCGCCTGTTAGCTGGGACCCAGTATAGTGGCAGGCTGACTTGTGGGCCTACTAAGTTGACGGGGACAGAGGGCTTTGTCAACTTAGTCAATATGCACGATTCTAGCTCCAGTGACCGTACGATGTCCATCCAACAGCCGTAGTGCTTCTTCAACCTCTGGTCTTCTTGCTCCAGCCGCCCAAACGAGCGCCGGTCGTGCCTCGTGCTCCTGCCTCCCGTGGCCGGATGCAATGCGGGGGAGGCCTCACCGCCCCTACTACTCCCACCGCTAGCCAGGCCATCCCTCTACTCACCCACACCCCCTGTTATTCTGCGGCGACGACAACCTCACACCGCAGTGAACCAGTGAACCCTCGTACTCCTCTACGCGTGGGTATCCACTGCCGTGTGTTCCCCGGCTCCGTGTTGTCCCCTTCCTAGGCCTCGCCGTCATCCACCGCCCTGGTGCTCTCGGCACGGCGTGGTCAACATGGTCAAGGAATGGCTTCCATCGGACGTGGACTGTACGTGGAGAGGCTGACAGCTTGGTCCATGGCCGCAGCAAAGAAGTGCCTCCTTATTACGTGCAAAATAATTATTCCTCCACCTGACAGCGGGGACCCACCGGACGGGCAACCGTATTTAGCAAAAAAACGATTCACGCCCTGACTGTTGGGACCCACCAGCTACATCTTCGCACGCAAGGAAGTGCATCCAGGCAAAACAAAACGATTCGCCCCCTAACTACTGGGACCCACCAGCTACATCTTTGCACGCAAGGAAGTGCGTCCGGGCAAAAAAAATGATTCGCCCCCGTGACTGCAGGGACCCACCAGCTACATCTTCACACGCAAGGAAGTGTGTCCTGGCAAAAAAAATGATTTGCCCCCCTGACTGCTGGGACCCACTAGCTACATCTTCGCACGCAAGGAAGTGCCTGACAGTCGGGACCCACCTGGCCGAAGCATACGTAGCGTTGTCATTCTGGTCACGAACGTGTACGTACATATATACTGGTGGATGTAGAGGCGCACACGTGTCGTAGTAGAGGCGCACACGTAGCATGTACACGTACATACAGCGGCGAGGGTGCAAGAAAGAAAATACGGCCACGTACGTACATATGGGCAGGGTCTCGAACGCCTACTCGCGCATACGTACATGGCTGGGTCGGAACGGAGAAACAGCGTCTTTGTCGTGTTCATGGGGAGCCAACCGGTTGGGCCGGAACGAAATGCATGGTCGTATTCATCGGGAGGGCTTGGACGGAACAGGCGATGGAAACGAGGCCTGGCGTACCGCACAACGGAGGAAACGGCCTTGTGTTTGACCGGACACGTTCGAAACGGGATCCTGTTCATCAGGAGGGGTGTGGCGTACCGCAAAACGGAGGAAACGGACCTCCTACGGTCGAAACAGGGGTCCTGTTGATCGGGAGGGGTGTGGCATACCGCAAAACGGACAAAATGGACCTCCTACGGTCAAAACGGGGGTCCTGTTCATCGGGAGGGGTGTGGCGTACCGCAAAACGGATGAAACGGACCTCCTACGGTCGAAACGGGGGTCCTGTTGATCGGGAGGGATGTGGCGCACCACAAAACGGACAAAATGGACTTGTGTTGGAGAACGGGGGTCCTGTTCATCGGGAGGGGTGTGGCGTACCGCAAAACGGGACTCCACGGGATACTGTTCATCTCCACCGTCGACATCCTCCAGCCTCCACGGGCTACTGTCGACCTCCTCCAGCCTCCACGGGCTCCTGTTCATCCAGCCTCCACCGCGCGCTACTCCACCGGCTACTGTTCAACCACCCCTCCACGGGCACCCCTCCATCGTCTACTTTTCATCCAGCCCTCCACACCACGGGGTCTTGTTCAACCACCCCTCCACGGCCACCCCTCCACTGTCTACTATTCATCCAGCCCTCCACACCACGGGGTCCTGTTCATCCAGAGGCAACGCCACCGCTCACTGTTCATCCAACCCCCCTCCCCCCCGCAATGCTCACTGTTCATCCAATCGATCGGCTTCATTTAGCAGCAGTAGCGAAGGAATCACTCCATCGGGTTCAGTTAACAGCCATCGATCGATCGCTCGGGTTCAGTAACGCGTAGCCTGCAGTGCAATCGCTCGGGTTCAGTTAGAGCCCAACGCCTCGCTCGAGTTCAGTTAGAGCCAACACCTTGCACACACGCGCGTACTTGTACGAGAGAAATGCGCATCGCTCGGCCCCCGACCTCCCACCGTAACCGGCAACTCCCCGAAATTTTCCTCCCCCTCGCTTCTACCATGGGTTTTCCGTCATGGACGGCCCAAAGAATGTCATGCAGCTGCTTCTCCGGCCCGCCCAGGACGAAAATCCCATTTTCGGTCATGATTTTTTGTCATAGAAGTAGGAGCCCACCACATCTATGATGATACCGGGTTTTGACACAATTATCGTCATAGAAGTGTCATATGTATGACAGGAAAAAAATTCGTTCAGCCCAAAATGTCACGGATGTGTCTTTTTTTGTAGTTCCCTCGATCCTTTTCCAACAAGAATAAGTAGTAGGGAAAATCCATTGCTTTTCATCAATTTAATTTGATGAAGGATAAGCATACAATAATCTTATTCTTATTTCCTCCAAGCGATTAATCCCTTCCTTCGGAATTTGTTCTTGATAAATAAATTCTAGTTCCAAGTGTTTTCATCTTTTCTTTTCCGGAGTTCAAATTTCCTCAGCCATTTCGTCGGTACCTCCATCTAAATCATCTGAAGGATTTATCTTGTTCTTTTCAACCTTTGTTTCTTTAATCCTTTTGTTTACCGGAATTCTTCATGGTGGTTCTTCAGGATTTAATTCATTCTTCGAGAGTTCATCAAGATTCTTGTTGGAGGAGTTCAAGTATCTTTTCTTCTTGCATCTCGAAGTGCAATTAATTCTTCGTATTCTTTTGAAGTGGAGTTTTGCATTTCTTCGCTCTTCTCAGATATTCAGACATTTGCTTGTGGCAGAGTTTCACCTCAAGTTTGAGTTGTTTTTTTCCATAAGTCCACAACAAGCTTATTCTTTTGTTGTTGATCTTCTCAACAACTCCGTTCAATCCTTCCTCTAAGGATGCTATCTAATTCATTCGTGGTGGAAGTTGTTGTTCTCTTATCCGTTCTTTTCGTTCCTCTTTTCATCCGGAGAAATTGTGTTCTTCATCTCTTCAAGTGTCATCCCATCTGGTGAAGTTCATGTTCCATTCCTTCCATTTTCAGCCGAAGTGCTGCCCAAATTCTTGCATTCTTATTCCTTCTTTATCTTGTTCTAACTGGAGTGGTTTGAGAGTCAATTTATTCCTTGAGCTTCTAATTGCCATCATAGTCAACGTTCCTCTTCTATCTGAGTGCTCTTGACTTTGTTCATCTTCCTCTTGCACTCTTGCTTCACCTCATCCTCTTCCTCTTCCATCTCATTCCTAAGATCTCGAAACAAGATCTCTTGTTAGTGGGGGAGTGTTGTGACGCCCCGAGACCGATGCGCCAGTTGCCCTCCATTTTTTAGTTGTTGTCGTGTTTTTTTGTGTTTGTTGCATTATCATAATTGTTTTGCATACTTCGTTCCTATATGTTTGTTGCCATGTTCATGTTGAGTGCTTGTCATATTTTGCTTTTTGCATCATGTTCTTCATCGGTTATATTGTATGGCCATGCCTATCTCTTGTCACATTGTGTGACGCCCCTGATTCAATTGTACACTAATCATGCACGCAAATGTGTACGATCAAGATCAGGGACTCACGGGAAGATATCACAACACAACTCTAAAACATAAATAAGTCATACAAGCATCATAATACAAGCCAGGGGCCTCGAGGGCTCGAATACAAGTGCTCGATCATAGACAAGTCAGCGGAAGCAACAATATCTGAGTACAGACATAAGTTAAACAAGTTTGCCTTAAGAAGGCTAACACAAACTGGGATACCGATCAAAAGAGGCGCAGGCCTCCGGCCTGGGATCCTCCTAAACTACTCCTGGTCATCGTCAGCGGCCTGCATGTGGTAGTAGGCACCTCCGGTGTAGTAGGAGTCATCGTCGACGGTGGCGTCTGGCTCCTAGGCTCCAGCATCTGGTTGCGACAACCAGGTAGAAAGGAAAGGGGAAAAAGGGGGGAAAGCAACCATGAGTACTCATCCAAAGTACTCACAAGCAAGGAGCTACACTACATATGCATGGGTATATGTGTAAAGGGCCATATTGGTGGACTGAACTGCAGAATGCCAGAATAAGAGGGGGATAGCTAATCCTGTCGAAGACTACGCTTCTGGCAGCCTCCGTCTTGCAGCATGTAGAAGAGAGTAGATTGAAGTCCTCCAAGTAGCAACGCATAGCATAATCCTACCAGGCGATCCTCCCCTCGTCGCCCTATGGAAAAGCGATCACCGGGTTGTCTGTGGAACTTGTCTGGGTGTGTTTTATTAAGTATCTGGTTCTAGTTGTCATAAGGTCAAGGTACAACTCCGGGTCGTCCTTTTACCGAGGGACATGGCTATTCGAATAGATTACCTTCCCTGCAGGCGTGCACCACATAACCCAACACGCTTGATCCCATTTGGCCGGACACACTTTCCTGGGTCATGCCCGGCCTCGGAAGATCAACACATCGCAGCCCCACCTAGGCACAACAAAGAGGTCAGCACGCCGGTCTAACTCCTATGGCGCACGGGTCTGAGCACATCGCCCTTTGCACACCTGCATGTTGCATGGGCGGCCGGAAGCAGAACTAGCCCCCTTAATACAAGAGCAGGCTTACGTTCCAGTCCGGAGCACGCCGCTCAGTCGCTGACGTCTAGAAGGCTTCGGCTGATACCACGACGTCGAGTGCCCATATCTTTCCCGCGTAGTTGGTTAGTGCGTATAGGCCAATGGCCAGACTCTGATCAAATACCAAGATCTCGTTAAGCGTGTTATTATGAAGCAACCGCAAATGCCGAACAGGGCCAGGCCCACCTCTCGCCTAGGTGGTCTTAACCTGCCCTGTCGCTCCACCACAAAGATCCACACAGAGGGCCGTCGGGACAAGGGTCCTTTCAGCCCCTAATCCGTGAATCACTCGCGGGTACTCTTCGACCCGACTCGACTTTAGTCACCATCTGTAGTATGTATATATGTATAGTATATACCCGTGATCACCTCCCAAGTGATCACGGCCCGATAGTATAGCAAAGCAGACCAACAAGAATGTAGGGCTACAGATGATAAACTAGCATCCTATACTAAGTATTTAGGATTGCAGGTAAGGTATCAACAGATGTAGGAACAATGTCAGGCTATGCATCAGAATAGGATTAACCGAACAGTAACATGCTACACTACACTAATGCAAGAAATATAGAGAAGAATAGACGATATCTGGTGATCAAGGGTGGGCTTGCCTGGTTGCTCTGGCAAGGAGGGGTCGTCAACTCCGTAGTCGAACTGGGCAGGAACAGCGTTGGTCTCGTAGTCTACCGGAGAGAAGAGGGGGAAGAAACAGTAAATACAATGCAAACATAAGCATGACGATGCATGACAAGACAATGAGCGGTGTTAGGTGTGCCCTAACGCGGTAATAGGTGATACCGGCGAAAGGGGGAAACATCCGAGAAAGTATCCTCGGTGTTTCGCGTTTTCAGACAGGTGAACCGGAGGGGGAAAGTTGTGTGTTTGCTATTCTAGGGAGGTGTGGCGGACGAACGGGCTGCGTATCCGGATTCGCCTTGTCGTTCTGAGCAACTTTCATGTAGAAAGTTTTTTCATCCGAGCTATGATTTATTTTATATTAATTTTAAAAGATTTAATCATTTTTAGAATTTATTTAATTATTAAATTCTAACATTATCCAGAACAGTGAAAGGTGATGTCAGCATGACATCACCACAACGTCAGCAGTTCAAACCCAGCTGACCAGAGTCAAACTTGGCCCGTGGGTCCAGTGGGACCCACCTGTCATTGAGACAGAGGTGAAATAGGGTTTGTTTTAAACTAATTAGGATTAGTTAAGTGTGGGCCCCATTAGTCAGTGACATGTTAGTGTGTTAATTAACTATTTAGGGTAATTAATCAGGGTTAATTAGTTATCTAATTAATATATTATTTATTATTTTTGTTTATTATTATTATTATAATTGTTTTTTTAAGGCGGCCCCTACGTGTCATAGACACAAGGGCCTACCGGGCAGGGTTAGCGGGTAGCGGGCGCTGGCGAAACGGGGGTGCGGGTGTAGCCCGCCCAGGCGGCGAGGGAGAGCTGGGTGCGGGCGCCGGCGGCCAGGGGCCACACGAGCGCCGGCCGAAACAGGTCGGCGGGGTGGAGGGCACCGGAGCCGTGGGCGCTCGAGCGGGACTGGCCGGAGCTGCGATGCCAGGGGTGTGAAGGCGAGGCAGGGAGGGGCGTGGGGGTGAGGTCGGGCCACGACGACTATGGGAATCCAGGGGCGCGGGCGCCGGACGCAGCCGCGGGGGCGACGGCCACGGCGCGAGCGGGCAGGGGTGGTCGCGGGCGTGCGGGAGCGGGCCGGCTTGGCCGGCAAAGGCCAGTTGGGCCACGAGGCCCACGAGGGAAGGGGGTTTCTGTTCTATGTTTTTGTTTGAACTTTAACCTTTTTTTTGTTTTCTTTTACTGTTTTATTTTATGTTAGCGCACTAAAACACTTTACAAAATGTTGGTTCACCACCAAAATTAAGAAGTGAATATTTGTCACATGATCAACATTTTAGTATGTTTGTGAACTTTGAATTTTGGACTTAAATTTGAATTTGAATTTGAATTAAGATTTGAATCAGTCGAGGATTAGCAACAGTAAAGTGATGATGTGGCATCATTAGCAGAGGATTACTGTAGCTTAATTATCCGGGCGTCACATATTGCTTTTGGTCATTCATGTTGTTGCCATGAGCATCATGTGAATTGCACTCATGCTTATATTACATGTTACTTTCATGTTGTGTGTGCATCAACCCTTGCTATCTCTCTCCCAAGCCATGCCCATGTATCATCACCTCTCCCTTCCTTCTTCCTTATGTTTTTGCAAGTGACAAATTTCCCTCCTCCATTAATGTTCATTTATTTCCTGATGATCTTACTCCATGCCTTATACCTCTCTGTCAAATATAATCCATTTTGGAGTTGTTTTGTTCGAGTTCAAAAATGACTCAAGTTGGAATTTAATCCAAACTTGAATTATTTTTCTATCTATAAAATTTCCAAGCCAATTTATTAAAATGGTGCATAATTCAAGCATTCCTGAGATATTTGTATTCCAGCCTACTCCCTCTCCAAAGTCCCTGTGATATTTTCTCTTTGTTTTCTGCCTTAAGAAATTCGAGAAACAGAAATTGGAGAAGGGAGAGAGAGCAGCAGCAGCCTAGCTTCCAGCAGCAGCCCGGCGTAGTAGAGAGCAGCCCAACAGCAGCCCACTTAGCCCCTCCAGATCTCTTTCTCACTCACAAACCCACCTACCCTCTCTCTCACCTGTCCTACATGGCTACGCGGGACCCAAACATCAGCGGATGAAGCTGTAGCTTTCACCCACCTTTTTAATCTACCTCGCTCCCTCTCTTTACACGCACGACATGGACACAGGGGCACCACGGCCCCCGCGCCCCTATATAGCCCAGTCCTCCACCCTAGGGTTCCTTCCCTCCCCTTTTTCCTCCTCTGCCGCCGCCAGTAGGTAGTTCCTCCCCTCGTGCCCGCTGCCTGACCACCCGATCGCCATGACCGAGATGTGTGAGAGCTCATCTCCACCGTAGGAGCTACCGCCGACCACCTGCTTTCTCAGCACCACCGCGGGACGTCAAGACGCCACGTCGACATCCTCTTCTTCCCCTGCAACACGAACGCCAAGCCGGAGGCCCTCTTCTCATCACCGGCCTCTCCTTCTTCTTCCTCGGGTCAACCTCATCGCCGGCTAATTCGTCGCCCCCTTGCGCCCCCGAGCTCGAACGACTCCGACAAGCCCCTCTATGTGAGCAGCCACATCTCACCACCAATTTTCCCCTTCGTTTGCGCCGTGTTTCATCCATCTCCTTCGAGCCCAAGCGCTCCTCCATCGAACCTCGTCTCCAGCGAGTGTTTCGACCTCTCCTTGTTTCTCATGCGTGTTCAGTAGGGTCGCGTCATTCCATAGAGCCGATTCCCTGTTTCAGCGCGTCATTTTGGTCCTTGATTCGTCGGGTCCAAGCTCCACCTTCCGCCACTGTTTCTGAAGGAAATATGCCCTAGAGGCAATAATAAAGTTATTATTTATTTCCTTATATCATGATAAATGTTTATTATTCATGCTAGAATTGTATTAACCGGAAACATAATACATGTGTGAATACATAGACAAACATAGTGTCACTAGTATGCCTCTACTTGACTAGCTCATTGATCAAAGATGGTTATGTTTCCTAGCCATAGACAAAGAGTTGTCATTTGATTAACGGGATAACATCGTTAGGAGAATGATGTGATTGACTTGACCTATTTCCGTTAGCTTAGCACTTGATCGTTTAGTATGTTGCTATTGCTTTCTTCATGACTTATACATGTTCCTATGACTATGAGATTATGCAACTCCCGTTTACCGGAGGAACACTTTGTGTGCTACCAAATGTCACAACGTAATTGGGTGATCATAAAGGTGCTCTACATGTGTCTCCGAAGGTACTTGTTGGGTTGGCATATTTCGAGATTAGGATTTGTCACTCCGATTGTCAAAGAGGTATCTCTGGGCCCACTCGGTAATGCACATCACTATAAGCCTTGCAAGCATTGCAACTAATGAGTTAGTTGCGGGATAATGTATTACGGAACGAGTAAAGAGACTTGCTGGTAACGAGATTGAACTAGGTATTGAGATACCGACAATCGAATCTCGGGCAAGTAACATAGCGATGACAAAGGGAACAACGTATGTTGTTATGCGGTTTGACCGGTGAAGATCTTCGTAGAATATGTGGGAGCCAATATGAGCATCCAGGTTCCACTATTGGTTATTGACCGGAGACGTGTCTCGGTCATGTCTACATAGTTCTTGAACCCGTAGGGTCCGCACGCTTAAAGTTCGATTACGGTTATATTATGAGTTTATGTGTTTTGATGTACTGAAGGTAGTTAGGAGTCCGAGATGAGATCGGGGACATGACGAGGAGTCTCGAAATGGTCGAGACATAAAGATCGATATATTCGACGACTATATTCGGACTTCGGAAAGGTTCCAAGTGATTCAGGTATTTTTCGGAGTACCGGAGAGTTACGGGAATTCGCCGGGGAATATATGGGCCTTATTGGGCCATACGGGAATAGAGGAGAAAGGCCAAAAGGAAGGAGGCACGCGCCCCCCTGTGGTTATTGGACAAGGGGTGCAGCCCCCTTTTCCTTCTCCCTCTCCCCCTCTTTCCTTCTCTCCTACTCCGGAAAGGAAAGGGGAACCCTACTAGGACTTGGGAGTCCTAGTAGGACTCCCCACACTTGGCGCGCCCCCTCTAGGGATGGCCTCTCCCTTCCTCCTTTATATACAGGGGCAGGGGGGCACCTCTAGACACAACAATTGATCCCTTGGATATCTTAGCCGTGTGCGGTGCCCCCCTCACCATAGTCCACCTCGATAATATCATAGCGGTGCTTAGGCAAAGCCCTGCATCGGTAGAACATCATCATCGTCCCCACGCCGTCATGTTGACGGAACTCTCCCTCAAAGCTCGGCTGGATCGGAGTTCGAGGAACGTTATCGAGCTGAACGTGTGCAAGAACGCGGAGGTGCCGTGCTTTCGGTGCTTGATCGGTCGGGCCGTAAAGACGTACGACTACATCAACCGCGTTGTGCTAACACTTCCGCTTTTGGTCTACGAGGGTACGTGGACACACTCTCCCCTCTCGTTGCTATGCATCTCCATGATCTTGTGTGTGTGTAGGAATTTTTTTGAAATTACTACGTTCCCCAACAATGGCATCCGAGCCTGGTTTTATGCGTAGATGTTATATGCACGAGTAGAACACAAGTGAGTTGTGGGCGATACAAGTCATACTGCTCACCAGCATGTCATACTTTGGTTCGGTGGTATTGTTGGATGAAGCGGCCCGGACCGACATTACGCGTACGCTTACGCGAGACTGGTTCTACCGACGTGCTTTGCACATAGGTGGCTGGCAGGTGTCAGTTTCTCCAACTTTAGTTGAACCGAGTGTGGATATGCCCGGTCCTTGAGAAGGTTAAAACAACACAAACTTGATGAAGTATCGTTGTGGTTTTGATGCGTAGGTAAGAACGGTTCTTGCTCAGCCTGTAGCAGCCACGTAAAACTTGCAACAACAAAGTAGAGGACGTCTAACTTGTTTTTGCAGGGCATGTTGTGATGTGATATGGTCAAGACGTGATGCTATATTTTATTGTATGAGATGATCATGTTTTGTAACTGAGTTATCGGCAACTGGCAGGAGCCATATGGTTGTCGCTTTATTGTATGCAACGCAATCGCCCTGTAATTGCTTTACTTAATCACTAAGCGGTAGCGATAGTCGTAGAAGAAATAGGTGGCAAAACGACAACGATGCTGTGATGGAGATCAAGGTGTCGTGCCGGTGACGATGGTGATCATGACGGTGCTTCGGAGATGGAGATCACAAGCACAAGATGATGATGGCCATATCATATCACTTATATTGATTGCATGTGATATTTATCCTTTATGCATCTTATTTTGCTTTGATTGACGGTAGCATTATAAGATGATCTCTCACTAAATTTCAAGGTATAAGTGTTCTCCCTGAGTATGCACCGTTGCGAAAGTTCTTCATGCTGAGACACCACGTGATGATCGAGTGTGATAGGCTCTACGTTCAAATACAACGGGTGCAAAACAGTTGCACACGCGGAATACTCAGGTTAAACTTGACGAGCCTAGCATATACAGATATGGCCCTGGAACACTGGAGACCAAAAGGTCGAGCGTGAATCATATAGTAGATATGATCAACATAGTGATGTTCACCATTGAAAACTACTCCATCCCACGTGATGATTGGACATGGTTTAGTTGATTTGGATCACGTGATCACTTAGATGACTCGAGGGATGTCTATCTAAGTAGGATTTCTTAAGTAATATGATTAATTGAACTTTAATTTATCATGAACTTAGTCCTGGTAGTATTTTGCAAATTATGTTGTAGATCAATAGCTGGCGTTGTTGCTTCCCTATGTTTATTTTGATATGTTCCTAGAGAAAAATATGTTAGTAGCAATGATGCGGATTGGATCCGTGATTTGAGGATTATCCTCATTGCTGCACAGAAGAATTATGTCCTTGATGCACCACTAGGTGACAGACCAATTGCAGGAGCAGATGCAGACGTTATGAATGTTTGGCTAGCTCAATATGATGACTACTTGATAGTTTAGTGCACAATGCTTAACTGCTTAGAATCGAGACTTCAAAGACGTTTTGAACGTCATGGACCATATGAGATATTCCAGGAGTTGAAGTTAATATTTCAAGTAAATACCCGAGTTGAGAGATATGAAGTCTCCAACAAGTTCTATAGCTAAAAGATGGAGGAGAATTGATCAACTAGTGAGCAGATGCTCAGATTGTCTGGGTACTAGAATCACTTAAATCAAGTGGGAGTTAATCTTCCAGATAATATAGTGATTGACAGAGTTCTCTAGTCACCATCGTGAAGTTACTGGAACTTCGTGATGAACTATAGTATGCAAGGGATGAAAAAAATGATTCCCGAGCTCTTTGTGATGTTGAAATCGATGAAGGTAGAAATCAAGAAAGAGCATCAAGTGTTGATGATTGACAAGACTACTAGTTTCAAGAAAAGGGCAAAGGGAAAGAAATGGAACTTCATGTAGAATGGACAGCAAGTTGTCACTCCCATGAAGAAGCCCAAAGCTGGACCAATGCCTGAAACTGACTGCTTCTACTACAAAGGAAATGGTCACTAGAAGTGGAAATGCCCTGAATATTTGGTAGATAAGTAGGACGGCAAAGTGAACAAGGGTATATTTGATATACAGGTGATTAATGTGTACCTTACTAATGTTTATAGTAGCCCCTGAGTATTTGATACTTGTTCGGTTGCTAAGATTAGTAACTCGAAACAGGAGTTACAGAATAAACAGAGACTAGTTGAGGGTGAAGTGACGATGTGTGTTGGAAGTGGTTCCAAGATTGATATGAGCATCATCGCACACTCCCTATATTTTCGAGACTAGTGTTGAACCTAAATAAATGTTATTTGGTGTTTGCATTCAGTATAAATATGATTAGATCATGTTTATTGCGATATGACTATTCATCTAAGACAGAGAATAAATTATTATTCTATTTACATGAATAAAACCTTCTATGGTCATACACCCAATGTTGATGGTTTATTGAATCTTGATCATGGTGATACACATATTCATAATACTGATGCCAAAAGATGCAAAGTTAATAATGATAGTGCAACATATTTGTGGCACTACCGTTTTGGGTCATATCGGTGTAAAGTGCATGAAGAAACTCAATAAAGATGGATTTCTAGAATCATTTGGTTATGAATCATTTGATGCTTGTGAATCGTGCCTTTTGGGCAAGATGACTAAAACTC
Source organism: Triticum dicoccoides (assembly GCF_002162155.2). Classification (NCBI taxonomy): domain Eukaryota; kingdom Viridiplantae; phylum Streptophyta; class Magnoliopsida; order Poales; family Poaceae; genus Triticum; species Triticum dicoccoides. Next base: position 248,276,899 of record NC_041381.1, read on the forward strand.
GGTTCTTCGGAACAATGGAACGAGCTACTGACTTGTTGGAAATAATACATACCGATGTATGCGGTCAAATGAGTGTTGATGTTCGTGGCGGCTATCGTTATTTTCTGACCTTCACAGATGATTTCAGCAGATATGAGTATATCTACTTGATGAAACATAAGTCTGAAACATTTGAAAAACTTCAAAGAATTTCAGAGTGAAGTGGAAAATCATCATAACAAGAAAATAAAGTTTTCTGCGATTTGAGCGCGGAGACGAATATTTGAGTTACGAGTTTGGTCTTCAATCAAAACAATGTGTAATAGTTTCACAAACTCATGCCACCCGGAACCACAGCTTAATGGTGTGTCCGAACATCATAATTATACTTTATTGGATATAGTGCAATCTATGATGTCTCTTACCGATTTCCCACTATCGTTTTGGGGTTATGCATTAGAGACAGCGGTATTCACGTTAAATAGGGCACCGTCTAAATCCGTTGAGACGACACCATATGAACTGTGGTTTGGCAAGAAATAAAATTTGTCATTTCTTAAAAGTTTGGGGCTGCGATGCTTCTGTGAAAAAGTTTCAACCTGATGAGCTCGAACCCAAATCGGAGAAGTGTGTCTTCATAGAATACCCAAAGGAAACTATTGGGTACACCTTCTATCACAGATCCGAAGGCAAGATATTCGTTGCTAAGATGGATCCTTTCTAGAGAAGGAGTTTCTCTCGAAAGAAGTGAGTGGGAGGAAAGTAGAGCTTGATAAGGTAATTGTACCTTCTCTCGAATTGGAAAGTAGTTCATCACAGAAATAAGTTCCAGCGATTCCTACACCAATTAGTGAGGAAGCTAATGATGATGATCATGAAACTTCAGATTAAGTTACTACAGAACCTCGTAGGTCTTCCAGAGTAAGATCCGCACCAGAATGGTACGGTAATCCTGTTCTGGAGGTTATGTTACTAGACCATGACGAACCTATGAAGTATGAAGAAGCAATGGTGAGCCCAGATTTTGCAAAATGGCTTGAGGACATGAAATCTGAGATGGGATCCATGCATGAGAACAAAGTGTGGACTTTGGTTGACCTCCCCGATGATCGGCAGGCCATCGAGAATAAATGGATCTTCAGGAAGAAGACTGACGCTGACGGTAATGTTACTGTCTATAAAGCTCGGCTTGTTGCAAAAAGTTTTCGACAAGTTCAAGGGATTGACTACGATGAGACTTTCTCACCTGTAGCGATACTTAAGTCTGTCCGAATCATGTTGGCAATTGCCGCATTTTATAATTATGAAATTTGGCAAATGGATGTCAAAACTGCATTCCTGAATGGATTTCTGGAAGCATAGTTGTATATGATGCAACTGGAAGGTTTTGTCGATCCAAAGGGAGCTAACGAAGTGTGCAAGCTCTAGTGATCCATTCATGGATTGGTGCAAGCCTCTCGGAGTTGGAATAAACGTTTTGATAGTGTGATCAAAGCATATGGTTTTAAACAGACTTTTGGAGAAGCCTGTATTTACAAAAAGTGAGTGGGAGCTCTACAACATTTTTAATAAGTATATGTGAATGACATATTGTTGATCGGAAATAATGTAGACTTATTCTGCAAGAGTGTTTGAAAGGCGTTTTTCAAAGAAAGACCTCGGTGAAGCTGCTTACATATTGAGCATCAAGATCTATAGAGATAGATCAAGACGCTTGATAAGTTTTTTCAATGAGTACATACATTGACATGATTTTGAAGTAGTTCAAAATGGAACAGTCAAAGAAAGAGTTTTTGCATGTGTTACAAGGTGTGAAATTGAGTAAGACTCAAAGCCCGATCACGACAGAAGATAGAAAGAGAATGAAAGTCATTCCCTATGCCTCAGCCATAGGTTCTATAAAGTATGCCATGTTGTGTACCGGATCTATTGTATACCTTACACTGATTATGGCAAGGGAGCACAATAGTGATCTAGGAGTAGATCACTGGACAACGGTCAAAATTATCCTTAGTGGAATAAGGATATGTTTCTCGATTATGGAGGTGACAAAAAGGTTCGTCGTAAAGGGTTACGTCGATGCAAGTTTTGACACTGATCCAGATGACTCTAAGTCTTAATCTAGATACATATTGAAAGTGGGAGCAATTAGCTAGAGTAGCTCCGTGCAAGAGCAATGTTGACATAAAAATTTGCAAAATACATACGGATCTGAATGTGGCAGAACCGTTGACTAAACTTCTCTCACAAGCAAAACATGGTCACACCTTAGTACTCTTTGGGTGTTAATCACATAGCTATGTGAACTAGATTATTAACTCTAGTAAACCCTTTGGGTGTTGGTCACATGGCGATGTGAACTATGGGTGTTAATCACATGGTGATGTGAACTATTGGTGTTAAATCATATGGTGATGTGAATTAGATTATTGACTCTAGTGCAAGTGGGAGACTGAAGGAAATATGCCCTAGAGGAAATAATAAAGTTATTATTTATTTCCTTATACCATGATAAATGTTTATTATTCATGCTAGAATTGTATTAACCGGAAACATAATACATGTGTGAATACGTGGACAAACATAGTGTCACTAGTATGCCTCTACTTGACTAGCTCATTGATCAAAGATGGTTATGTTTCCTAGCCATAGACAAAGAGTTGTCATTTGATTAACGGGATCACATCATTAGGAAAATGGTGTGATTGACTTGACCCATTCCGTTAGCTTAGCACTTGATCGTTTAGTATGCTGCTATTGCATTCTTCATGACTTATACATGTTCCTATGACTATGAGATTATGCAACTCCCATTTACCGGAGGAACACTTTGTGTGATACCAAACGTCACAACGTAACTGGGTGATTATAAAGGTGCTCTACAGGTGTCTCTGAAGGTACTTGTTGGGTTGGCGTATTTCGAGATTAGGATTTGTCACTCCAATTGTCGGAGAGGTATCTCTGGGCCCACTTGGTAATGCACATCACTATAAGCCTTGCAAGCATTGAAAGTAATGAGTTAGTTGCGGGATGATGTATTATGGAACGAGTAAAGAGACTTGCCGGTAACGAGATTGAACTAGGTATTGAGATACCGACAATCAAATCTCAGGCAAGTAACATACCGCTGACAAAGGGAACAACGTGTGTTGTTATGCGGTTTGACCGATAAAGATCTTCGTAGCATCCAGGTTCTGCTATTGGTTATTTACCGGAGACGTGTCTCGGTCATGTCTACATAGTTCTTGAACCTGTAGGGTCCGCATGTTTAAAGTTCGATGACGGTTATATTATGAGTTTATGTGTTTTGATGTACCGAAGGTAGTTCGGAGTCCCGGATGAGATCGTGGACATGATGAGGAGTCTCGATATAACGCCCCGGATCCGATGCGCCAGGTGTCTGTCAGTTATTCGCTGTCGTTGCCATGTGGTTGCCATGTCATTTGCTTGCGTGTTGCATTTTGCCATGTCATCATGTGCATTTCATTTTGCATATGTGTTCGTCTCATGCATCCGAGCCTTTTCCCCGTTGTCCGTTTTGCAATCCAGCGCTTCTATGTCATCCGGCGTCCCCTTCTAGCCTCTCTTCGTGTGCGGGTGTTAAACTTTCTCGAAATGGACCGAGTCTTGCCAAGCGGCCTTGGTATATTACCGGTAGACCGCCTGTCAAGTTTCGTGCCATTTGGAGGTCGTTTGGTACTCCAACGGTTAACCGGGTAACCGTAAAGCATCTTTCTCTTTGCAGCCCAACACCCCTTCCAAACTGGCCCAAAACCCATCTAACTCCCCTCCATGCTCTCGGTCGTTCGATCACGATCGTGTGGGCGAAAACCTCTCCTCATTTGGACTCACCTAGCTCCCAGAAATCTATAAACAGTGCCCTTCCCCGAAATTCGCGGTCTAATCCTACCCTAACCCTAATTTTTTCCCTCTCCGCCGCCGGACGCGTCCGCCCCAGCCGGACGTGTCCGCGCCGCCGCCCACAGCCAACCGGAGGCCGCCACGTGGCCCCGACCACCGCGCGCGCCGCCGAACCACCG
>NC_041381.1:248281506-248302593 GCF_002162155.2 Triticum dicoccoides
AGGTCCCTCGACCCCGCCGGCGTCCTCCCCGTCCTAGCCGACCACCATCTCCCTCATCTCCGGCGACTCTCCGGCGAGATCCGCGACGAGGTTGACTTTCCCTCCTCTGAGATTTCTCTAAGTCCCCGAATCTATGTAATTTTCATGCCATGTTTGACCTGTTGTATCTCTGCATCTGTAGCTCTGTTTTGTGCGTGTAATATGTGAAATTGTTCGTCTCAACGAGGAAATCATTTGATTCCATTGCATCATATTCATTTGAGCTCATCTTGATGCCTGAATCATCGTTGTAAGAGTGCTTCATGATGTTTTCTGCTGTCTATTATCAGAACGAGCTCTTTTGTCATTTTTGCCATGATTGATGTGTGCATCCTATGAGGTTGATGTCTTCATGTGTTTTGAACTATGCCATGTCTTCTTTACAGAGGTGCTTACCATGTATTTTTGTGATCAATGTGGTGACTAGCACAAGCATGCAAACTAGGCATTGTGATGTTGCTAATTTTAGTCCCTGTTCTGCTGTTATTTTGATGCCATGTAAACTTGATGCTACAGAGAGATCCATGCATATTTTGAGATACTTCAGTAAGGATGTTTCGAATATGTGGTTATTTTCTATCCATTCATGTCCTGTATTGCAATTATGGAGTAGTCTAGCATGTCATTTTCGTTCTCTACTTTTGCTTCAAAATGTTTCCTAGCAGATTGTTTACTTGTTATTCAATTTACCAAGGTTGCTATAGTTGATCCTTGCATGCTATGGACTTGTTCTTGCCTTGGTTTGTTATACAAACATGTCTTCTTGATGATGCTATGCTTATCTTGTCATGCAATGACTTGTGGTGAGTGAATCGAGCTTGTTAAGTAGGGTACATGATGTTACTGTTTTGCTAGGCTGAATCTGTTATTTCGTGATGCGATGTAAACCTGCTCCTACAAATCATTCTATGCATAATCTGGAGATGTTCTATAAACATGTTTTGATCTACATGTCATCCTCTATCCATCCATGCCACTGGTTGCATTTATAGGTTGCTGTAGCTTGTTGTAATCTTGCTCTAAAGTTGCTTCATAATGTTGTTGCCAGCCTGTTTACATTAAGTTCAGTTGTTTCCATGTGTTTTCCAAGTGATCCATGCACCCTATGACCTTGCTATTGCCATGCTTAGCTTCACAAACATGTCTTGTTACTGGTGGGTGCCTTGACATGCCATGTTTTGCCCTGTAGTGAGTTGCACAAGCTCATCTACATGCCTTCATAATTATGTTCCTGCCATGTTTGAATCTGTATAATAACTTGCCATGTTTACGTGGGTGCCATCATATTTTATGATCCTTTTTGGCTCATGGTCAGTAAAGGACATTTGATCTATGCATTTAGTAGATTCATGCGATGCCTTTGTTTGCCATTATAAGTTCCTGTAACATGTTGTTTGATAGCTCTAAACATTGCATCGTGATGTTATTTTCTGCAAAGTCTGAAATTGTTATAACTTGCAATCTTACCATGTGTGTTTGAGCATGTTCTAGTGATTTCTGGAGATAGCTCAGTGTTCATGTTTCGTTATGCTTTACCTGTCCATCATGCCCATGCCTTTTGTTATCATGTTGAGATGCTGTAGCATGTTGTTTTGGTGCTTGCAATATGCCTAGTTGCTGTTTTGGACAGATTGTTATTATAACTTGTTTCATGTGTGTGTGTTGAACCGTTGCTCCGTTTTGAGTGTGCTCTATATGAAACTTGTTTAGAATTGCATGTAGTTCCATATTATCATGTTGCATCCTTGTTTTGAGGTGTTTGCTTGATGTTTGTATGCATTTTGCATCAATGCCATGTTTGACTTATTTTGCTCATATCTTCTAGGCCGTAGCTCCGAACTAAATGAACTTTATATGTAACTTGACTAGAATCTCGTGTAGATCATCTTTGTGCATCTTAACTTGCTGTTTAACTACTTGAACATAAGGTTTATTCAGATCTGGACCAATTTCGAAATTTGCTATGAGGACTTACCGGAATTGTTATATGTTGTTCCCGGCCTCATTTAAACTTGCCTTGATGTGTTGCTCTTGTTTGCATCATCTCTTGCCATGAGTAGCTTCATGTAGTCTTGTCTTGCATCATGCTTGTTCGTGCATCATGCCTTGTTCATGTGTGGTGTATTTACTATGTTGTGTGCTTCTTCTCGATAGTTCCTTTTCCGTTGCGATCGTGAGGATACGTTCGTCTACGCTTGGTTTGTCTTCGTGGCTTCATCTTCTTCATGGACTCGTTCTTCTTCCTTGCGGGATTTCAGGCAAGATGACCGCTACCCTGGATCTCACTAAAATCATTGCTATGCTAGTTGCTTCGTTCTATCGCTATGCTGCGTTACCTATCTTTTGCTCCTCAAGCCTCCCATATTGCCATGAACCTCTAACCTTTGACACCTTTCCTATGCAAACCGTTGTTTGGCTATGTTACCGCTTTTGCTCAGCCCCTCTTATAGCGTTGCTAGTTGCAGGTGAAGTTGAAGATTGCTCCATGGTGGACAGGATTTTGGTTGGGATATCACAATATCTCTTATATTATTAATGCATCTATATACTTGGTAAAGGGTGGAAGACTCGGCCTTATGCCTGGTGTTTTGTTCCACTCTTGCCGCCCTAGTTACCGTCATACCGGTGTTATGTTCCCGGATTGCAGAGCCACTTGCAGCGCCACCTCGGGGAAACTTGAGGGTTGGTTTTAGTTGTACGTAGTGTTCATCCGGTGTTGCCCTGAGAATGAGATATGTGCAGCTCCTATCGGGATTGTCGGCGCATCGGGCGGTCTTGCTGGTCTTGTTTTACCATTGTCGAAGTGTCTTGTAAACCGGGATTCCGAGTCTGATCGAGTCTTCCTGGGAGAAGGTCTATTCCTTCGTTGATCGCGAGAGCTTGTCATGGGCTAAGTTGGGACACCCCTGCAGGGTATAATCTTTCGAAAGCCGTGCCTGCGGTTATAGGATGATGGGAATTTGTTAATGTCCGGTTGTAGATAACTTGACACCAGGTCCGAATTAAAACGCATCAACCGCGTGTGTAGCCATGATGGTCTCTTCTCGGCGGAGTCCAGGAAGTGAACACGGTTTCTGGGTTATGTTTGACGTAAGTAGGAGTTCAGGATCACTTCTTGATCATTGCTAGTTCAGGACCGTTCCTTTTGCTCTCTTCTCGCTCTTATTTGCGTATGTTAGCCACCATATATGCTTAGTCACTGCTGCAGCCTCACCACTTTACCCCTTCCTTTCCCTTTAAGCTTTGCTAGTCTTGATACCCATGGTAATGGGATTGCTGAGTCCTCATGGCTCACAGATTACTACAACAACAGTTGCAGGTACAGGTTACGCGATGATCATGACGCGAGTGCGATGCTTGCTTGCGTTGAGTTCTTCTTCCGCTTCTTCGATCAGGGGATAGGTTCCAGGTCGGCAGCCTGGGCTAGCAGGGTGGATGTCGTTTGAGTTTCTGTTTGTGTTTCATCCGTAGTCGGATGATGCTCTTATGTATGATGATGTTGTATTCGTGTGGCATTGTATGCCTCTTGTATGTATCCCCATCTATTATGTAATGTTGATGTAATGATATCCACCTTGCAAAAGCGTTTCAATATGCGGGTCTATCCTTAGTGGGACCTTCGAGTTCCTTTTGGATAGGATCGCATATTGGGCGTGACACTCGAAATGGTCGAGACGTAAAGATCGATATATTGGACGACTATATTCAGACTTCAGAAAAGTTCCGAGTGATTCGGGTATTTTTGGAGTGCCGGATAGTTATGGGAATTCGCCGGGGAGTATATGGGCCTTATTGGGCCATATGGGAATAGAGGAGAGAGGCCAAAAGGAAGGAGGCGCGCGCCCCCACTCTGGTCCGAATTGGACAAGGGGTGCAGCCCCCTTTTCCTTCTCCCTCTCCCCCTCTTTCCTTCTCTCCTACTCCGGAAAGGAAAGGGGAATCCTACTAGGACTTGGGAGTCCTAGTAGGACTCCCCACACTTGGCGCGCACCCTCTAGGGCCGGCCTCTCCCTCCCTCCTTTATATACGGGGGCAGGGGGGCACCTCTAGACACAATAATTGATCCCTTGGATATCTTAGTCGTGTGCGGTGCCCTCTCCCCCATAGTCCACCTCGATAATATCGTAGCGGTGCTTAGGCGAAGCCTTGCGTCGGTAGAACATCATCATCGTCACCACGCCGTCATGCTGACGGAACTCTCCCTCAAAGCTCGACTGGATCGGAGTTCGAGGGATGTCATCGAGCTGAACGTGTGCAAGAACTCGGAGGTGCCGTGCTTTCGGTGCTTGATCGGTCGGGCCGTGAAGACGTACAACTACATCAACCGCGTTGTGCTAACGCTTCCGCCTTTGGTCTACGAGGGTACGTGGACACACTCTTCCCTATCGTTGATGTGCATCACCATGATATTGTGTGTGCGTAGGAATTTTTTTGAAATTACTAGGTTCCCCAATAGTTTCCTCATCGCTGACGGTGCCCTGTCATCGTCTGGAGGCATGCGAGACACGCGGGAGCGTGATTTCTTGTTGTGAGTTTCACGCGCCTCCGCCGCTCGGTTTGTTCACTGGTTAGTAGCTCTGACGAGCTCCTCCGTCGCTCTCTGTGCACATCGCACCTCCTCTGTTTTGCTCTGCTTCGGCAGTCGCACGCCCGAGTCGAGCCCGTGCTCGTGCTCAAGCACCGCATCCGCACACGCGTATGGCTGCGCTCGATTGCGAGCCCGTGGCCCTGCTTCATCTTGTCATCGACATGGCCGAGGCGACCTCGAGCTTGTCCTCGAGTCTTCCCCCGCACCCAAGCCTCTTGCACGACCTCTCCTCGTAGCGTACCAATATCCCTCTTCCGCATGCTCGCCGTGGTTTTGTTGCTGCAGCCGTGGCTGTATATGCCCGCTAGAGCTCGCCGTATGCCTCCTGCCTTGCCATACTTCGCAGCCGCGGCCGTAACCATGTGCAGTGAGGCTTGGCCTCACGCATGCCCAGTCATCCACACACACCCGCACATACTCCCCACTACACACAGGCGCATCCTCACGCGCAAGCTGCCATGCGTGCCCAGCCACGGGGGCACAACTAGCAAACTGTCTCTGTCATTGTTATTCAGTTTGGTTCAGATAAACTGGACTTCGTGTGTGATCTAGATCCAGAACCATTACATGCCACAAACAACACTATGGCGTAGTGGCTACCGCCCTTGACTTTCAACATAGAGGTCCTTGGTTCAAATCCCAATAGCCTCATTTTTAGTTTTTGCTTCCTCTGTTTCTTTTGCGAAACGTGCACATCTAGCCACTTGGGCCAATTCCACTTCTGGGCTTTGCGCAGCGAGCTGCTTCTGGCCCGTATCTGTTTTTTCCTGTTGCTGCGATTTAGTATTTTTTTCCCATGCATGCATATTTATCAATGCTATCATTTTGAATTGTTAATAGCTAAATATCCATGCATCCAAATAAAGTATTTCATATATGCATATTGCTCAGATTTTCATGAACTTTCATGATATGCTACCTTCATCCATGTTAGAAATGTTTAAAATTGTTGCTTGCATTTATTTGCATAAATGCCATGCTAAAATGGTTCATTAGTTAACTAAATAGCCATAGCTCGGAATGAAATGTTCTTTATATGTAAATGGGGTAGAAAAGTGCATAGATTAACTTGGTGCACTATATTTTGCTGTTTAAGAACTTTAAAATATGGTTTACGATAGAACAGTACCAATTTTTGAAATATGCATATGGGGATTTTTCGGTTTTGTTGTTCGTTGTTCCGGACCCATTTAAACTTGCCTAGATAGGTAGTTTTATTATGCTTCACCTCTTGCCATGTTAACAACTTTTAACCCTGTCATGCATCATACTTGGTTGGGCATCATGCCTTGTTTATGTGTTGTGTGTTTACCGTGTGGTTTGCTTCTTTCCGTTTATGCTTCTTCTCGATAGTTTCTGTTTCGTTTCGACCATGAGGATTCATTCGAGTACGCTTGGTTCGTCTTCGCCCGTTTGTCTTCTTCATGGACTCGTTCTTCTTCCTAGCGGGATTTCAGGCAAGATGACCATTACCCTCGATATCACTTCTATCTTTGCTTGCTACTTGCTTCGTTCTATCGATATGCTGCGCTACCTATCACTTGTTTACCATGCCTCCCATATTGCCATGTCAAGCCTCTAACCTACCTTCCTAGCAAGCCATTGTTTGGCTAAGATACAGCATTTGCTCAGCCCCTCTTATAGCGTTGCTAGTTGCAGGTGAAGTTGAAGATTGCTCCATGTTGGAACATGTTTATCTTGGGATATCACAATATCTTTTATTTATTTAATGCATCTATATACTTGGTAAAGGGTGGAAGGCTCGGCCTTATGCCTGATGTTTTGTTCTACTCTTGCCGCCCTAGTTTCCGTCATACCGATGTTATGTTCCTTGATTTTGCGTCCCTAACATGGGGAGGTGTATGGGACCCTCTTGACAGTTTGCTTTGAATAAAACTCTTCCAGCAAGGCCCAACATTGGTCTTACCATTTGCCTAATAACAACTAAAACTTAAATAGGGGATTTTCGCCGGCACCTAGTATTTTTAATCAACCCCCCGGGCAAGTGCTCCTCTGAGTGTTGGTCCAAACTAGAGCACTGTGCGGGGCCGCCCTGGGGCAACCTGGGTTATTTTGGCACCTATATGCGTCACTCATCCATGGTGCCCTGAGAACAAGATACGTGCGGCTCCTATCGGGATTTGTCGGCACACCGGGAGATCTTACTGGTTTTGTTTTACCATTGTCAAAATGTCTTGTGCATCGGGATCCCGAGTCTGATCGGATATCCCGCGATGGAGGATTGTCTCCGGGATCGTGAGCTTATAATGCGCTAAGTTGGGACACCCCTGCTGGGTTTAAACTTTCGAGAGCCGTGCCCGCGGTTATGTGGCAGATGGGAATTTGTTAATGTCCGGTTGTAGAGAACTTGACACCAGATTCGAATTAAAATACCCAACCGCATGTGTAACCGTGATGGTCTCTTTTGGAGTGGGTCGAGAAGACAACACGGAGGTGTTATGTTTGAACGTAAGTAGTTCATGATCACTTCTTGATCATTACTAGTTTGGACCGTTTGTGTAGCTTCTCATCTTATTCTTGTATTCGTAAGTTAGCCACCATACCATGCTTAGTCGTTGCTGCAACCTCACCATTTATCCTTTCCATACCCATAAAGCTTTGCTAGTCTTGATACCCATGGTAATGGGATTGCTGAGTCCTTGTGTCTCACAGATTACTACAACAATAGTTGCAGGTATAGGTAATGCAATGATCATGACGTGAGAGCGAAGCTTGCTTGTCTTGAGTTCTTCTTCTGCTTCGTCGTTCAGGTGATAGGTTCCTGGTCGGCAGCCTGGGCTAGTAGGGTGGATGTCGTTTGAGTTTCTGTTTGTGTTCCATCCGTAGTCGGATGTTGCTCTTATGTATGATGTGGTTGTATTCATGTGGCATTGTATGCATCTTGTATGTATCCCCAACTATTATGTAATGGTACGATGTAATGATATCCACCTTGCAAAAGCGTCTCCAATATGCGCTTCTATCCTTGGTGGGACCTTCGAGTTCCTTTAGGATAGGGTCGCATATTGGGCGTGACACAAAGTTATCGGCAACTGGCAGGCGCCATATGGTTATCGCTTTATTGTATGCAATGCAATCACCATGTAATTGATTTACTTTATCACTAAGCAGTAGCAATAGTCGTAGTAACAATAGTTAGCGAGACAACAATGATGCTAAGGTGTCGCACCGGTGACGATGGAGATCATGACGATGCTTCGGTGATGGAGATCATAAGCACAAGATGATGATGGCCATATCATGTCACATATTTTGATTGCATGTGACGTTTATCTTTTATATTCTTATTTTTCTTAGTTTGGTGGTAGCATTATAATATGATCCCTTACTAAAATTTCAAGGTATAATTGTTCTCCCTTAGTATGCACCGTTGCGACAGTTCTTCGTGCCGAGACACCACGTGATGATCGGGTGTGATAAGCTCTACGTTCACATACAACTGGTGCAAGCCAGTTTTGCACACGCATAATACTCGGGTTAAACTTGACGAGCCTAGCATATGCAGATATGGCCTCGGAACACTGGAGACAGAAAGTTTGAGCGTGAATCATATAGTATATATGATCAACATAGTGATGTTCACCATTGAACACTACTCCATCTCACATGATGATCGAACATGGTTTAGTTGATTTGGATCACGTGATCATTTAGATGACTAGAGGGATGTCTATCTAAGTGGGAATTCTTAAGTAATATGATTAATTGAACTTTAATTTATCATGAACTTCGTCCTGATAGTATTTTGCAAATTATGTTGTAGATCAATAGCTCGCGTTATAGCTTCCCTATGTTTTTTATATGTTCCTAGATAAAACTAAGTTGAAAGATGATAGCAGCAATGATGCGGACTGGGTCCGTGATCTGAGGTGTATCCTCATTGTTGCACAGAACAATTATGTCCTTGATGCACCGCTAGGTGAAAAACCTATTGCAGGAGCAGATGCAGATGTTATGAACATTTGGCTAGCTCAATATGATGACTACTTGATAGTTTAGTGCACCATGCTTTACGGCTTAGAACCGGGACTTCAAAATGTTTTTTAAACGTCACAGAGCATATGAGATGTTCCAAGATCTGAAACTGGTATTTCAGACTCATGCCCGTGTCAAGAGGTATGAGAGCTCTGACAAGTACTTTGCCTAAAAGATGGAGGAGAATGCTCAACTAGTGAGCATGTGCTCAGAATGTCTCGGGTACTACAGTCACTTGAATCAAGTGGGAGTTAATCTTCCAAATAAGAAAGTGATTGACAGTGTTCTCTAGTAACCATCACCAAGTTACTGGAACTTCGTGATGAACTATAGTATGCAAGAGATGATGAAAACGATTCCTGAGCTCTTCGTGATGCTAAAATCGACGAAGGTAGAAATCAAGAAAGAGCATCAAGTGTTAATGATTAAACAAGACCACTAGTTTCAAGAAAAGGGCAAAGGGAAAGAAAGGGAACTTCAAGAATAATGGAAAGCAAGTTGTCACTCCCGTGAAGAAGCCCAAAGCTGGACCTAAGCCTGAAACTGAGTGCTTCTACTGCAAAGGAAATGGTCACTGGAAGTGAACCTACCCCAAATGTTTGGTGGATAAGAAGGATGGCAAAGTGAACAAAGGTATATTTGATATACATGTTATTGATGTGTACTTTACTATTGTTTATAGTAACCCTTGGATACTTGTTCGGTTGCTAAGATTAGTAACTCAAAACATGAGTTGTAGAATAAATAGAGACTAGTTGAGGATGAAGTGATGATGTGTGTTGGAAGTCGTTCCAAGATTGATATGATCATCATCGAGCACTCCGTATACTTTCGGGATTAGTGTTGAACCTAAATAAATGTTATTTGGTGTTTGCGTTGAGCATGAATATGATTAGATCATGTTAATTGCAATATGGTTATTCATTTAAGACAGAGAATAATTTTTATTCTGTTTACATGAATAAAACCTTCTATGGTAATACATCCAATGTTGATGGTTTATTGAATCTCGATCGTGTTAATACACATATTCATAGTATTGATGCCAAAAGATGCAAAGTTTATAATGATAGTGCAACTTATTTGTGGCACTGCCGTTTGGGTCATATCGGTGTAAAGCGCATTAAGAAACTCCATGCTGATGGACTTTTGGAATCACTTGATTATAAATCACTTGGTGCTTGCGAACCGTGCCTCATGGGCAAGATGACTAAAACTCTGTTCTCCGGAACAACAAAATGAGATACCTACTTATTGGAAATAATACATACCGATGTATGTGGTGCAATGAGTGTTGACGCTCGTGGCGGGTATCGTTATACCTTCACAGATGATTTGAGCAGATATGGTTATATCTACTTAATGAAACACAAGTATGAAACATTTGAAAAGTTCAAAGAATTTCAGAGTGAAGTGGAGAATCATCGTAACAAGAAAATAAAGTTTCTACGATCTGATAGTGGAGGAGAATATTTGAGTTACGAGTTTGGCCTTCATTTAAAACAATGTGGAATAGTTTCACAACTCACGCCACCTGGAACACCCCAGCGTAATGGTGTGTCCGAACGTCGTAACCGCACTTTATTGGATATGGTGCGATCTATGATGCCTCTTATCGATTTACTACAATCGTTTTGGGGTTATGCATTAGAGACAGCTGCATTCACGTTAAACAGGGCACCATCAAAATCCGTTGAGATGACGCCTTATGAATTGTGGTTTGGCAAGAAACTAAAGTTATCATTTCTTAAAGTTTGGGGCTGCGATGCTTATGTAAAAAAACTTCAACCTGATAAGCTCGAACCCAAATCGGAGAAATGCTTCTCCATAGGATACCCAAAAGAAACTGTTGGGTACACCTTCTATCACAGATCCGAAGGCAAGATATTTGTTGCTAAGAATGGTTCCTTTCTAGAGAAGGAGTTTCTCTCGAAAGAAGTTAGTGGGAGGAAAGTAGAACTTGATGAGGTAACTATACCTTCTCCCGAATTGGAAAGTATTTCATCACATAAATCAGTTCCACTGATTCCTACGCCAATTAGTGAGGAAGCTAATGATGATGATCATGAAACTTTAGATCAAGTTACTATAGAACCTCGTAGGTCTTCCAGAGTACGGTCCACACCAGAGTGGTACAGTAATCCTGCTCTGGAAGTCATGTTATTAGAACATGATGAACCTACAAACTATGAGGAAGCAATGATGAGCCCAGATTCCACGAAATGGCTTGAGACCATGAAATCTGATATGGGATCCATGTATAAGAACAAAGTGTGGACTTTGGTGGACTTGCCCGATGATCGGCAATCCATAGAAAATAAATGGATCTTCAAGAGGAAGACGGACACTGATAGTAGTGTTACTATCTACAAAGCTTGATTTGTCGCAAAAGGTTTTCGATAAGTTCAAGGTGTTAACTACAATGAGATTTTCTCAACTGTAGCGATGCTTAAATCCGTCCGAATCATGTTAGCAGTTGCCATGTTTTATGAAATCTGGCAGATGGATGTCAAAACTGAATTCCTGAATAGATTTCTAGAAGAAGAGTTTTATATGATACAACTAGAAGGGTTTGTCGATCCAAAGGGTGTTAAAAAAGTGTGCAAGCTCCAGCGATCCATTTACGGACTGGTGCAAGCCTCTCGGAGTTGGAATAAACATTTTGATAGTGTGATCAAAGCATAGGGTTTTATACAGATTTTTGGAGAAGGTTGTATTTACAAGAAAGTGAGTGGGAGCTCTGTAGCATTTGTAATATTATATGTTGATGACATATTGTTGATTGGAAATGATGTAGAATTTGTGGATAGCATAAAGGGATGCCTGAATAAGAGTTTTTCAAAGAAAGACCTCGGTGAATCTGCTTACATATTGCGCATCAAGATCTATAAAGATAGATCAAGACACTTGATTAGATTTTTCAATGAGTATATACCTTGGTAAGTTTTTGAAAGAGTTCAAAATTGATCAGTCAAAGAAGGAGTTCTTGTATGTATTACAAGGTGTAAAATTGAGTAAGACTCAAAGCCCGGCCACGACAGAAGATAGAAAGAGAATGAAAGTCATTCCCTATGCCTCAGCCATCGGTTCAATAAAGTATGATGTGCTGTGTACCAGACCTAATTGTGTGCCTTGCCATGAGTTTGTAAAGGGGGTACAATAGTGATCTAAGAGTAGATCACTCGACAGCAGTCAAAATATCCTTAGTTAGGACTAAGGAAATGTTTCTCGGTGATGGGGGTGATACAGAGTTCATCATAAAGAGTTACGTCAATGCAATCTTTTACACCGATCCAGATGACTCTAAGTCTCAATCTGGATACATATTGAAAGTGGGAGCAATTAGCTAGAGTAGCTCTATGCAGAGCATTATATATACATAGAATATTTGCAAAATACATACAGCTCTGGATGTGATAGGCCCGTTGACTAAACTTCTCTCATAAGCAAAACATGACCACACCTTAGTACTCTTTGGGTGTTAATCACATAGCAATGTGAACTAGATTATAGACTCTAGTAAACCCTTTGGGTGTTCGTCACATGGCGATGTGAACTATGGGTGTTAATCACATACAGATGTGAACTATTGGTGTTAAATCACATGGCGATGTGAACTAGATTATTGACTCTAGTGCAAGTGGGAGACTGAAGGAAATATGCCCTAGAGGCAATAATAAAGTAGTTATTTATATTTCCTTATATCATGATAAATGTTTATTATTCATGCTAGAATTGTATTAACCGGAAATTTAGTACGTGTGAATACATAGAAAAAACATATTGTCCCTAGTATGCCTGTACTTGACTTTCTCGTTTATCAAGGATGGTTATGTTTCCTAACCATAGACATGTGTTGTCATTTCATGAACAGGATCACATCATTAGGAGAATGATGTGATGGACATGACCCATCCGTTAGCTTAGCATTATGATCGTTACAGTTTCATTGCTACTGCTTTCTTCATCACTTATACATGTTCCTCAGACTATGAGATTATGCAACTCCCGAATACAGGAGGAACACTTTGTGTGCTAACAAACGTCACAACATAAAAGGGTGATTATAAAGGTGCTCTACAGGTGTCTCCGAAGGTGTTTGTAGGGTTGGCATAGATCAAGATTATGATTTGTCACTCTGTGTTCGGAGAGGTATCTCTGGGCCCTCTCGGTAATGCTCATCACTATAAGCCTTGCAAGAAATGTGACTAATGAGTTAGTTGTGGGATGAAGTATTACGGAAAGAGTGAAGAGAATTGCGGTAACGATATTGAACTATGTATGATGATACCGACAATTGAATCTCGGGCAAGTAATATACCGATGACAAAGGGAACAACGTATGTTGTTATGCGGTTTGACCAATAAAGATCTTCATAGAATATGTAGGAGCCAATATGAGCATCCAGGTTCTGCTATTGGTTATTGATCGGAGATGTGTCTCGATCAGGTCTACATAGTTCTTGAACCCGTAGGGTCCGCACGCTTAACGTTCGACGACGATTTGTATTATGAGTTATGTGTTTTGATGACCGAAGTTTGTTCGGAGTCCCGGATGAGATCACGGACATGACGAGGAGTCTAGAAATTGTCGAGACTTAAAGATTGATATATTGGAAGGCTATATTTGGACATCAGAAAGGTTCCGAGTGATTCGGGTATTTTTTGGAGTATCGGGGAGTTACAGGAATTCACCGGGAGAAGTAATGGGCTTATTGGGCCATACGGGACAAGGAGGAGGCATGCCAAGGGGAGGTGGCACCCCGCCATGGGTCCGAATGGACTAGGGGAAGGGGGCAGCGCCCCCCTTGCCCTTTCCAACTCCCTCTCTCTTTCCTTCTCTCCTACTCCTAAAAGGGAAAGGATTCCTACTAGGACTTGGAAGTCCTAGTAGGACTCCATATAGTTGGCGCGCCCCTAGGGGGCTGGCCTCTCTCCCTCACTCCTTTATATACGGGGGCAGGGGGCACCCCAAAGACACACAAGTTTCTCTTAACCGTGTGCGATTCCCCCTCCACAGTTACACACCTTGATCATACGATCATAGTGCTTAGGCAAACCCCTGCGCCGGTAACATCATCATCACCGTTGCCACGCCGTCATGCTGACGGAACTCACTCTCGTCCTCAACTGGATCAAGTGTACGAGGGACATCATCAAGCTTAATGTGTGCTGAACGCGGAGGTGCCGTACGTTCGGTACTTGATCGGTTGGATCACGAAGAAATTCGACTACATGAACTGCGTTATTGAAACGATTCCGCTTTCGGTATACGAGGGTACATGGATACACTCTCCCCTCTCTTCGATATGCATCACCTAGATAGATCTTGCATGATCGTAGCAAATTTTTGAAATTACTGCGTTCCCCAACAAGCACAAACCTCAATTTTGGTGGAACCTGCTGTCAGCTGACCTCATGGTGCTCCAAGTATTCCTACATTCATAACTAGGTAGAATGACCAACGCGAGAGGAAATAAGCTTATTCGTATGTTGACTTGCTGTTTGCAATGTGGAACAAGCCTGTCATGTGTGGAGGAGCAAACAAGCACTACAGCCGTGCCGACAACGCAAGATAAAATAGACCGGGTCATTGATGGCCTAACCAGTGAGTAGGGGTCGTGCAAATAGCGGTGCATTATTTTAGTTGAACTGCACAAAAAAGATATTGGGGTTACTTAGACAAATTTCCTAGAGCCACACAGAAGGAATTGCGCTCATCGATTGCATAGAATTTCCTCCATGCCATCATAGGAGATCCCAAGGTGGAAATCAACTAACCACCTATAAAATTATGCATAATCTTCCTCACACAGCTCAGTATCCCCTTCGTCCAGATGATCATGTTTTGTCATGCCGAGCTATTGATATGTGCTACTATTTTGCGACACCGTTTATGTACAATGCTTTCCTATCTTTTCACATTCAGGACAATGAAGATGATTTCAGTGGAACTATACAAAATGGTCTGATGTTGAGTTATCTCTATTGCCTCCTCCATTTGCTGCAATGTGTCAGCGCATTGCAAGATGGGCCATCAAGCTAGTTGTGGAGTTGCCAACATGCTCAGAGTGCACGCAACATTGAGTAGAAAGAAGCATGCCTGGGAAATGAATGCGTGCATAGGGAGGCCCTTTGCTCAGAGAAGCATCAATCATTTTTTTGTTTATTTCTACCCCTTCTCAAAGCTTTTTCTTGGTTATAGTCTTGTGAATTATTTAGATGCGTAGACATGTTGAACTTAAGTGCTTGTGAATGTTAGTTAGTATGCATACCGTATCTTATGAAGCTTAGTTTAGTGTGAATGTTAGCGTGTCAAACTTTACAATCTTGCTATATTGTGGGCATGTTATCTGACCCCTCATTTTGCCGCGCTACAACCAGTGTGAGTGTCTGCATGCAGTAGACCATCCTCTTATTTGGTGGATGCCAAGCCGGCCCAAAAAGGAGCTATAACTTCTTTTCAAGTTGAAAATGTTACCGTTGAGGAGCCATAATTAAGCTAGAGGCATCTCTTTTTTTCTTTCGAATGGGCAATAAGCTAGAGAGCTGGAGAGTGTCTCTAATGGGATGCCAATAGTGTTAAGGACCTCTAGTGCGAAACACGGGTAGCCAACTAGGCCGATACAAAAGCCTATCCATCTTAAAGCCCATTTGTTTTTGTTTTTTGCGAGGAAAAGCCTATATTTCTTTAAAAGGGGGGCGATCCCAGAAAAACCCTCCTTCCTCCTCGCTTCCACTTATACTACAGCTCACTGGACTCTCCCGCTTCTGTCGCCCCTCAATTTCCCTCGCTCCCCATCTTCCTCACTTGTACAGAAAACCGCTGGTCACCTTCTTCCTGACTCGTACAGAAAACGCCTGCTCCTCTTCTTCCACTCCTACAAAAAACCCTAGCCATCCTTATTCCCCACTCGCACTGCCACTAGGCTCGTCTATGGTTACTCTGCTCAAAACCGTGAGCTCGGCATGACGCCCACAAGGAAAAAGGAGTCGGCTGGCCCCAGCGCCAAGAAGATGAGGCTCCCACCAGTGGCGATGTCGGTTGTAGATCTCGCACCCGGCACCGCGGGGATAAGCGACAGGCCCCCCCGGATCTGAGAAACCCGTAGAATCTCGGGTGAACCACATCAGCGATCTCCCAGACGCCATCCTTGGGGAGATCATCTCGCTTCTCCCCACCAAGGGTGCTGCCACCCCCAAGTCATCTTAACTCGGTGGCGCACTCTATGGCGTGCCACTCCCCTTAATCTTGACTGTCGTCAGCTATCTGTCATTCATGATTTTGAACTCCTCAGAGCCATCAACTCCTCCCACCAAGGCTCCATTCAGCGCCTCTGCATCCCAACACGTTACCTGTTGTCCATACCCTCCATGGTGGACGCCTGGCTAACATCCCATGAATTCGAAAAACTCCAGCAGTTTGAGTTCTACCATTACCACGAAAGTTTCATACCACGAACCAAACACCAAGAATTTGTGCCCACACCACCGTTGTCCATCTCGTGGTTTTCCTCCTCTCGCGCACTGCCACCTTAGCCTAATGCCATCTACCAAACGATCTGGTACAAATGCTTTGACTCCCACTGCTAAACAAACTTTCACTTGTGGTGGTTTATCTGTCGGAGGCCTCACTGCACAGCATCATCCACTCCAATTGCCCTACCCTGGAGTGCTTGCTAATAGTTTGGGAATAGAAATCCGTATCAGTTGTCTCCAAATAAAGTCGCCTCACCTAAAAATCATTGGAATTTGTTTTGAAGGACAACAGCTCATCATCGAAGATTCCACTTCACTTCAAAGGTTGCTCCTTCATTATTGTTATATACCTTCACAAATAACTGTCGTCTCTACGCCCAAACTTGAGACCTTGGGTGTAATTCATGATCCGTTTAACGATCAAAAGTTGGTGTTTGGCTCCACACTTATTCAGGTACCATATATTATCATCTACACATTTCTACTCGTAAGTTGCATTTTTCATTTGCGCGCATAAGTTTTATATCATCTTGGAGTACACCTTGGGTATGAATATTATGTTATATTCTCAATGAAGAGTTCATCCATGGATAGCCTATCAATGATGTTGGATTATGTCAAGATCTTATATATCGGAATGTTTAGTTATGATCTAAACATAATTATTGGCTTGCTGCGATGCTTTCCATGTCTGGAGAATTTATATATAAAGGTGATGATTTCATGCACATTGAAAGCTCGTATATATTGTACTAGAATTACCCGTTCAGTTGTCGCTCTTTCGACATACTTGTTTTTAAACCTTAACTGTTTTCAATCTTCACGTCTACCTAGGCACTGACACATGGAGAAAAACATATAACCAATCGGTGGCGTAATAAGCACCGGGATTTTCTCGGTTCTCATGACATTCGTTTGAGGACAATAACGATGGAAGGATATGCATCCAACCAGGCAAACAGAAGCTTTGTCACATTCTTCCTATTGAATGCGAGATTACTATTGTCCATGACGCTTAAGTTTTTCAAGAAGAAATTTCTCACGGACGGACATGTTGAACAGCAAAAAACAAGTTTCAGGTGGAAAAATGGGCTTCTGAACGTGCTCGGCTTCTATCTACAACAACTTGTGGTCATGTTCCAATAATTTTTTTGGCACAGGATGTTGATTTTATGGATCACACCGATCCATTTGTTTGTGATTGCCAAAAACAGTAGTTGGGTTAGATGTTATTGACATGTTCAATATGG
The DNA here is from genome assembly GCF_002162155.2 of Triticum dicoccoides. Lineage (NCBI taxonomy): Eukaryota > Viridiplantae > Streptophyta > Magnoliopsida > Poales > Poaceae > Triticum > Triticum dicoccoides. The sequence continues at coordinate 248,298,859 of NC_041381.1, forward strand.
GTTTTGTCTAAATTTGATGAACAATTAATCCTTAGGCTTTTGTACCATTTGTAAGCTTGTGTTACATGTTGTTGCCCTTGTACTACTCTCCGCCTGCCATTACACTGCCGCATCTTCCATGGCTCTTGTTCGTTCCCGTCCGAGGCATCGCCGTCATTCTCTGCCTAGGTTCGATCGCTATGCCCGCCGCCGTCTGGCATTGTCAACAACCGAGAGGAATCGGGAGATGACTGTACATGGAGAGGCTGATAGTAGGGACACACTAGGGTCATGGCATATGCAAGCAGGTGCCTCGTTATTACAAGCCAAAAAAATACTTCCTCCTAATTGTTTGACATATAGGTCCCACGCCATTGTCAATGTAGTCAATAAACGAGAAAATTACACAATAAGTGGCTAACACCAGGGACTCAGCATCTCGTCCAGTTGTTTTTTTAGTTTTAGAGATGGAGCTCAACAGGGCAATGTGCGGAGGCTGTGGCCCATCTAGCCCATGCTTTTATTTAACCACATGACGAGCCCAGTTGATATTTTTTCTTTCTGAAAATGGCTAGCCCAGTTCTATTTTTTTGGAGAATACCCAACCGAGGCCTACTTGCTTTTCTCAGCCCTGCTAGGCTGCAAATGTTTCAAGACTAGGAGGGACATATTCAGCTTCCCCAGAAAATGTGCTATAAGTAGTAAGAAATGGGCTGTAAAAATTTAAACCAAAGCCAATCGACAATTACATTCAAATTTCATTTTTTCAAGATTTCTAGATTTTAAATTTCATTCATTTTTTGCGGAGAAATTTCTTTGTATTTTATTTTGATATAACTTTTTTAAAGTTATTTTAACATGACTCGAAATTTCGTGATTAAAAGTGTTCGTTGAATTTTTTAGCACTGGCCAGAATATGGTCTGTAATGCTAACAAAAAGAACATGGGCTTCAAAATATCCTTAAGAATTAGCAAATGTGTTGTAATTATTGAAAATAATGGCAAATGGGTTGTTTGCTATTTTCGATAGATTCAGAGGCTAATTTGTGGGCCTACTAGGTTGACAATGACGTTGTCCTAAAAAAATTTGATGCATACGCAAGGCTTTCTCAACTTAGTCAACACAGAGCAGTGTGTGTTGGATTTCCATCCAATGGTTGTCATGCTTCTTCAATCTCTGATCTTCCTGCTCCAGCCGCACAAACCAGCGCCAGCGGGACTACCTGCTCCCTCCTCCTATGGACGGCTGTGCTGCCGCCAGGCCATCCTCTAGCCAACCGCACCTCCTGTTATTTTCCGGTGATGTCAGCCTCACCCCTGCAGCCAACTAGTTTTCCCTCGTATTTCCGTTAGTGTCAGCCTCCGCTGATGTGGCTTCACCAGCTCTGGGTCCTTCCTTCCTGGGCCTCGCCGTCGTCCACCACGTTGGTGCTCTCGGCGCGGCGTGGTCAATATGGTGAACAAACAACAGCCATCGAAAGAGGGATGTAAGTGTAGATGCTGACAGTAGGGACCCACACAAGCAAGTGCCTCCTTATTACGCGAAAAAATGATTGCTCCTGTTGATAGCTGGGACCCATCGGTTGTATCTTCGCACGGAAGGAAGTGCCTCCTTGTTATGTGAAAAAAAACTATTCCTCTCGATGACAGCTGGAATCCGACAGATTTGGTGGCTAACTTGTGGGCCTACTAAGCTGACACGTACACAAGGCTTTGTCAACTTAATAAACAAATGATTTTAGCAGCTGCATCGTTGGATGTTAATCCAACAGCCGTGCTACTTCTTCAACCTCTGATCTTGCTCCTGTCTCCCATGGGCAGTGTTGCCGTGCACCCAAATCAGTCAATTTTCCCACTCCTCTCCATCTATGACTCCACTGTCGCGTCTTCCCCATCTCCTGGTTGTTCTAGTCTGGGGCCTCCCCGTCATCCACCGGCCTTGGTGTGCTCGGCACGGTGTGATCAACGTGGTCAACAAACGAGAGTCATCGGAAGATGACTGTACGTGGAGAGGCTGACAGTGGGGACGCACCACGCCCATGGACCCATGCATGCAACTACATGCTTTTTACCCTGAAAATAATGTTTTCTCCCCCTAACAGCTGTGACCCACCAGCTACATTTTCGCATGCAAGGAAGTGTGTCCTTGTTACTGGCAAAAAAATGATTCCTCCCCCTAACAGCTGGGACCCATCAACTATATCTTCGCATGCAAGGAAGTGCCTCCTTATCCTCCCTGACAACTGGGACCCACCCGCTCGAACAGTACACTACAAAAAAAGAGACATCCCTAACATTTTGGGCCAAACAAAATTATTTTTTGTCATATTTATGACACTTTTGTGACGATAATTATGACAAAACTCGGTATCATCATAGATGTGGTGGGCTCCTACTTCTATGACAAAAATTCAGGAAAGAAAATGGGCTTTTCATCCTGGGCGGGCCTGAGACGCACTAGCATGACATTCTTTGGGCCGCCCATGCGGAAAAAATCATGGTAGAAGCGAGGGCGAGGAAAATTTCGTGGAGTTCCCGGTTACGGTGGGTGGTCGGGGGCCGAGCGATGCGCGTTTCTCTCGTACATGTACGCATGTGGGTGCGAGGCATTGGGCTCTAACTAAACCCGAGTGAGGCGTTTTCCTACTGAAACCGAGCGATTGCACTAGCTACGTTAGTGAACCCCAATCGATCCCTTGATGTTATACTGAACCCGATTGAGCGATTCCTTTGCTACTGCTGCTAACTGAAGCCGATCGAACCTGCTGACTCTTGATGAACAGTGAGTGTTGTTGGGGGTTGGATGAACAGTTCCCGGTGGGGGTTGGATGAACAGGACCCCGTGGGGGTGTAAAGGCCGTTGCCGCTGGATGAACAGGACCCCGATCTAGCCGGTTGGGGCTGGAAGAACAGTACAACCCCGTGGAGGGCTCGTTGAACAGTAGCCGGTGGAGGGATAGATGAACAGTAGCCCGTGGAGGGGTGGTTGAACATGACCCCGTGGAGAGGGCTGGTTGAACATTAGCCGATGGAGGAGCGGTGGAGGCCGGATGAACAGGAGCCCGTGGATGAACAGTTGTAGGTGAAGGCTGGAGGAGGTCGACGGTGGATGAACAGTAGCACGTGGAGGCTGGAGGAGGTCGACGGTGGAGATGAACTGTAGCCCGTGGAGTCCTGTTTTGCGGTACGCCACACCCCTCCCGATGAACAGGACCCCCGTTTCAACCGTAGCACTGCAACACAAGTCTGTTTCCTCTGTTTTGCGGTACGCCACATCCCTCCCGATCAACAGGACCCTGTTTCGACCATAGGTACTCGAACACAAGTCTGTTTCCTCCGTTTTGCGGTACGCCAGACCCCTCCTGATGAACAGGATCCCGTTTCGATCCTAGGCTGTCAATCACAAGGCCATTTCCTTCGTTCTGCGGTATGCCAGACTTTGTTTCGATCGGCTGTTCCATCCAAGCCAGTTGCCTCCCGATGAACACGATCCATTCCGACCCAGTCTGTTGCCTCCCGATGAATAGGATGCGTTCTGACCCTGTCACTTGGATTCGAGTGAACATGACATTGTTTCCTCCGTTCTGACCCAGCCGGTTAGCTGAAGATGAACAAGACAATGTCGCTACCGTCTGTTGCCTCTCCATGTACACGAGCCCTGGCCATTCATATGCGTGAGTACGTGTTTTGAGACCCCGCTCATATGTACAATTGTGGCCATATTTTTTGGCGTGTGGCTGTATGTACGCGTACACG
>NC_041381.1:248302894-248317828 GCF_002162155.2 Triticum dicoccoides
GGCTCTACTATGATATGTGCCGCTACTTACTCAGCCATGATTCGTCATTGAAGAGTGACCGATCGACCAGTATGTACATACACCTTCACGACAAGACAGATAATGCTACGTACGCTTCAAACGGGTGGGTCCCAACTATGAAAGAGGATAAGGATGCACTCCCTTGCATGCAAAGATATAGCGGCTAGGTCCCAGCTGTCAGGGGGAATCATTTTTTTGCCCGTAATAAGGATGCACTTCCTTGCGTGTGAAGATGTAGCTGGTGGGTCCCAGCTGTCAGGGGGAGAAAACATTATTTTTTAGGGTAAAAAGGATGCAGTTGAATGCATGCGTCCCTGGCCGTGGTGCGTCCCCACTGTCAGCCTCTAACATACAGTCATCTTCCCATGACTCTCGTTTGTTGACCATGTTGACCACACCATGCCGAGCGCGCCAAGGCTGGTCAACAACGCCGAGGCCCCAGACTAGAACGACCCGGAGATGGGGAAGACGCGGTAGTGGAGTCGCAGATGGAGAGGAGTGGGAAACATGATTGGTTCGGGTGCATGGCAGCACTGCCGCCCACGGGGGACAGGAGCAAGAACAGAGGTTGAAGAAGCAGCACGGCCGGCCACGGGAGGCTATAGCAGGCGGTACCGCCGGTGGTGGTTTGGGTGGCTGAAGAATGAATATCCGAGATTGAAGAAGCACCACAGCCATTAGATGGACATCCAGTGGCCACTGCTAACAGAATCGTGTGTTGACTACAAGTTTTTTTTGAGGGATGTGTGTTGACTATAAGTTGACAAAGCCTTGCGTACACGTCAACTTAGTAGGCCCACAAGTGACCATCACATCTGTGGCAGAGAACATATATCCCATTTGTGATTTGTATTTTTAATTATAATGGAATTTACCCAACCTATTTACTATTTGTTAAAACTGCATCCCATTTTCTAGCCAGGACATTGTTAATAATTTCAGCCAATCGCTCAAAAAAATCAACAAAACTTCCAACATTTTGATGGGATCCGAAATATTTTTAACCCGAAATTTAGGGTCAGATTAAATAAAATTTCAAAATAAATTATATTAGGTAGAAATCCAACAAAATTTTGCGCGCGCAAAAAGTAATGAAATTAAAAAATTACCTTTTTTGAGAAGAATAAAAAAATGTACCTATTCGATGCGTTTTTTATATTTACAGTCAATTTTTTATTACATCCCATTTATTATTTCTTAAAGCCCATTTTCTTGGCAAGTCTAATGCGGCCCGGAGAATAACAAGTTCACCTGGGTTGGGTATTCCACAAAAACAGAATAGGTGGGCTAGCCATTTTAATTTAAATATTAATATCTGTGTTGGATATTTCATCGACATAAATAATAGCCTGGGCAAGATGGGCTACAGCCCGCCCAGTTGATACCCTGCTCCTCTGAACAACGACAAAAACATCGGTCAAGAAAAACTCTGCTCACACCTCAAAAACAGAAATACTGCTTGAGCTGTTGGGTCCCAGCTGTCGGCCGCCCCTTTTGCAATTCTCTCGTTTATTGACTATATGGGTTGACAATGGTGTGGGACCGTGATGTCAAGAAACCGGGAGGAAAAAAATTTATAGTTGTATATATACTAATAAGGAGGCACTTGCGTATGTGCGGCTATGGCCCTGGTGGGATCCACTGTCATCCTCTCCAATTGAAGTCATCTCCTGATTCCTCTCGTTCGTTGACCATGTTGACAATGCGAGACGGCAGCACCACGGCAAGCGCAACAACTCGAAGAACAACGGAGAGGGCCCTACGGATGGTCTAATACAGAGCCTGCTGCTCATTCAGGAAGCCAGGATCATAGGGCCACATGTTCGCGACGGCATTGTCGTTCACTTGTTCGCCGATGATTCGTCCTTCCGTGACCCGGTGCTCATTGAGGAGACGAAGGTGTAGCATAGGTCCTCCTGCGCTGGTAGATATCGGCATTCTAGGAATGGGGGTCCCCAGACTAGCCTGCCTGCAGCCTGCGGCGTGGCTCAAGCAGTGGCCCAGTACGGCCCGTCTTCATCGACCCAAGCTCAAGACCCTCGCGAGGGGCTAAGCCTCGCGGGGCGGACGATGCAAGGCTTCCCCAGGGGCGGCCTCACCAGGCAGGCTCGCGAGGAGGCGGAGAGATCAAGGCAAGGAGTACCTCACGAGGTGCACGTGAGGCAAGCCATGACGATCTAGACCAGGCGGGCGCCAACCAACGCAATGTCCTCGTTTCCTCTTTGGTGCAAAGGGGGAAAGTGCAGGCGCGGAGTACCGAGGCATCAAGCAAAGGTTTCCCTATCGGTGCAATGAGACCAAGACCAGCAGGACGGCAGGACGGAGATCACCATGGAGCCCAAGACGGCGTCACCGCCAGTGCCTTCGGCAGTCGAAGACCAACTTTAGTCAGGATAGCTTTTACTAGTTGTCCCCCATCAAAATGGTTGTTGTTCACTCCCTTCGCGCTCAATATTTGGGAAGAGGACCAAGGCCCCTATAAATAGAGATAGCCACCACAGTAGAAGATATCTGGATCCCACCTAGAGCCAACAGAGACGGAGCAATTCCTCTCCAAGCACACCACCATAAGAACACCCCTCGCGAGGTTGTTCTTCCCCTGTACTGTTCATCATCAGCCCCAGAGGCAATCCACCACACCACACACTGGATTAGGGTATTACACCACAATGGTGGCCCGAACCAGTATAAACCTTGTGTCCCTTGTGTTGTTCATTGTGTAGCTTAGATTCTCGGCGAGGTTTTAGGGCGTGCATCGGTAGGGAGAAGATCTTCGTGCGCACCCCAAAGCTCGAACCTTAAGGGTTTTGCCAGAACCCGATATCCGACATTTGGCACGCTAGGTAGGGGGGCGCCGGAGCTCTCCCTTCCATCGACCCTCTCTCCATCAACACCGCGCTTTGCCCTCATGGCGGACAACGCGCCGCCGGCTCTGGCGGCCGACACCAGCGCTAGGGCCGGGGGGCTCCGAGCCTTGGCCCCCGCCTTGCGACAGCTGCAGTGGCCGCATAAGTTCAAGCCAGAGACGCCGCTGTGCTACAATAGCATGACGGATCCGCTGGCTTTCTTGCTAGCGTACGAGGAGGCCATCCTTAAGGCTGGGGGCAATGACAGGGTCATGGCTAACTGGTTTCCTATGGCCCTCACCGGCATCTCGCGCCTGTGGCTGCTCCACCTACCAACGGCTTCTGTGGCCTCTTGGGAGGAGCTACGCAACCTGTTCCTCGCCCACTATGCTGCGTTGGCGCCCCGGTCGTCGCAGCTCTCTTGGGCGGCTCGCAGGCACCACCATCGGGCCGCCACCCTCGGGCCGCCACGTCAAGACATTTGTCCGCCAGATCGGCGCCGCCCTCATGCGGCAAGGAGCTCCCCCAGGCTGGGCGGCACCCGAAGCCGACCTGACCTCCAGCTCCAACGATCACCCCGTCAACACTGCCTGCTCGGGTGCGCTCCCAATGCTTTGCACACCCACCATCTGCCAGATGGCCGTCACCAGGACCCTCATCGATGGCGGTGCCAGCCTCAACGTGCTCTCGGTGGAGGCCTTCAGCCTCCTCCATGTACCGCTGGAATGGCTCCAGCCCAGCAAGCCCTTCTCGGGGGTCGGAGGCAGTTCCTCCGGCTCCCTGGGGTAGATCCGTCTCCCGGTGACCTTTGACACACACGACAACTTCCGCACGGAACTGGTCAACTTCGACATCGCCCGTATCGGCCTCCTATACAACACCATCCTCGGATACGCAGCCTTGGCCCAATTCATGGTAGCGACCCATCCGGCCTACGACCTCATGAAGATGCCCAAGAGCAGCGGCACCCTCACCGTGGCTGGAGATACCAAAGATGCTCTGCAGGCGCTCAAGCTCGCCCTCAAGACAGCCGAGGCTGCACAGCCCGCCAGCACTGACACCTCCAAGGCCAAGGGGGCCGCGCCAACCAAGAAGAAGCAGTTGTTCATCGAAGACAAGGCAGAAACCAAGTAGGTACTAGTTGAATAGGATGGGTCCTCCGGCGCCACCTTCACCATAGGTGCCAATCTCGACCCCGACCAAGAGGAGGCACTGATGAAATTCCTGTGCTCGAACAAGGAGGTGTTCGTGTGGGAACCCAAACAGCTAGCGGGGGTCCCAAGACAGGTGATTGAGCATCACCTGAATGTGTGCCCTAATGTACGCCCCGTGAAGCAGAAAGCGAGGCGGTAGTCCACCAAGAAGCAGGCCTTCATCGTCCAAGAAACCCGCAAGCTGGAAGTGGAAGGTGTCATTCACAAGGTTCGCTACCCTGAATGGCTGGCAAACCCTGTTGTTGTGCCGAAGAAGGGAGGAAAGGAGCGCATGTGCGTCGACTTCACCAACCTCAACAAGGCCTGCCCTCAAGATCCATTCCCGCTCCCTCCCATCGACCAAATTGTCGACTCCACCGCTGAGTGCGACCTGCTGTGATTCCTGGATGCATTTTCAGGCTATCATCAAATCAAGATGGCGATAGAAGACATGGAGAAGACGGCCTTCCTAACCCCATGCGGGGTGTACTGCTACACCTGCATGCAGTTCGGGTTGCGCAACGAGGGCGCAACCTTCCAGAGACTGATGCATATCGCCTTGGGCGGGCAGCTTGGGAGAAACGCTGAGGCCTACGTTGATGACATTGTGGTGAAGTTTCGGGAGGCGAAAACCTTGAGTCAGGACCTGGAAGAAACCTTTGCGAGCCTCCGTGAAGTGGACCTGCGGCTCAACCCGGAGAAGTGCGTGTTTGGAGTTCCTTCTAGCAAGCTGCTGGGATTTCTCATGTCCCACAGAGGAATCGAGGCCAACCCAGAGAAGGTCAAGGCAATCAAGGACATGAGTCCGCCGCAAACCCTCTGGGAAATGCGGAAGCTCGTTGGGCGCGTAACCGCGTTAGGATGCTTCATCTCCAAGCTGGGGGAGCGCTCCTTGACTTTCTTCAAGCTGATGAAGAAGAAGGGCCCATTCGAATGGACACAGGAGGCCGACGAAGCATTCCAAGACCTCAAGAAGTACCTGACCAGCCCTCCTGTGATGGTGGCACCGCTCCCTCTCGAGCCCCTGGTGCTCTACCTCGCCGCCACACCCTACTCCACCAGCGCAACTCTGGTGGCGGTTCAGGAAGAGCGCCAGGTCAAGGCTGCATCACGACCAGCCACAGCCCCGGCCGCAGCAGCACAAGACCAGGAAGGACACGCGAAGGCCACGACCTCGGCAGATGGAGACTAGCCTCAACAGAAGGTCGCCCCCAGGGTTGAAGGGGCCTCACCAAGCGGCCAGGAGCTGGGGGCTCCGACGTGTCAGGAGGCGCTAAACTCTCCGGAGGGCACGGGTTTCGTCAGCACACCCACTCTCCTCGAGCATCCGGTGTACTTCGTCAGCAAGGTGTTGCGGGATGCTAGGGCATGATACCCTATGTTGCATAAGCTCTTGCTTGCACTGTTGGTGGCCTCACGTAAGTTGTGTCATTACTTTCAAGGCCACCCCATCAAGGTCGTCTCGGCCTACCCATTGGAAAGGGTACACAGGAGCCCCAATTCTGCTGGAAGGGTCGCCGAATGGAACATCGAGTTGCAAGCATTTCAGCGGGAATCCAGCACAACCAGGGTCGTCAAGGGAGCCGCACTTGCAGATTTTTTGGCAGAATGGACAGAGGCGTTGGGGCTCGAAGCAGGCGAAGATCGATCACTTTACCCAGGAAGCAAGGCACCAAACGGATGGGTCATGTACTTCGATGGAGCATTCTCGCGACATGGCACGGGGGCTGGCACAATGCTTATATCCCCCACTCAGGACAAGCTCTATTACGCCGTGCAGCTCTGTTTCCAGCATGGCGAGAAGGTCTCCAACAACATAGCAAAATACGAGGGCCTCATAGCAGGCTTAAAAGCTGTAGCAACACTGCGGGTGAAGCGCCTCATCATCAAAGGTGACTCACAGCTCCTCATCAACTTCTCCAACAAAGTGTACGAGCCAAAGTATGAGCACATGGAGGCGTATCTTGCAGAGGTGCGCAGGATGGAAAAGCAATTTTGGGGGCTTGAGTTGCAGCATGTGCCCCGCGGCACCAACCAAGAGGCTGATGACATCGCCAGGAGGGCATCCAGGCGGTTGCTCCAGGAGCCTGGTGTTTTCAAGGAACGGCTCTTCAAGCCCTCGGCAGCACCGTCACTTTCAAGCACAGCGCAACCTCGGGAATAGCTCCCTCAACCGCCTGCCACAGGAGCCCCGTCTTGTGGCCCAACCTTGGGAGCACGCTTACTCCTGGCGCTGGAGCCTCCTGAGGGATGCTGGACTACGGAATTCAAGGACTACCTAATGCAAGGGACTCTACTAGAGAAGGAGGAGGATGCGGAATGCGTGGCCCGGGCAGGCCACGACCTACAACATCCAAGACGGAGAGCTCTACCGGAAGCGGCCAAACGATGTTTCCCTGCGTTGCATCTCCAGGGAACAGGGGAAGGAGTTGCCGGCTGACATACACGATGGAGATTGTGGACACCACTCGTCATCACGGACCCTCGTCGGCAAGGCATTTCGCAATGGGTTTTACTAGCCTACAGCACTCAACGACGCCATCGAGCTGGTGAAGGCTTGCGAACCCTACCAATTCCATGCCAAGCAGATTCATCAGCCAGCTCAGGGCCTGCAGACCATCCCACTCTCGTGGCCGTTCGCGGTACGGGGACTGGATATCCTGGGCCCGTTCCCTCGGGCGCCTGGGGGCTACCGCTATCTCTACGTCGCCATCGACAAGTTCACCAAGTGGGCGGAGGTGGAAGCCGTTTCCACCATCCCAGCTGGCTCTGCAGTCAAGTTCATCAAGGGCCTTGTGAGCCGATTCGGGGTCCCTAATCGCATCATCACCGACAACGATTCGCAGTTCACCAGCAGTCTCTTCAAAACATATTGTGCTAACCTTGGAACGCAGATATGCTACGCTTTGGTGGCACACCCACGGAGTAACAGCCAGGCCGAACGCGCCAACGTAGAGGTCCTGAAAGGCCTCAAAACTAGGACCTTCAAGAAGAAGCTGGAGGTCTGCGGTAGGGGCTAGTACGATGAGCTCCAGTCCGTGTTGTGATCCATCCGCACTACCGCCACCAAGTTGACTGGCGAGACCCTGTTCTTCCTCATCTACGAAGCAGAGGCGGTCCTCCCTCACGAGGTCAGGCGTCGCTCTACGCGGTTCCTAGCGTTTGATGAAGCGCAATAGGATGCCATGTGGGGGATGGACCTCAAGCTGGGGGAGGAACACCGTCGGGAGGCTGCACTACGAGCAGCGTGATACCAGCAGGCGCTGCAGTGGTATCATTGCTGCCACATCCACCCCAGGACATTTGAGGTAGGTGACCTCGTGCTCAGGTGGGTGCTCTCTAGGGAAGGGTTGCATAAGCTCTCACCCATGTGGGAGGGCCCGTTCAACGTAGTTCATGTCCTAGACCTGGCGCCACGCGCCTAGAGACCCAGGAAGGCATGCCCATTCCAAACGCTTGGAACATTCAGCACCTCCGGAGATTCTACCCTTGAAGTAAGGCCCAATGCCTGTAAACAAGGCCCGGTGCCTGTGAAGTAAGGCCCAGTGCCTGTGAAGAAGGCCCGGTGCCTGTGAAGAAAGGCCCAGTGCCTGTAAAGAAGGCGAAGCGCCTGTTGAGGGAGTCCTGGATTAGGGGGTATCCGGACAGTCGGACTATATACATCGCCCGGACTATTGGAGCGTGAAGATACAAGACTCAAGACTCCGTCCCGTGTCCGGATGGGACTCTCCTTTGCGTGGAAGACAAGCTTGGCGATCCGTATATTGTATTTCCCTCCTTGTAACCGACTCCGTGCAAACCCTAGCCCTCTTCGGTGTCTATATAAACCGAAGAGGTTGGTCCTTGGAAGGCCGATCACAATTACAATCATAATCATCATAGGCTAGCTCCTAGGGTTTAGCCTCTGCGATCTCGTGGTAGATCTACTCTTGTACTACTCATATCGTCAATATTAATCAAGCAGGAAGTAGGGTTTTACCTCCATCAAGAGGGCCCGAACCTGGGTAAACATTGTGTCCCTTGCTTCCTGTTACTATCAACCTAAGACGCACAGATCGGGACCCCCTACCCGAGATCCGCCGGTTTTGACACCGACATTGGTGCTTTCATTGAGAGTTCCTCTGTGTCATCACTGCAAGCCTCGATGGATCGTCTCGTTGTGAAGAACAACATTACCTCCTGGGGAGCGCTGGCTGTAGGCCAAACTCTCCGACTTGGCAGCTTCATCATGGCCGCCCCACCGGCTGTCCCGCCGACGATGGCCTCTCGGGTCGTCTAACCTTCGCGTCAATTCGGAACTCGCCGAATAGATGGATCCGATAGAGCTCTCCTTCCTTAATGAGCTCTTGGATCGCATCGCCGCTTTGGGAGTCGCTGCAGACTATGACCGGATCAGGCTTAAACCCGACTGGAGGGATATTAAATCCCTACCGTCCACCCATGAGATAGCAGTAGTGGAGGAACCACATACGGATTATCCCTCTATTTTGAGGACAAATTATGTCCGGATCGCCGAGCTCCCTGGGCCGGACTCCCGCTAAAGGGAAGACATGACCCAGATCCCGGACTTAGGATCGGGTATTCGGCCGGAAAAATTGGGCAGCAACTCGGATCCCGAGCTATCGAACTCGGAAGCTCTCCTGCCCCTAGGCGCTAGATCGGATCAGAATCCGGATTCAGCCACGAACACCCACCCGTACTTAAACCATCTCTCCCATATCAGACAAGAGCCCCATGAGACAGTACATCACTACTGGGTCAGATTCCTCCTTGTGCTAAATAAGGTCAAGGACTGTCGTGAGGAGGACGCAGTCTCACTTTTCTGCAAAAACTGTACGAATAAAGGAATTCTTAACGCCATAGGTCGCCGTGACATAGTACACTTTGCTGACTTGGCAACCATAGTACAGAAATACTGTGTGATGGAAAGCGCCTGGAAAACCCAAACAGAATTTTGGGATAGCCCGGCTCTCACCAAGACCTTTGTTCGAACTAAACGGGCGAACTCTCGGAAGTCGACTGATCCAATCCCCAAGAAGCCAAAGCTCACCCTAGTGGGTGGAACCGTATTGTAAGAATGGCTCAACGGGCCATGTAAACTCCACAGCACGCCGGACACAACACCAACCCATAGCCTTAGGGCATGTTGGATACTCCGGCAGGTAGCAAAAAGTGGTGAGGATCTTCTTGTGAGCCATAAAGCAGAACAACGTCCCGCTAAATTACACAATACGATACTAACAGTCTTTGAGACTTTTGCCTCAAACAATAGGTGCAAGCGAGCTCATCGAAGCTCCGCTGAAATCTGCCATGTGGCAAATATAAATCCGTGGAATGACACTGCTATAACCTTCACTGCGAGTGACGAACCTCGATTCTGGACCGTCCGGGCACCAGCCGCTCTGGTCCTTAGCCCAATCATGGACGGCTTTCATCTCACTAAAGTACTCATGGACAGCGGAAGCGGATTAAACTTGATCTATGAAGAAACGCTCAACAAGGTGGAAATTGATAAAAGCCGCATTGAACAAAGCGGCAGAACCTTCAGGGGGATTATCCCTAGTCGGGAAGCGCGGTGTGCGGGAAAAATCACACTCGATGTGGTGTTCGGCACCCCGGAGAATTATAGGTCTGAAGAAATCACATTCCAAGTGGCTCCTTTCAGCAATGGATGTCACGCCCTTCTAGGGCAAGACGGTTTACAAGCTTTCAAGCTATACCCCATTACGGGTACATGAAGCTTAAAATGCCCGGACCCAATGGAATCATCACTCTAGCCAGTGATCCGGACGTTGCACTTCGCACCGAAAACAAAACCGCAGCACTAGCCCTGGAAGCATTATCCCAAGCCCTAGCAGCCAAAGAATTAACAACACTGTGGGCCACCGTGGACAGGGACGATGTGATACTCGACAAGCGACCCAAGTCCACCTCATTTAAACCCGCATATGAGATAGTCAAATTCCAAGTCCATCCAACGGACCCCATGAAGATAGCTTCCATCAGGACACAGTTGAGCCCCGCTATGGACGCCGCACTGAGAGACTTCCTACGCGAGAATTGGGACATTTTCGCCTGGCACCCATCGGACATGTTGGGCATCCCAAGCAGATTGGACGAACATAGCCTTAATATACTAAAAGGATACAAACCTATCAAGCAGACTCTAAGGCGGTTTTCAGAGCCCAAACGGCAAGCCATGGGGGAAGAGCTAGCCAAGCTACTTGAAGCCGGATTCATTAGAGATATCAAACATCCGGATTGGCTTGCAAATCTGGTAATGGTACTAAAGAAGGAAAAATCCTAGTGCTTATGCATCGACTTCAAAGACCTCAACAAGGCTCGCCCCAAGGATCCCTTTCCCCTCCCTCGCATCGATCAAATTATCGACGCCACAGTAGGACACGACTCGCTGTGTTTCCTCGACGCATACTCTGGATACCATCAAATAAAGATGGCAGAGTCCGACCAAGCTGCAACAACTTTCATAACGCCATATGGCCCTTTTTGCTTCAACACTATGCCTTTCGGGCTTAAGAATGCCGGCGCAACTTATCAACGCATGATTCAAACATGCCTGGAAAAGCAAATCGGCAAAACAGTGGAGGCATATGTGGACGACGTGGACACAAAAACAAGACACGTTGAAACCCTAATAGATGACTTGAAGCTTACGTTTGATAACCTCCGAACATACGACATCAAGCAGAACCCGGAAAAATGCGTTTTCGGCGTCCCCTCTGGGAAATTGCTGGGCTTCATTATTTCCAATAGAAGAATTGAAGCGAATCCGGCAAAAATCCGAGCTCTGTCGCAGTTGGCTATACCAACAGACCTCAAGCACATCCAGAAACTAGCTGGATGCATGGCTGCTTTGAGCCGCTTTATCTCCAGGCTAGGAGAAAAGGCATTACCTCTTTACCGCCTTCTTCGGCGCACCGAACACTTCGTGTGGACAGATGCAGCCGCGACCGGACTCGATGAAATAAAGACCTTATTGGCCAGTAATACGGTCCTAACAGTGCCAAATATCGGCGAACCTATGCTGCTATACATAGCGGCAACACATCAAGTTGTAAGCGCAGTGCTCGTCATCGAACGAGAAGTTGCCGGATACAAATTCCCACTCCAAAAGCCGGTTTATTACGTATCCACGGTCCTCACCCCATGCAAATCCCGATACCCACACTATCAAAAAATAGCATACGTGGTCTTCATGGCATCCCGGAAGCTACGACACTACTTTCACGAGTGTTCAATTACGATGGCCTCCGAAGTACCACTCAACGATATAATAAATAACCGCAACGCTACGGGCCGGATCGCTAAATGGGCCATCGAGCTCCTTCCGTTAGACATAAGATACAAGCCACGGCAGGCCATCAAGTTGCAAGTACTAGCTGACTTTGTCGGTGAATGGACAGAAGCCGAACTCCCTAAAGAGTATGGCGCGTACACTAACTGGATCATGCACTTCGATGGCTCCAAAATGCTGACTGGATTGGGAGCAGGTGTAGTCCTGACGTCTCCCACCGGAGACACGGTCTAGTATGCCCTCCAAATATTATACACATACTCCAACAATGCAGCCGAATACGAGGCTCTGTTGCACGGTCTTCCGATGGCAGTCTCTATGGGCATTCAATGCCTAGGAGTGCGCGGGGATTCAATGTAACGCCCGAGACCGACGCTCCAGAAGACTTCCAGTTATTCCGAGTTTCGCCGTGTGTTTTATTTGCTTGTTGCATTGCATCATGTCATCTTTTGTATTGCATCATGTCATCATGCGATCATGTCATTTAATTTTTTAAAACTCAACTAAACAAATTGTATGGATCTTCGATCCATTTAAATCGAGGGAAGGGTGACTTCTCTTTATAACACACCCTCCCGATATTTAGGAAGATATTATAAAATATTCCATTGTTTTGGAATCACCCATGAACCCACTTGCATATTAAATCCCGTGGCCTTTTCTTCTTCAAGTTTTGACTCTCCAACCTTGCCCATAATTCCTTTCATCATTTTCAGGAGCTCCACCAAAAATCTCAACATTTTGGACCTTCCTTTTATCAAGTCCTAGTTCAAACCCATTTGAATTAAATTCAAATGAGTTTTAATTTACATCTTTCTATCATGGCCATTCCTATTTTCTTGGAACAAGCATATTTTTGCGAGTCCGGGAAAATTAACCCCATGCTCAAATTATTTTTCTCCAACCCTTTCTTTATCTCCTTTTTATTTCTTTGCTATGTACCGCTTTTGGTAAATAAAAGAGAAGTGGGGGATTAGAGAGAGAGAGGAGACAACCCAGCCGCAGCCCACTACCTAAGCCGGCCCAAGGCCCAACCGCGCCCCCTCTAACCCTAGCGCAGGGGAGAGCTCAGCTCGATCCCATCTCTCCCTATCGTTCCCGTGCGCGCCGCCAGAACCCTTCGCTCGACCGCTCCTCCCCTCGCACGCGACCCTGCCGCCATCTCTCCTTCCTGCTCCCTGCGCCCGATCCCCTCCTGTCGAGCGCGCCTCTCATGGCGCCCGCATCAGCCGGCCTCCTTCCTCTCCTCCTCCATGGCGCCTCCCCTTCTTGAGTGCCCCCGCGACCACCGTGCCCGAGCCGTCCCCGCGCCCTGCTGTGCCCTGCTGCCGCTGCCTCCTCCCTCCGCCAAGCGACCGCCGCCGCCCCGTCTCCGCTCGCCGCGCCCAGCTTCTCCTCCCGAGCCCCGCGACCACGCCCCTGCCGGCCCCGCGCCCGGCCTCCGCAACACCACCTGGAGACCAACTCCGGCGGCCCCGTCGCCTCTGTGCGCGAGCACCGCGCGCCCAACCGCCTCGTCCCGTCCCCGCGGCCCCCTCCTCGTCGCCTCCGCGCCACCAGCCAGCCACCGGAGCCGCCGCTGCCGCCGGATCTGGCTGTGCCTTGCCAGGGTCCTCCCCTGCCGGCTCCCGTCGCCCCTACACCCCCTTTGCAGGAGCAGCCCCTTTGACCGTCCTCGCATCTCCGACCTCGTCACCATCAACCCGGCAGGAGCTCCGCCTCCCTGCTTCACGTCAAGGCCGAAGGCACCGTGGATGTCAAGACCAAGTACCCCTTTGTTTCGGCAATACCGACAAGTTCAGAAGATCCCAAGTACCACTACGACCCGTGTACCACGACGAACATGTACGGCTACATGACGACCCGGCGACCCTGAACATCTACGTGGATTCGCCAAGTACCACGACTGCAGCCGGTGTGCATTTTTGCCAAGTCCGACTACACGATGACGCGTCAAGTACCTCTCCGAGACGAACCGTGTACAACTACCGTCGACCTGAACATCTACGAAAACATGTACAACTACCGTCGCCACGTGAACAACTACTTCCACTACCGTCGCGAGAACGACTACTTCCTCTACGGCCCGTGTACCACTACTTCCTTCGCCGAACTCGATCCGCCCCGAAGACGCACGCTTCAAAGGTATAACCCCGAGATGACCGCCCGTGTACGAATGCATGTTGTATGAGATGCTCGTGTTTGCACCGTGTCCGAGAGAGGTCTTTGCACGTTCCTCGTTTGCCACGCCACCGTCCCGTTGGAACCCGGTAGCCGGGATCAGCCCACCATCTTGCATGACTCGCTCCCGTCACACTACCTTTTGCACCGGTATCTCCGTGAGCTATCGAAACCGATATGTTGCCTTGGCACCATTTCCGTTGTCGTTGCCGTGGCACCCCTTTCGTTCCGCCATGATGACCAAATGCCTCGTAACATGCTCATGTTAATGTTTTCATAAAATTGCATAAACTTGATTATGTCATCCGCATCATGTTAACAACAATTAAAATGCTTAAAATTGTGCTTGCATTAAACTACTAAATGACATGGGGACTTTCTGGAATTGTTGTTTGTTGTTCCGGTCTCATTTAAACTTGCATAAATTGTTAGTTTAATTATGTTTCACCTCTTTCCATGGTTAACAACATTTAATATTGTTGTGTTCCTCAACGAGA
This sequence comes from Triticum dicoccoides, assembly GCF_002162155.2. Classification (NCBI taxonomy): domain Eukaryota; kingdom Viridiplantae; phylum Streptophyta; class Magnoliopsida; order Poales; family Poaceae; genus Triticum; species Triticum dicoccoides. Next base: position 248,316,948 of record NC_041381.1, read on the forward strand.
GAGAACTAAATATTTGAATGTGGTGTTCCGTCAATATGCAACTCGTTGCATATTGAGCTCCACTTAAATTGTAGTGTTGTTTGCTTTACCTTGCCATGCCATGCCTCATTAAACCGGACATGCATCATACTTGATTGTGCATCATGCCATGTTTATGCTTGTGTGTTTACCATGTTGTTTGCTTCTTTCCGGTTTACCTCTCTCGTTAGCTTCGGTTTCGTTATGGAGTTGTGAGGATTCGTTCGACTACATCCGTTTGTCTTCTTCATGGACTCGTTCTTCTTCCTTGCAGGATCTCAGGCAAGATGACCTTTACCCTCGATATCACTTCTATCTTTGCTTGCTAGTTGCTTCATTCTATCTCTATGCTGCGCTACCTATCACTTGTTTACTATGCCTCCCGTATTGCCATGTCAGCCTCTAACCTTTTCACCCTTCCTAGCAAACCGTTGCTTGGCTATGTTACCGCTTTTGCCCAGCCCATCTTATAGCGTTGTTAGTTGCAGGTGAAGTTGAAGATTTCTCCATGATAGACAGGATTATGTTTGGGATATCACAATATCTCTTATATTATTAATGCCTCTATATACTTGGTAAAGGGTGGAAGACTCGACCTTATGCCTGGTGTTTTGTTCCACTCTTGCCGCCCTAGTTTCCGTCATACTGGTGTTATGTTCCCGGATTTTGCGTTCCTTACGCGGTTGGGTGATTTATGGGACCCCATTGACAGTTCGCTTTGAATAAAACTCCTCCAGCAAGGCCCAACCTTGGTTTTACCATTTGCCACCTAAGCCTTTTTCCCTTGGGTTCTGCAGACTCAAGGGTCATCTTTATTTTACCCCCCCCCCCCGGGCCAGTGCTCATCGTGAGTGTTGGTCCAA
>NC_041381.1:248318031-248340956 GCF_002162155.2 Triticum dicoccoides
GTTGGTCCAACCTGTCAGCCGCCGGTGGCCACCAGGGGCAACTCTGGGCTGGCCTACGGGAAGTTTGGACAATCCGGTGTGCCCTGAGAACGAGATATGTGCAGATACTATCGGGATTTGTCGGCACAGCGGGAGGCTTTGCTGGTCTTGTTTTACCATTGTCGAAATGTCTTGTAAACCGGGATTCCGAGTCTGATCGGGTCTTCCCGGGAGAAGGTATATCCTTCGTTGATCGCGAGAGCTTATCATGGGCTAAGTTGGGACACCCTTGGAGGGTATAATCTTTCGAAAGCCGTGCCTGCGGTTATAGGCAGATGAGAATTTGTTAATGTCCGGTTGTAGATAACTTGACACCAGATACGAATTAAAACGCATCAACCGCGCGTGTAGCCGTGATGGTCTCTTTTCGGCGGAGTCCAGGAAGTGAACACGGTTTTGGTTTATGTTTGACGTTAGTAGGAGTTCAGGATCACTTCTTAATCATTGCTAGCTTCACGATCGTTCCATTTGCTCTCTTCTCGCTCTTATTTGCGTATGTTAGCCACCATATATGCTCAGTCGCTGCTGCAACCTCACCACTTTACCACTTCCTACCCGTAAGCTTAAATAGTCTTGATCTTGCGGGTTTTGAGATTGCTGAGTCCTCGTGACTCACCAGATACTATCACAACAGTTGTAGGTGCCGATGATACCAGTGCAGATGATGCAACCGAGCTCAGATGGGAGCTCAATGAAGACCTTGGTTGTTGCTATGTTTCGTTTCATGTTGATCAGTAGTGGAGCCCAGTTGGGACGATCGGGGATCTAGCAGTTGGGTTACCTTCTTTTCTTTTGGCTTCGTCCATAGTCGGACTATGTGTGTACTCTGAATGATGTATGAATTTTATGTTCATTGTGCGAAGTGGTGATTGTAAGCCAACTCTTTATCCCATTCTTGTTCATTACATGGGATTGTGTGAAGATGACCCTTCTTGCGACAAAACCACAATGCGGTTATGCCTCTAAGTCGTGCTTCGACACGTGGGAGATATAGCCGTGGTTGGGTGTTATAAGTTGGTAATCAGAGCCATTCCCGACTTAGGAGCCCCCTGCTTGATTGTTTGCTGGCGTCGTTGAGTCTAGAACAAAAATGTTTTGAGTCTTAGGATTATATATATCGGAGAGTAGGATTCTTTTTACTCCTCAGTCCCTTCGTCGCTCTGGTGAGGTCTCCTGACGTAGATGTTTTGACTTTCCTCTCCTCAAATTTCACTAAATTTTTTTTAGGATCACGCGGGTATCTTGGAATCGTTCCGATGGTTTTGTGACGAGAACATTGTTCTTGGTGCCTCCTGTCTATTATGTGGCTTTGACCCGGGGAGTTGAGCTCCGAGGTGTTGTCGTCATAATTTTATCGTTGCAGTTCTGGAATACCTGAGTTTTGCCGACATCGAAAATCTCTGTTATGCAGTTGTTGGTGAGATAACCTCGACGCCACCCAGTACTGGGCGGGAGTTCGGGAGTATTGCCATAACTCGTATAACGGATGCTTTTGGAAGGTTGAGGTACACGATTTCCGAAGGTTTCTTGGTTATGTGTTGACGGATGGATACATCTTGGATGTAGGGATTGTTAGTTTTGGGTGAGATATATTGCTTCCCCTGTATCCCCAACACCAGATTGCATAACCAGAAAGTTTCGGGAGTTTTGTAGGTGGGAATTCAAGTAGCTCCTAGAATATCTTTTCGACAGATGCATGAGATGAGATTGGGGTTTGACGTCTAGTGGTCCGCCTTTCCACGGTCGTTTTTACAGTGGTCTCGTCATGTCTTAAAGAACCCTTGGCTATGCTGGTTCGGGGACACTTCATATGTCATGTGCACTGCCTTGTACATGATGGTGCTGTACACTCGAGCCCGTGTGGGCCCCACCACGAAAACTTCGGACAAAATCTCTATCATATGTTTGTTCCGGCTTATTCTGCATGCCAAATCCTTTGTTTTGTTTTATTTGTGGTATTCGAGTTGCTTCGAAGTCAAATGTTGAATCCATACCTTTCATAAATGGTGTTCTCATATTGCTATGTGAATACTAATCCTTCTTGATCATCGAGGTCGTCATGTCAATTCTTTCCGACCGGTGTGCTTCTCTTCAAGTGGATCCGAACATTTCAACATTCGCAAGATCAATTCTAAGTTTTTTCAATGGTTTCAGTTCCATCTGCCCAAGTTGTCCTTGTTTTTCTGCCCTCCCACCCTTTTCTTCTTCAAGGACTCATATATCTTAATCATGTATCCATTTATTCATGTGAAGTCACTTCAACCTTTTCAATCAATGTTCTGATCCGGTGATCCCTCGTGAAGATGCTCACGAGCTTCAAGTTTATTATTCTTCGTCTTTTTTCTTCTCCGGTGGATTTACCTCAGGCTTTCGGTGTTGATCATATCCTTATCCTCATTCAAATGCTATCCCATGCCGGTGCCTCTCATAATTGTTCACCTCTCTCTATTCTTATTCGGAGTGCTCAAGATATCTCGGAAGATTCGTGTTTCCATTCTCAATCAGTTCAAGCTATTTGGAGATTATTATCTCATTCAAGTCATTTAATTCAACCATTGCAATCCCCCCCTTTCAATCAATCGTTCAACGGTGTTTTCCTTTTGAGTGGGCCCTAACCCACAGGTCTTTTTCCAAGATCTTACCTGAATCTTCTAATTTTCCCGGAGCCGTTCCCAAATTCTTTTCGAAGTTTGACGTAAGAATGAATTTTCATCAGTCACATGCCTTCTCTAAGGTCGCTTTCAAATTCTTTTCAGCTTTGGCTCGACCTTTCCTCTTTTAATCCTTTCGGAGTGTCTCAACAATTTGGTGGTGTTTCTCCTCGTCATTCTCAACATTTGAAGACCAAAGAAGAGTTCCTCTTAAATCCTTACCCCTTTCTTCCAAAGATGCGTTGTTCAAGCTTGCCGCTATCTTCTCATAATTGTTTTCGATTGTGAGAATTCTTTTCACCCATTAGGAGCATTTTATGAGTTGTTTCCATTTCTTTCATCCGAAGGCCATCATGTCATAATTCCTCAGTCTCAGCTTTCAGCTCTCGTTCTTGAATTCTTCCGGTGCATCGTTCTAGTCAGCTCGCGATCTCTTCGTTCTCATGTATCTAAACCCCCTCAAGTATCTTCATTCGTTTTCCAATTCTTCCCGGTGAATTGTGCCTTTGCTACTCCCATTTTCAATTCTTACAGTGGTTCGTTCAAGATTTCACTTCCTTCGTTATCATATCAATTCATTTGTTGTTTCCAAATCCCACCGGTGGTTCCATCAATACCTTCTCAAGTTTGCGCTATATCTCTCTTAATCCTTTCTACGAGAATAAGTAGTATGCCAAATCCGTTGCTTGTCATCAATTTAAATCGGTGAAGGATAGGCATGACATAATTCTTATTCTTGTTTCATCCAAGTGATTAATCCTTTCCTTCGGAGTTTGTTCAGGAGGAATAAATTCTTGGCTTCTTGTTGTTCATCTTTTCTTTCTGGAGTTCCAAGTTCTTTTGGTTATATCGTCGCAAAGCTTCATCTAAATCAATGCAAGGCTTCACCTTGTGTTTTCAACTTCTCTTTCCTTTCATTTTATCATTCTTTTATTACCGGAGTTCTTCATGGAGGCTCTACATGGTGGTTCATCAAGGATTCTTTTCATTCTTCAATTGTTCTTCAAGATTTCTCTCGAAGTTACGATCTGCCAAGCTATACTCTGAAATAAACATGGTGCTCAACACATGTTTTGTTTTGTGGAGTTAAAGTATTCTTCTTCTTGCATTCTGAAGTGCAATACTTTCTACCTTATCTTTTGAGATGGTGTTATGTCACTCTTGAAAATTTCCTCCATGTTTCATGATTCATATGTTGTCAAGAATGAGGTATTTTAAATCCATCAATCTCTTTGTTGGAGTTATCTTGGTATAGATTTCACCTAAAGCCTTCCCTAAGGAATATTGCTCTTTGTGGTGCTTATCAATGATCCAAGTTTTCTCCTATCCTATCGGCGAAAGCAGTTTTCATCTCTTCGTTGATCTCAAGCAAGCAATTGTTTCCGTTAGTGGCCGGTTGTCACCTCATAATTTTGAGATGTTTTCCATAAGCCCACAACAAGCTTATCCTTTCGTTGTTGATAATCCAACAACTCCGTTCTAGCATTTCCAGTAAGCGTGCTCTTTCAAGATCAAGTTTTCCTCCGTTCAATTCTTTTTTGCAAGGGTGCTTTCCAATCTCATTTGTGGCAGAAGTTGGCATTTTCTTCTCCATTCTGTTATTCCAATGATCTAGCTTCTATTCTTTCGTTCTGGAGGCATTGTGATGTTGCTCTTTTCACTCATCATCTCGAATTGTGAGGATCATATTCTTTTCGTGCTTATCCTTTTAACCGGAGTGTCATGTCCTCTTTTTAAGTTATTTTTCATCTTATCAAGCCTTGCATCTCTTTTCAACCGGAGTGTTGTCTGAATTTGATCTTCCTTGTTCCTTGTTTATCTCGTTTCAACCAGAGTGGTTCCAATTCCTTCTTGTCCATTGTACTCGTCATTCATAGCTTTGCAATCTCCAAGGTTCACATGGTATTCCTTCTTTCTATTCTCTACAACACTGCTTTCAATTGTGTTCAACTCCGTTGTGTTCTTTCTTTCAACTTTTCAACATCTCAAGGTTCTTTGGTTTCACTCTTTTGTCGAAGAAGCAACTTAGCTTTACCTCTTCTCTTCCTCTTCCATTTCTCTCCGGTGCCATGCTAGATCTCGGGACGAGATCCTCTTGTAGTGGTGGAGTGTTGTAACGCCCCGAGACCGATGCTCCAGAAGACTTCCAGTTATTCCGAGTTTTGCCATGTGTTTTATTTGCTTGTTGCATTGCATCATGTCATCTTTTGCATTGCATCATGTCATCATGCCATCATGTCATTTAATTTTTTTAAACTCAACTAAATAAATTGTATGGATCTTAGATCCATTTAAATCGAGGGAAGGGTGACTTCTCTTTATAACATACCCTCCCGATATTTAGGGAGATATTATAAAATATTCCATTGTTTTGGAATCACCCATGAACCCACTTGCATATTAAATCCCGTGGCCTTTTCTTCTTCAAGTTTTGACTCTCCAACCTTGCCCATAATTCCTTTCATCATTTTCCGGAGCTCCACCAAAAATCTCAACATTTTGGACCTTCCTTTTATCAAGTCCTAGTTCAAACCCATTTGACTTAAATTCAAATGAGTTTGAATTTACATCTTTCTATCATGGCCATTCCTATTTTCTTGGAACAAGCATATTTTTGCGAGTCCGGGAAAATTAACCCCATGCTCAAATTATTTTTCTCCAACCCTTTCTTTATCTCCTTTTTATTTCTTTGCTATTTACCGCTTTTGGTAAATAAAAGAGAAGTGGGGGATTAGAGAGAGAGAGGAGACAACCCAGCCGCAGCCCACTACCTAAGCCGGCCCAAGGCCCAGCCGCGCCCCCTCTAACCCTAGCGCAGGGGAGAGCTCAGCTCGATCCCATCTCTCCCTCTCGTTCCCGTGCGCGCCGCCAGAACCCTTCGCTCGACCGCTCCTCCCCTCGCGCGCGACCCCGCCGCCATCTCTCCCTCCTGCTCCCTGCGCCCAATCCCCTCCTCTCGAGCGCGCCTCTCATGGCGCCTGCATCAGCCGGCCTCCTTCCTCTCCTCCTCCATGGAGCCTCCCCTTCTCGAGCACCCTCGCAACCACCGTGCTCGAGCCGTCCCTGCGCCCTGCTGTGCCCTGCTGCCGCTGCCTCCTCCCTCCACCAAGCGACCGCCGCCACCCCATCTCCGCTTGCCGCGCCCTGCTTCTCCTCCCGAGCCCCGCGACCATGCCCCTGCCGGCCCTGCGCCCGGCCACCACAACACCACCTGGAGACCAACTCCGGCGGCCCCGTCGCCTCTGCGCGCGAGCACCGCGCGCCCAACCGCCTCGTTCCGTCCCCACAGCCCCCTCCTCGTCGCCTCCGCGCCACCAGCTAGCCACCGAAGCCGCCGCCGCCGCCGGATCTGGCTGTGCCTCGCCAGGGTCCTCCCCTTCCGGCTCCCGTCGCCCCTGCACCCCCTTTGCAGGAGCAGCCCCTTTGCCCGTCCTCGCATCTCCGACCTCGTCACCATCGACCCGGCAGGAGCTCCGCCTCCCTGCTTCACGTCAAGGCCGAAGGCACCATGGACGTCAAGACCAAGTACCCCTTCATTTCGGCAATACCGGCAAGTTCAGAAGATCCCAAGTACCACTACGACTCGTGTACCACGACGAACATGTACAGCTACATGACGACCCGGCGACCCTGAACATCTACGTGGATTCGCCAAGTACCACGACTGCAGCCGGTTTGCATTTTTGTCAATTCCGACTACACGATGACGCGTCAAGTACCTCTCCGAGACGAACCATGTACAACTACCGTCGACCTGAACATCTACGAAAACATGTACAACTACCGTCGCCACGTGAACAACTACTTCCACTATCGTCGCGAGAATGACTACTTCCTCTACGGCCCGTGTACCACTACTTCCTTCGCCGAACTCGATCCGCCTCGAAAACGCACACTTCGAAGGTATAACCACGAGATGACCGCCCGTGTACGAATGCATGTTGTATGAGATGCTCATGTTTGCACCGTGTCCGAGAGAGGTCTTTGCACGTTCCTCGTTTGCCATGCCGCCGTCCCGTGGGAACCCGGTAGCCGGGATCACCCCACCATCTTGCATGACTCGCTCCCGTCACACTACCTTTTGCACCGGTATCTCCGTGAGCTATCGGAACCGATATGTTGCCGTGGCACCATTTCCGTTGTCGTTGCCGTGGCACCCCTTTCGTTCCGCCATGATGATCAAATGCCTCGTAACATGCTCATGTTAACGTTTTCATAAAATTGCATAAACTTGATTATGTCATCCGCATCATGTTAACAAGAATTAAAATGCTTAAAATTGTGTTTGCATTAAACTACTAAATGACATGGGGACTTTCCGGAATTGTTGTTTGTTGTTCCGGCCTCATTTAAACTTGCATAAATTGTTAGTTTAATTATGTTTCACCTCTTGCCATGGTTAACAACATTTAATATTGTTGTGTTCCTAAACGAGAGAGAACTAAATATTTGAATGTGGTGTTCCGTCAATATGCAACTCGTTGCATATTGAGCTCTACTTAAATTGTAGTGTTGTTTGCTTTACCTTGCCATGACATGCCTCATTAAACCGGACATGCATCATACTTGATTGTGCATCATGCCATGTTTATGCTTGTGTGTTTACCATGTTGTTTGCTTCTTTCCGGTTTAATTCTCTCGTTAGCTTCGGTTTCGTTCTGGGGTTATGAGGATTCGTTCGACTACGTCCATTTGTCTTCTTCATGGACTCGTTCTTCTTCCTTGCGGGATCTCAGGCAAGATGACCTTTACCCTCGATATCACTTCTATCTTTGCTTGCTAGTGGCTTCGTTCTATCTCTATGCTGTGCTACCTATCACTTGTTTACCATGCCTCCCATATTGCCATGTCAGCCTCTAACCTTTTCACCCTTCCTAGCAAACCGTTGCTTGGCTATGTTACCGCTTTTGCCCAGCCCATCTTATAGCGTTGTTAGTTGCAGGTGAAGTTGAAGATTTCTCTATGATGGACAGGATTATGTTTGGGATATCACAATATCTCTTATATTATTAATGCATCTATATACTTGGTAAAGGGTGGAAGACTCGGCCTTATGCCTGGTGTTTTGTTCCACTCTTGCCGCCCTAGTTTCCGTCATACCGGTGTTATGTTCCCGAATTTTGCGTTCCTTACGCAGTTGGGTGTTTTATGGGACCCCCTTGACAGTTCACGTTGAATAAAACTCCTCCAGCAAGGCCCAACCTTGGTTTTACCATTTGCCACCTAAGCCTTTTTCCCTTGGGTTCTGCAGACTCAAGGGTCATCTTTATTTTACCCCCCCCCCCCGGGCCAGTGCTCGTCGTGAGTGTTGGTCCAACCTGTCAGCCGCCGGTGGCCACCAGGGGCAACTCTGGGCTGGCCTACCGGAAGTTTGGACAATCCAGTGTGCCCTGAGAACGAGATATGTGCAGCTACTATCTGGATTTGTCGGCACAGCGGGAGGCTTTGCTGGTCTTGTTTTACCATTGTCGAAATGTCTTGTAAACCGGGATTCCGAGTCTGATCGGGTCTTCCCGGGAGAAGGTATATCCTTCGTTGATCGCGAGAGCTTATCATGGGCTAAGTTGGGACACCCTTGGAGGGTATAATCTTTCGAAAGCCATGCCTGCGGTTATAGGCAGATGAGAATTTGTTAATGTCCGGTTGTAGATAACTTGACACCAGATACGAATTAAAACGCATCAACCGCGCATGTAGCCGTGATGGTCTCTTTTCGGCGGAGTCCAGGAAGTGAACACGGTTTTGGTTTATGTTTGACGTAAGTAGGAGTTCAGGATCACTTCTTGATCATTGCTAGCTTCACGATCGTTCCATTTGCTCTCTTCTCACTCTTATTTGCGTATGTTAGCCACCATATATGCTCAGTCGCTGCTGCAACCTCACCACTTTACCACTTCCTACCCGTAAGCTTAAATAGTCTTGATCTTGCGGGTTTTGAGATTGCTGAGTCCTCGTGACTCACCAGATACTATCACAACAGTTGTAGGTGCCGATGATACCAGTGCAGATGATGCAACCGAGCTCAGATGGGAGCTCAACGAAGACCTTGGTTGTTGCTATGTTTCGTTTCATGTTGATCAGTAGTGGAGCCCAGTTGGGACGATCGTGGATCTAGCAGTTGGGTTACCTTCTTTTCTTTTGGCTTCGTCCATAGTCGGACTATGTGTGTACTCTGAATGATGTATGAATTATATGTTCATTGTGCGAAGTGGCGATTGTAAGCCAACTCTTTATCCCATTCTTGTTCATTACATGGGATTGTGTGAAGATGACCCTTCTTGCGACAAAACCACAATGCGGTTATGCCTCTAAGTCGTGCTTCGACACGTGGGAGATATAGCCGCATCGTGGGTGTTATATTCAAACCTCGCAATATCACAAATAAACAGAGACTTTGATGCCAAGGATCCGAAAATGGCGACCTACCGTAATGTCATCCTCAAAATGTCAGCTCGGTTCGAGGGGCTCGAATTCCACCATGTGGCTCGAGAAAACAATCAAGCGGCGGATATCCTCGCCCGCATCAGCGCTAAGCACGACCCTATCCCACCTAACATATTCCTGGAAAGACTGTTCAAGCCATCCGTGGAATGGGAAGGGGAGTCCGGTAATACTAGCACGGATCCGAACACAGCCCCGGATTCTGAACTATCAGAGGCTCTACAACCGAAATAACACCTTCGGCCCACAAAATCATGGCTATAATCGCCCCATGGACTGAGCCTTTCTTGGCCTACCAAAATAGGCAGGAGCTCCCCAAAGACCAAAATGAAGCACGCTGCATCGTCCGGCGTTCTAAAGTTTACAAAGTCCATGAAGGGGAACTCTATAAGAAAAGTGAGACCGGAGTGCTCCAAAGGTGCATCTCCGAAGAGGAAGGGCGGTAGCTCTTGGCTGAAATCCATGCCGGACTGGGCGGGCACCACGCCGCGGCTTGAGCACTAGTCAGCAAGGCCTTCCGAACAAGCTTCTATTGGCCGACGGCCCGAGCAGACGCATAGGACCTTGTCCAACACTGTGTCGGTTGCCAGCTCTTTGCCAATCAGAGTCATATGCCCCCCACCGCTCTCCAAACAATCCTCATAACTTGGCCCTTCGCGGTCTAGGGGCTAGATATGGTCGGACCTCTTAAAGGGGAAAGCCATAAGAAAAAAATACTTATTGGTCATGGTGGACAAGTTCACCAAATGGATAGAAGCCAAACCAGTTAAAACGGCCGAATTCGGACCAGTAATTGACTTCATATCCGGGGTCGTACACCGATACGGTGTCCCCCACAGCATCATCACTGATAATGGCTCAAATTTCACAGCCGATGAAGTGAAAACTTAGTGCAGAAAAATGGGCATTAAGCTTGATTACGCTTCCGTCTACCATCCCCAAACAAACGACCAGGTCGAACGGGAAAACGATCTCACCATGAGCGGCATCAAACCCAGACTAGTGCGATCCTTGACAGAGTCGGATACGCACTGGGTCGAAGAGCTCGACTCCATACTCTGGGGGCTGCGGACCACGCCGAATCGCACCACTAGATATACACCATTTTTGTGGTGTACGGCGCGGAAGCAGTAATACCCTGCGACATAATACATGATTCGCCACGCATACGCATGTACAAAGAGAAGGAAGCCGAGTTAGATCGGCAGGATAACTTGGATGCCCTGGAGGAGGAGCGCGATGTTGCAAAAGCCCGCTCCGCATTCTATCAACAGCAGGCTTGACAATACAAAAGCAGAGAAGTGCGGACTAAAACTTATAATATTGGCGAGCTCGTTCTACGCCTACCGGAGAAGAAGAAGGACAAGCTCAAACCCAAGTGGTAAGGTCCCTTCGTCATTGACAAAGTTCTCACCAGAGGAGCGTACCACTTACGTAATGCATCCGATAACAGACTCGAGCCGAACCCATGGAGCGCGGCCAGACTCCAGAGATTCTACGCCTAGTGCCAAACTTAGTGTTCGTCTCCTTACCCCCTCCTTTTTAATTATGCCTCCCCCCTTTTCCTTTCTCGACCTTTTTTCCTCTTAAGTATCTAATACAGTATGGACTCCCTGATCACTCCGGCCGCACTATGTGTGTAAGTAATACCTAGGGGCTTCCTATACGGAAGCTAAAAATAATTACTATAATGGCTTTTTTCCCATCACATATGCGTTTCTTTTTCCATATGTGCCTTTTCTTCATATATGCATCGATATGACTTAAGATGTGGCCAACCTGGGTTGCCTGGCTCTTGTGTTTACGCCCTACGTTCCGGTTAATTCGGCTAGGACATAAGGGGAGCACCTCTGCGATTGTTATTGCCGGTTCAGCCGGATGTGTACCTCAGACTGGGTGAAGCCGAAAGCTGGCGTCCTTAAGAGAATATTTGGTCGGTGCACAAAAGATGTTTCATTTATTACAACATAAATCCCGAGAAGCTTTGTATCCTGCGCCCTTGTTCGCAGTCCGGACATGTGCATCGTCGCATGCGTACCCAGGGAAAGGAACCCCTAACGGAACTATTCTCCCTGGAAGATGTTTCTTACTATCCATGTAATATAACATAACTAGTTGGGTACTTGTCTGTTCAAGCACTTATGACCCCTACGCCTGGTTTCCACGCATACCCCGGTTCTGTATAACTGAGCAGGTATTCAGACACACCCCGGACTGTAGGATCCGGGGGCTGAAGCGAAAAGGTCCGCCATTACAAATGATTTTAATCCGGCGCCCATCTGGCCCCGCCGGTCCGACTTCGGCCATATGGTTCGGGTCCAGCTTGGTGTAGCGCGTCTTCACCATAGCCCAGGCTTCTCTTGCACCTTGCCGGCAGGCTGATATCTTCCACAATAGGAAGCGCCGCCGTGCTCCTTGAAGCATATCCACAAGCTCCCCCATGCCACTCGGTAGGAAGCTTGATGGCCACAAGGCCTGAGAAACACCCTGCATCACCTGCCAAGCTCGCTCGTGCAGTTCTGAGAGGTCTTATAGTAAATCGCCTACAGATGAGGGCATCTCCTCCTTAGGACGACCCGTTAACATTCCTACAAACAAAATTCTTTCAATATACTTCTTCACTGAACTATACTACAGTTCGTCTAGGCACTTACCATAAATGTCGCATCGAAGCCTTTTGTTCTCCTTCATGGAGTCCGTCAGCTGAGCGCGGACGTCTTTTAACTCCACGTCCAGCTGGACTTTGGCATCTTGAAGATTGTTCTTCTCCTGCCTAACTTGCGTAAGAACGCGCTCTCCAGCCTTTAGCTGCCTTTTGAGATGCGACTCATCATCTCTTACGCCCTCTGGATTCACCCCGGGATGGTCTGCAGAATTTTCTGTTAGACTCGTCATACCAGCCATTTACCAACTGTTGCACCTTCATACAGTTGAGTCAAATGTTACCAGATGAGGGCTTCTGGGATTCCTCTAACTTGGCAGCTATGGCCCTCAGCTGGGCCTTGCACTCCTCCAGCTCCTGAGACAATTGCTCATTCTTATCTACAAGGACCTATGCATAAATTGATCCTCAAAACAGTTGTTCCAACCATTTCAAGTCTCAGGGGCTACTACTATACATGCTTATAAAATTTTCTTACCCGTATATCTTTGGTATACTGGTCTGTCGCTCGGGCAAGCCCGTCTTGAGCAGCCCGGAGGTATGCGTCTCTCGAATTGAAGGCATTAAATGCCTCTTTGGAAAAGATGTTGTTCCGAAGCACGGACCGTCGGTGCCGGTGATTCATGGCACTCTCTACTTCGGAATTCGTGGCCGAGAGCATATCCGCATCCTCTGTCGGAGAACTATGCGGCATCGGCCCCGTCTTCGCCTCCGCTCTCGAAGCCGGTTCTGGAATCCGGCTGGTGGAGGCGTGATTGGCAGGATCCCCAGAGATAGTCCGGCTACTCCTCTTCCTGCCGGACACAAGGGGCGCTATTATACTCCAAATACAATAATCACAGGACAGGTTTTTGCCTTACCTCTGTAGCGGCGTGTTGACCCTAACTGCCTTCCTCTTGAGCCTGCCTGATCCGGACGCCCGTGGACGATGGGTCCCTAGGGGCTCGGCCCCGCGCTCCGACCGTCGTCTCTTCAAAAACACGGTACTTCAGGAGTAAGGCATGACATCTGAAAGGAATTCCTCTTTGGAGGATAGGGTTTTTGGCTTGGCTTACATGCGACGTAGGTAGCAGTCCAGGATAGTCGGCAATAATGGCCACTAAGGCGCCACCACGGCTCGCTTGATAAAATATCCCATTGACAAGCTCCACGGTAATATCCAAATCTTCTTCGAGTCCTGGATCTAGGGCCCTTCCGGTGTCCTCTGACTGCGGAGAGGGACTGGAGATTCCTTCTACAGCCCTCCTCAGTTCCTTCTCGGAAATATCGAGGCAGATAATCTTAGCGAAGAACGCCACAATAAGTGAAGCGGGGAAAGGGATGCCGACTTACCCAGTTTGGGGGGTTGTACATGGAGAATCCATCCCGTGGTTTAATGTGAAGGAATTCTTCCTCTTCTCCTTTGTATAAATCAGACAGTATCCTTGCCAGGGCAGTGGCGGAGTCCGGACCCTTACGGCCACAGCGGGTGGCATCATCTTCCCAGTTGAAGTGCCACATGGGCTTCCCCCGATATTGAAGCGGTTGCACTCCACGTATTATGCATATCGCCATAACCTCGACTATCGTCAGACCGGATTTGGCCAGTAACTTTATCCTGCTCATCAGGAAGTGTATTTCCACGGTATCCTCCTCTTGGGGGCCCCGGGGGCGCCAGCTTAGACGTGCCCTCGGCGGGGCGTCACTGAACTTGGGGAGACCTGTCCGGACTGGATCCGGAAGGGGCACGTCATCAATGTAAAACCACTCCGAAGGCCAGTTCTCTGGTGCCTTCTTGGGAGTGCCGGATAGATATCTGGTCTCGGTAATGCGCCATACTTTGGCCCCGCCCACTTTACATAGGGATTCTCCCTGGCTGCGGGGGATGAGGCAGAACAGCTTCTTCCATAGCCTGAAATGAGCCTCGCAGTCTAGAAATAGCTCACACAGGGTAATGTACCCAGCTATATGAAGTACAGAGGCAGGGGTAAAGTTGTGCAACTGGAGGCTATACAACTCCAGGAGCCCGCGAAGGAACGGGTGGATGGGAAACCCGACGCCCCTTAGTAGATGCGGGATGAGGCATATGACGGATTAGGAGATCCCTCCGCCTGTTCCCCGCCTTTATAGGTTGCTATTCCGGCTCGGACGGAGACCATGAACGCCGGGGGGAGAAACCCTTGGGTTTGTAACTCTATCAAACGACTATGAGGAACTGAACACTCTTCCCAGTCCCCCGGATTGGAGCGAGGAGAGCGAGCAGAAGAGCTGCGACGACCGACCATGTTGGAATGGTTTTTTCCGGAGTGCTCTATGGGATGCTTGCTCGTGGGGGGAGAGTGAGGTTTGGATTTGAGAATCCCCGTCTCTTCAAATAGACGGTCAGCCCGAATTATTGGGGGTGGCAAATGCAAAAATGCCTCAGCTCCTCGCATTCGCTTGACACATGGAGATGGTCATTATTGAGGCACTAAAGCCGAGGAGTACAACATTGATGGGAAGTCGGACACTATTCATCATAACAGGTACTTTGGAGTATTCAGAGATGGAACCCGCCTTGCAATGCCGAAGACAAGACTGCATGCTAGACTCATCGTCATTGAAGCCTGGTTCAGGGGCTACTGAGGGAGTCCTGGATTAGCGGGTATCCAGACAGCCGGACTATATACATCGTCCGGACTATTGGAGAGTGAAGATACAAGACTCAAGACTCTGTCCCGTGTTCGGATGGGACTCTCCTTTGCGTGGAAGACAAGCTTGGCAATCCGGATATTGTATTTCCTTCCTTGTAACTGACTCCGTGCAAACCCTAGCCCTCTCCGGTGTCTATATAAACCGGAGAGGTTGGTCCTTGGAAGGCCGATCACAATTACAATCATAATCATCATAGGCTAGCTCCTAGGGTTTAGCCTCTACGATCTCGTGGTAGATCTACTCTTGTACTACTCATATTGTCAATATTAATCAAGCAGGAAGTAGGGTTTTACCTCCATCGAGAGGGACCGAACCTGGGTAAACATTGTGTCCCTTGCTTCCTGTTACCATCAGCCTAAGACGCACAGATCGGGACCCCTTACCCGAGATCCGCCGGTTTTGACACCGACACCTGGGAAGCTCGTCGCCCGAAGAAAGGCCTGGTGCCTGTGAAGAAGGCCTAGTGCCTGTGAAGCTCGCATCCTATGACACTCTCACGTAATAATGAGTTAGGGTTGTACATGCCCAGGAGGCTCCGGAGTGCCGCCCTTGCTCTTCGGGGGCTCCCGCCCACGCCCAGTGACAGCACTTAGCTCCGCGCTGGTGAGAAGACGTCAAAGACTAGACTAGGTGCCGGACGCAGCTTTTCATTTGCTTTCCACGGTTGGCTTGTTCTCCCTTGTTTGAACCTTTATTGGAGTTGCTTCTAGTGTTGTTTCCCGTCCCCTGCCCCTGTTCTCTGTCTTTGGTTTTTGCCCGGCTCATTCTCTCTCGAGTAAGCCTCGCGAGGGGGCTGAGCGGGCGTCCTCGTGAGCCCTTTCTCGCCTGGTTTCGTGAGGCTCCCACACTCAAGTCCACAACGGGAGCACACCCCCGGTCCTTGCCCCACGGGCATCGCGACACGAAGCGCCGGACCTAAGATATTCACCCTCATGACAAAGGTTCGAAAACTATTCTCCCGACTGATCTTTGCAGACCTTAAGATGCCCGGCGAGGCCTCAAGCAGGTACCTCGCGAGGCGAAAACTGCGGCGAACAACCTGAGCTAAGTTGTTCCTACGCGCAAGCACATAGTCGCAACACCATAACACAGCACAGGAACAATAAAAATAGCATGATAATTAGGGATGATAGTTTTGCACGCCCCCACGAGGCTCCATACTTCTCTCTCTCAATGCAGGAAAAGGAGAAAAACAAAATAAAAACGGTGCGCGCCCCGCGACGGCTCGCGAGGAGGGATCCACACCGTCCTCCCGAGGTCAATCAGACTCCGCCTCACGCTTCACCGGGGCGCGGCGGCGGGACGACCCGCTACCGCCCTTGAAGCGGGCGCGGCGACGTGGTGGCCGATCGCGGCCACCGCTGGAGGAGCTGTCACTTGAGGAGGAGCCGCTGAAGCTCGACGAGCTGCGGACGCCGCCAGGAGCGGGTTCACCTTCGCCCTCATCGCGGCCATCGCCAAGACCAAGCACCTCGCCGCCGTCATCGTCTTCAGGGCAGCACCCTACACGGCGGCCATCTTCTCCGAACACCCTCACATACAGGGTCGCGTCACCGTCGAACTTGAAGTGGAGGGTGCACCGTCGGTCTAGGCCACGCGGGCGGGCAAATGTCTGCCAGCCGCGAGCCAGGGCCACGTTCCCGGCGATGGAGATCTCCACCGCTACCCAGGAAACCCTGCTACAACAGTCGTCCGACTGCCGCCAGAGCCCGCCAGGGCCATCAGCCAGCAGTTCACCGGCAAAGAAGCGGGGGAGCTGGAGCCAATTGCCGGCAGGATCTGCCAACCACACAACAAACTGCGGCAGCACCTCTGCCGAGTGAAAGCGTGGCCGGGGAGGCCGCGCAGCCATGATGTGTCTTCCTCCGTCGACCGGGCGGCCATCACCGCGCGAAGGACCACCACCGCGACCACGAGGGGCCGCTGCGGGAGTCGCGGGGTGCTTGCGGGGACGACCATGGTCGCGCTTGGGCAAAGGGGAGCCAGGCCCTTCCTGGCGAGCCTTCCCCTTTTCTGCGGCCGAGAACCTCTCGAGCAAGGAGGAAGAAGAAGCAGGCGGGGAGAGGGGATATGTGTAGCGGGGGCTTGCGCCCCTCCACATTTATAGCCCAAGGGAGGCCAACCGCCGGCCTCCATGATTGCAGGTAATGATGACTCCTTTTGCATGTAGCAGGGACTCATCAAATCGGGCAGTTGCTGGGGCAACATGGGGAAGCGGAGACGCCCACGTCCAATCAACCGCCACGCGGCAACCAAGGCCACAAGCTGTTGGGGCCCGCGGCTCTCCGCACTTGACCTTTGGCTTCGCTGCGAAGCCAAGTCCGAGCACGCCTTGGGCCCGCAGGCTACTGTCGGCGTTCTGGAAACGGGAGTCCCCAGACTTGCCGGCCTACGGCCTGCGGTGTGGCTCAAGCAGTGGCCCAGTACGGCCCGTCTTCATCGACCCAAGCTCAAGACCCTCGCGAGGGGCCAAGCCTCGTGGGGCAGACGACGCAAGGCTTCCTCAGGGGCAGCCTCACCATGCAGGCTCGCGAGGAGGCGGAGCGATCAAGGCAAGGAGTACCTCGCGAGGTGCACGTGATGCAAGGCATGACGATCAAGACCAGGCGAGCGCCAGCCAGCGCAGTGTCCTCGTTTCATCTTTGGTGCAAAGGGGGCAAGCGCAGGCGTGGAGTACCGAGGCATCAAGAAAAGGTTTCCCTATCGGTGCAACGAGACCAAGACCAGCAGGACGGTAGGACAGAGATCACCGTGGAGCCCAAGACAGCGTCACAGCCAGTGCCTTTGGCAGTCAAAGACAAACTTTAGTCAGGATAGCTTGTACTAGCTATCCCCCTTCAGAATGGCTGTTGTTGGCTCCCTTCCCGCTTAATGTTTGGGAAGAGGACCAGGGCCCCTATAAATAGATATAGCCACCATAGTAGAAGATCTCTGGATCCCAACTAGAGCCAACGGAGAAGGAGCAATTCCTCTCCAAGCACACCACCACAAGAACACCCCTCGCGAGGCTGTTCTTCCCCTGTTCTGTTCATCATCAGCCCAAGAGGCAATCCACCACACCACACACTGGATTAGGGTATTACACCTCAACGGTGGCCTGAACCAGTATAAACCTTGTGTCCCTTGTGTTGTTCATCGTGTAGCTTAGATTCGCGGCGAGGTTTTGGGGGATGGATTGATAGGGAGAAGATCTTTGTGCGCAATACAAAGTTCGAACCTTAAGGGTTTTGCCGGAACCCGATATCCAGCAATAGCTCTTCCGCCATTAGGGCGTCGAAGTGCAGCCGCACCTGCTCTATGGTGAACCCGGCATGAACCGGCTTGGGCGGTGCTGCCGGCTCCTGGTCGGAAGCCACGTCCATCGTCTGATTGTCGTCGCCCAGCTCGGCGAGCTCGCTTGCGAGCCAGCATGTCTGGCTGCTAGACACCTAGACCGCTACCAAGCATGAGCCTCGCTGCCCTGGCCCACCCAGACCGCCTCCCTCGCCCGCGCGTGCTTTCCACCCGAAACAGTCAGCGCCACCAGCGTCGCTTCCTAGTGCAGGCGATTACTCCATGTTCAAATGACACAGGTGTCGTCCATCCGTCCGTCTGCCGCTCACATTAATATGGGGTTGTCGAGGCGGCTACTCAGGCGCCACCCATCCGTCCCTCTGCAGCCCACCATTGCTATATAAACTGCTGCGCCGACCATAGCCCCAGTCATCCGCCTCTGTTCCCTTTCTCTTGTCCACACCACTACTACCCACAATGGCTTCCTAGCGCTCTGGCGCTCTTCAAGATGGGCGGACGATGGACCAGAAGGAGATCGCATCCATTGCTGCCGACTGCCTGGCCGGCAGGCAACCGGAGGACGACAACGTCCCAAAGGAGAATGAGGTAGTCGACGATTCGGTTCCAACCCCCTCCTCCGCGCCATCCTCGTTGGTGCATTGCACCATGACCATCGGCAAGGCCTGTGCCCAATACATGGACACGGCGAGGCAGAAGCGTGAGGAGCAGCTCCGGGAGGCGCAGGCCGACGCCGCCTACAACCACCATCTCCTCCAGGAGCACCTGCAGGCGGAGGAGCAGATCGTGATGGAGCAGGCGGAGCAGGAGGCACCGCTCGAGTCGTACCGCTCGGCCCGCGAGAGCCGCCTCGCGCGCTGGCGGTACCTTATGCGGGTGGTGGAGGTTGCGGCCACCTACAAAAAGGATGATGAAGCGGGCTGGGCGCTGTTTGGCTAGATCTACGACAAGGCGGAGGACAATGCCGGCTTCGCCGAGGCCCCGCCCCGCCGGCACCGAGGCGGAGCAGTTCGCCGGCTTCGGCGAGGCCCCGCCCCGCCTCGCCAACAACGAGGCAGAGGACATCACCGGCCGTCAAGGCCCCGCCCCTCCGGCATCAAGGCGGAGGACTTCGCCGGCTTCGGCAAGGCCCTACTCCTCTGAGGCCCCGCCCCGCCAACAACGAGGCAGAGGACATTGCCGGCTCCGCCGAGGCCCTGCCCTGCCAGCAACGAGGGGGAGGATTTCCACCGCACCGCCGAGGCACCGCCCCGCCAACAATGAGATAGAGGACATCGTCACCTCCGTCGAGGCCCCACCCCGCTTACAACGAGTCCGCGCCACACAGAAAACGAGGAAGAGTAGAACACAATAGGTCGCCACCACTCGGGTCCAAGCAAGGCCACTGCTGCTACCCTTCGGTTGAAGCCAAGCTGGGTGGGTTGAGCATTGACGGCCGATTAGCTTCTTGGTGGCAAAGTGGAGTCCGAGAGGTGTGCTTGAGAATAATCTTGTGTTCGGCTCAGCTGGCCGGACACGGGAAATGGGCTCCTGAGATCACAGATTAGGTTAATTAATTATACCTCCTGTGCACCCCTTTTTAGTTGAAGAATGTTTGAAATGTAATGAAATCCGGCATGTTTGTATGAAATCCGGCAGTGTGTGAATGAATTTAGTTCGATTAGTTTCATTTTTTGTATCACTGGCATTGTATGAACGTGCAAAACAATATGTACTAGCATTATTCCCGGGGTGATCACCTCGTTTGCAGCAGTTTCACGCGTACTCCCACCGGTCCTTTTTAGTTTGCATATAAGTTTTGTCTGAAGTCAAAGTATATCTACTTTGACCAATCTTGTAGAAAAAAGTATCAACATTCACAATGTAAACTCGACTTGAAACAAATCTAATATAAGAAGTAAAAAGGAATAGAGGGAGTACAAAAAGTTTGAGCTGCTTTTTAGCATTCCTGTACATTGCAATCAAACACACAGGCCTGGCAATTTATAGAGCATTCAGAACAATCGATGATTATGCATATCAGCGATTCACATGTCAGAACCAATATTTACTTCACAACTAAAGAATAAAGAAAAAACAATCAATGCTGCTGACAGCAAAGGGCGTCCCATTCGAAAATATCAAATGCATGTCTTATTGCTAACATCAATGAGCAAAATTTGACAACGTTATCGCATTCCAAAATGTCAAATGCGTGCTGTTTTTCTTACATCAATGAGCAAACTTTGACAAGGTTTTCACATTCCAAAATATCAAATGCCTATGATTGTGGAATGGGTAGGGTTTGCCATCAGTTCGGACATTGACATGGCACCTCGTGCTAAATAAACCAGTTGTTCTTTTTGTACAGTTCCACCAAAATCAACCAAATTCGCGCGTAGCTTGTATGATTTCACCTTTATATGTTGCAACACTTTGAGCATATCGGCACATCCTTTCTTGTGGTGGAAATGAATGATTCGAGAATATTTGATGTATTCGTGAACATTTTGTGCAGTTCCCAATGAAATCAAGCTGAGCACCCCTGTTTGCATAAATACAAAAAAGTGATTAGTTTAAAGCAAACCGCACTATGAATTGACAGTTTAAACAGGAAACCTACATGATCCATGCAGAGCACACACTTAAAAAAATGGAACTCACCGGAAGGAATCCTAAAACAACATTGTATCGGCCATCACAACAACAAAGATGGAGATCCGTGAATGCTTCTGAGCTGAAGTTAGTTTGTTCTTGTGGGCAATAAAACCATCCTTAAACTGCCCCCTTTTAACAAGAAGAGAGGCTTGGCTTCTTCACCCTGGCATAACCAGAACCAGGCACTTCACGTTCTCCATATTCTTCTTCAGAGGTGGATGATCCTGTTGTGCAATGCTCGAAAAAAGGGAATGAATTATTTAAAACAGCACAGATGAAGCACTTCATGACAATATCTAAATAGTAGCACAAAACCAATAGAGATGACAAAGTTGAATCATATGGATGAAATCTGTGGGCCGGTAGCATCCTTTGTCAGGAGGCTTATTGTGTAGAGCATACAAATGAAGCACTTCTCCGGAACCATCTGTTTTTATCTATTGTGGTTGCCATGCTTACTATATACTCCCCGATTAGTTTAATGGTTCCAACATTTTCTTGTGCAGTTCCACTAAAATAAATGTGATCTTCTAAGAAGATCCCTATTTGCACAAGTATATATAATTACATATTACATCAAGAGTGGCATCAAATCAGTGGCAAAACAATTGCTCATTCCAGCCATAGCAATAAATTAAGATGCAAAACTAGATCATTACTTGTGTCATCACAGTTCTAGTGCTTCATTATAGCACCAGGAGTTGATTTTTGTTTTTCTTCAGATTTTTTCCCCCTTTATCACTTGGTTCGATAATATACAAGCTTTGCCTTCAATGTAAGATTCGGCATGTCAATTAGGGAGTACAAGTATAGCACTAAACAATGACATTAATTTTCTGATGACAGTAGCAAAATACAGGCCAATAGTTGTGAAATATCATTATCTTACCTTAATGCGATATTACGATGCACATACAGATTGGAAGTCTTGTCTCCATTTGTGCAGTTCACTAAAATCAAGCAACATTACCGTATAACTAGCAAAACATATGAAAGCACACTGCACAATCATGTGAAAGAAGGCTAGTACTGACCTCTCATGACGCGGAATTCAAACAACTCACAAGAAGAAGATCTGAAACAAATTTGCCAACAAGGATGGGAAGTCAGATCTCCTTTTGTGCAATTCCACTAAGATCAAGAAATCAAGCAACATTGTTGGTCTGACATTTTGGTTGAACTGCACAAAACACTCTTAAAACAAAAGTGTTTTGTGTAGTGCAACAAAAGGTCACAATAGCAATGAGGTGAAGTAGATAACCCTGTTTACACAGAGGTGCAAAGGAAACAAGTACTGGGAAATAACGGTGGATGACACAGAAGCCCACAAAATTAAGCATCTACCTTATCTAAATGGGAAAGAAAGCAAGGCTATAGCATTTCTCAAACAGTGGCACTGATTCATATTAACAGAGAGATTATACTAACAATAAAATTCGTTAAACATGTAATTTGCTTTTAACTGTGGCATTGCTTCATTTTTCCAGCAACATTACTAGAGGGTGTCTGTTTACAGGGACTTTTTTCTGTAGGGACTACAAAAAGTCACTTTTAGTCCCATTAACCAAACAGGGGGGGGGGGGTTTAGGGACTAAAACTGGGCATTTGGGTCTCAAGAAAGAAGAGCCCGAGGGAGAGTCTTTTGGGACTTTTTCCAATAGTTTCCCCTGCCCCGCATCGCACCTTATCTCTATTAGTTCATTACTAGGGGTAACATGGTCTTTTAGCATGTCATTTAATAACCTCTAGTCCATATTTGGTACCTAGAACCAAACAGGTTGGGACTAGGGACTTTTTAGTTGGGACTAAAAAAAGTCCTAGGACTTTTTAAACAAATAGGGCCTTAGCTTAACAACAGCTAAAGAGTTGTACGGGACAGTGGACGCACCAGCACTATGTGCATCTACCGATGTATAAAGGGGTCATGCATACTCTGTTGCAACAAAGAACAAACAACCAAGGAGCATATTTGTGTTGGTCCCAGTTTTGTCATCTTTAGAAACCTTTCCCTATGTGAGGGCAGCAAATCTAGTCCTGCTCAAACTCTACAGCCTTGTCCCCAAAAATAGAAAGATCACTTCATTACAGATGTGCATACTGCATTTGTCATTGTTTTCCCTTTTCGACCAACATAGGTGCTGGATAGCCAGTCTGTACTACTTTCCCCCTTCCTTTCCTCTTTGAACCACATCCTAGATTCATGCTACACAACTTTCCCCACTACTTTCCTGTTTGATCCAACACCTAGATTCGAGTGCAGAAGAGGAAAAAGCCCACACGCAGCTAGAGCAATGCATGTTGAATAAGTAAATTATACCGTAAGGTTCTCGGGGTGTGGCTCAGTGGGCAGCCGGAGGCCGATCTTCCCACACTACGTATGGTAGCGAGGAAGAAGGGGTCGGAGGCCCTCCCGCGCCACCACTAGGTGAAAGAGAATGACTGTGCCGGTAGTGGATTCCCTCCCTCGCCGACGGCGACAGCATTAAGCCTCCTTCCCTTCTCGGCGGACGGATCCTGCTGGCTCTTTAACC
>NC_041381.1:248341154-248378234 GCF_002162155.2 Triticum dicoccoides
AGATCTGCAGAGGGTGAGAGAGTGTGAAGAGAGCAACTACAAGCGTTGAGGCTCCAGCATGTATATATATTGTGGAGAGAGAGTAAGAGAGCAAACCCTAGAAAACAAGGGCCGAGGCTGCAGCGTACATAGATGGGGTGGTCTTATTTTTCTCTCCATAAAAATCGTTTTAAATTGTGCACGAAATGAAACTCTTTATTTAACGTAGTGAAGAAAAATGCTAGGGGCAATGCTAATACGTGAAGAAAATTTAATGCTCGAAGGAGTCAACTCGCAATTAATGCTGCATGCCACCCAGTAGCGCTTACTAACGTTTACGTGTGGTACACGACCCTTCGAAGTGGTGAACAATAAATGAACCACACACACGGTCAAAATATCGGAAAGGTGGGCTGCACCATCCTCCAATTTTAAATATTTTGAGTTTCAAAAGAAAATAAATATTTTGGGCACTTGTATTCGGCCTAAGTCTGTGTGCTGCCGTATGTACTAAGGGTTACAGCGGGTCTAAGAAACTAGGGCGTATTGAGAGTAATTGCAATGCCGTTTATTTGTAGGGTCACTTGCAAATTGTGAAACTCTATTCACCTCTTATTTAGTGGATGAGGCAAATCTTCTGCCTTCGTTTCATAAAAAAATAGAAAATCAATTTAAATTAATTGGTTTGAAAGTGCGTTATATCGACTAGAGGGGGGTAAATAGGAAAATTTACAAATTCGTCGCTAAGGAATTTCTAGGTGAAGAAATTCCTAACTAACGACACACTAGTAGCGGAATAAGTACTCAAGTATAAGCATAATAGAGCAGTAGCATAGTCATCATGATGAAATGAAAACAAACACAGAGTATAGAAAGCGTGATAATAGGACAAGCAGGCTGAAGACTATGTGACTGAAGAAATAGGATTGAGGAAATAGAGAAAGCCTTCAGTCAAAGTCTTCAAACAGTAATGATCAGGTTCAACAACACATGAATGAGGAAATGAAAGGGTTGAGGAAATAGAACCCGTTGGCTTGGTAAAGACAATGATTTGGTAGACCAGTTCCAACTATTGTGATAGTTGTACGTCTGGTTGGAGCGGCTGAGTATTTAAACTCGAGGACACACAGTCCTCACCATATTGTCCTTGAGCTAAAGTCACACAGACCTCACCCAACACTCATGGTAAGTCTTCACAAGTGACTTCCAAACCTTCACAGACTTGGTCACTCGGCGATCCACAATTCCTCTTGGATGCTCAGACCATGACGCCTAACCGTCTGGAGGATACACAGTCCTTAAAGGTAACAAGCATCGGTTCCACACAGGAACAATCTCTTCAGTGATGCTCAATCACTTTGGGTTTGTAGGTGTTTGGGTTTGGGTTTTGGGTTTTCCTCACTTGATGATTTTCGCTCAAAGTCCTCGGAGGATGGGATGCTCTCAATGACAAGTGTCAGTTTCTCTCGGAGCAGCCAACCAACTAGTGGTTGTAGGGGGCGGCTATTTATAGCCTAGGGAGCAGCCCAACATGATAAGACATAAATGCCCTTCAATGATATGACCGTTAGGATGTAGAATATTTTGGACAGCTGGCGCGTAGCACAGCAACAGTCGGATTTGAGGTATCAAATTCCTTAGGGCTATCATGTTCTTCACTATGTAGGCGATCCGCACTGGCGAATTCCTAACTCCTCAGTCAGAACAAATTCCTCACTCCTCAGTCCGAACAAATTCCTCATAGACCAGAAGATCTTTGTCTCTGTCACTGAAGAAATTGACTGAACTGATATGAGATTTCCAATGGCTTCACTCAAAAGGATTGGGTAGGTGTAGGATTTTGAGAAGAGCACCAATTGGAAATTAGTTTCCTTAGTATTACCTCGACCCCCTTTAACAATACGGTGTTCCGTATGACTCAAGAAAGAGAAAATGAAACTACGAAAACAAAAGTCTTCACGCTTCATAATCCTCGCATAAAAATCCAGGTCTTCAAGGTCACACCAATTTCTCCACTTTCATAATCTTCAGGAGAACTAAAGTCTTCAGCTGAAGACATACATTTTTAGGGGTCGACTTTCACTGTAAATATCAAACTCCTTATCGACTTATAGAGTCTGTGTACACTCACAAACATATTAATCCCTTAACCTATAAGTCTTCAATACACCAAAATAACCAAGGGGTACTAGATTGATGACAAATAGGTTAAGTTTTCAACGGGGATAAACATATTAATTGAAAGTGCTCAATATTGAGGAATTTGATTGCAAGATATAGAAGAACTCCCCCTAAGGATGTGCATATGTGAGGAATATGCTTTCAAAAAGCAATGCACATGTAGAGTATAATATCATGGGGATCTCCCCCTATATCTTGCAATTCATACATGCATTTAACATGTCATGTAAAGAATTTGAAATGCATGATGAAATATGGTGACTGATGTAATTCAGCATGCGTGCATTAACATATATGAGGAAATAGCATGCAGAAAACAGAGCAAAAGTATCAGGTCACCATCGGACTTAAGTTTACAACTCAGCGAATCAAACACCTCAGAAGAACAATAGTTGTAACTTGGCAAAAAATGCCCCATATATAGACCTGCTTGAAGACTAACTCAAATTTCTCCCCCTTTTTCATCAAATGACCAAAAGGGATGAAAAGTGAGGACTAACGCCCCTGAAGAATATCATCACAAAGTCGATGGAGGAGCGCCAGCGTTGTTGGGTTCGGTTGTTCAAGTAGGGCCTGCTGTAGTGTCGTCCAAATCTTCATTTTCACCAGTCTCGCGCGATGAAGAAAAGGAGCTGGCTACCAAAGAAGGAACTTTGAATTTCTTGAATTTCTTCGACGGTGGCTGAAATCAGTCAAAGTCCTGCTTGAAGCCCATCTGATTAAGATCTTCTTCACTGTAGAGATGAGACAAAACAACCCTGGTGTGATCAAATACTTCATGGAGGTAGTAATGATTCTTCTTCACTGAATTATGTATAGCAGTCATGTTATGAAGAATTGAACCAAACTGATGCTTGACCCATTTGTGGTTGCGATCGACCTTATAATGAAGTGTGAGGAGAAGCTCATGATCAGTCATCACCCTTGGATCTGTGCCTTGAGGATTTTGCTTTGAAGCATTGGCGGCAGAGTCATGAGTGGCAGAGTCATCATTCGTGGAGTAGGATGCAGCTTTGCGGAACTGTCCATCCAATGGACGAATGCCAGCATCAATAATAGTGGCCTTGCCCTTCTCATCAGCTGAGGAAATATTCTGCTTGAGGACTTCAATGGGGGGCAAGTAGCTTCCATGGTTAAGTGTATCAGCCTTGTTGTTGATTGAAGACCTTGATCTTATGAATTTCATGATCCAGGGAGTGTAAGGCTTCAATTCAAACGGAGAAAGAGCAACATCTGCCATAGTCCTCATGAAGAAATCATGGTAGTTGATTGGAATACCATGCATGATAATGAATAGCAGATTCTTCATGATGCCAATGACCTCTTCTTCATTAGAGTCGTGGCCTTTGATTGGACTCAGGGTCTTGGTCAAAATTCTGTATATGGTCCGAGGCCCATAAAGCAATTCCTTCACGAGGAATTTGGTTCTTGGGGCTTGGCCAGGCTTCAGCGGCTTCACCAACACTTGCATGAAGTGATCAGAGAGCTCGAGTTCATGATAGATTAGACGTGCACCTTCAAGGGGAGGACTGACAGGCAGGGCATGAAGCAATTCAGAGGCTGGTGCTTTGAAGTGTGTGTTCTCTATCATCCAATACAACACCCAAGAATTTACATCTTCAGCATTGCCAGTGATGTGCAGCGTCGCGTAGAACTAAAGAATTAGCTCTTCATTCCAATCACATATGTCAGTACGGTAGTTGAGTAGCCCAGCGTCATGAAGAACACTGAGAACTGGGGTGAAGGAACGCAGCGATTCCATATCCACATGAGGAATATGCTCATGGTCAAAGATCTTGTCCTTATCAAATAGCAGAGAAGAATAAAAGTTCATCAGACTTGCTATCCAGAAATGCTTCCTTCAAAGACGAGCAGAGTCATATGGGTTGTATTCCGTGAAGAACACATGTTCATGGGAGAAGTCATTACATTTGAACTTTTGTTCCTTTGAGAAGGGATTCTTCGGCTTGGGCTGAGGTGTATCTGTCAATGTCTTCATGGCCTCAGGAATCACATGCTGAGGAATTTCAGTTTCTGCTTGAGTAGCAGCCTGGGTCTCCATCTTTTCAGCAGCATTATCATTAGCACTAGTGGCTGGAATTTCTTCTGGGATGGTCAGAAGTGAGGCTTGAGGTTCATCAGAGCCCATGTGAATTTCTTCTATCTGGACTGGGGACTGAGGAATCTGTTCCAGTGGGGTGAACATGGGGGAATTGGGGTGATGACTTTCCCAATAGTCATCATTCAACACTGGAGTGGTGCTCCCAATGTCCACATCTTCTTCTTCTTCATCCAATTCTTCAACGCCTGCCTCTTCAGCCGTGAACTGAGGCATGGGCGATGAGACAAGAGGGGTTGAAGGGATATCATCCACTTCAATTTCTTCGTCCAATTGCTCTGAAGAAGAAGCAGAAGGAACTTCTTCATCTGATCCGCTTGGGATCACATAATCTTCATCAAAAGGAACGATTTCCTTTGATGGCATGCTTGAAACTGGAACATCATCAATTGGTTTGTCATAATAGCTTGTCAAAGTCTTCGCCTTCTTTGGTGCAGAAGAATCTGAGGAAGCAGATGCTTTCCTTTTCTTCACGGGTGCTCGCTCTGCAACCTTGGTTATCTTCGCTTCCAATGCAGAAGGAAGGATAGGACTTGGTGTTGGTGCAGGACGAGCATAGGAATCTGGTGCATTTTCTTCAGGAGCAACTGATGCAGTCGCCCTGGCTTGTTCATTAACTTCAGGTGTATCAAGAAGATGCTTTAGCTGACCTGACTTGATCTTCAGGCGCAACTCTAGTGATTGCCCTGGCAATTTCATCAGCGGCTGGAACAGCTTCATCAGCCCTGGTACTTTCAGTTTCATCAGCAGCCTGATTTTCATCAGCAGTGTTGGCATGTTCTTCAGTAGGTTGTACAGATGCTTCAGCCTGAGGAATTTGAATGTGCATTTGAGCAACAACATTGGATGTAAATCCCTTCGCTATTCTGACGAATCTAACCTTAGCTCCTAGCCATTCTGCACGGTTTGCGTCAAATTCATCATTGAGTTTCTTGATTTCTGATTGCAGAGCAACAAGATCATCAGGTGATAGCTTTAGAAGATTTTGCTTCAGAAAGCGCTCTTTCTTGTACTAAGCTTTCTTCAGGACATAGCTTTCTCAAATTTCCATTTTTCTTCAGAAATGAAAGCCGTCAACATATAACTTTGGCCGGGTGAGAGATTTAATTCTGGCAAGGAGTGTTTGGGTCCTTGTGCCAGAGATCAATGAAGTCCAGGATCTTCTTTGGATCCAGCAAGAGTGGTATAACACTGCCCTTGGCTCTAGCGGACCTTTGCTTCATGTCTCTGATGATTTCTGCTAATTCCTCATCATCAGCTTCGTCTTCATCTGACGGTACTTGGAAGGAAACTTGCTTCTTAGAGGAATTGGTCTTGTGCCTCGTCTAGCACTAGCCTTGGTCTTCAGCAAAGTGGGGCCTGTTGAGGACTGAGGAGGAGCTGAAGAACTTGCAGATGCTCCTGAAGCAATTGAGATGAATGTGGTCCTTTGGCAAGAGGCGAGATGCACAGGTGTCGAGGACATTGCTAGAGGAGCTGAGGGTTTTGCAATTTGAGGAACTGGAGGAGCTTGAGGAATATGTCGTGAGGGCATAGATGAGCTTGGCCGTGAGGGCATTACTGAGGAAGGTGGTTTGTGAGCTGGCTTCTTAGGCATAGCCTTCTGGATAGCAAAGGCCTCAGCAGCGGCAGCAGCTGAGTCTTTGTTGAATTTTCTCACTGCTTCCTTGGCCTGTTTGGTCAACTTTGTTTGCCGCTTGGCCAATTCATCAGGATAGTCCTCACCGTGCTTGAGGCTAGTGGAAACAGCAATTTGGCCAGGTGCCAATGGAGGTACTGGGCAAGGAGGGTGAAGAGTGAATTTCTTCATGTACTTTGGAGTGACGTATCTATATTCCCTCCATTCTTGTTCCCACCTTCATTCAATCCTCTGAATGCGCACCTTGCGCTCATTATTCGTTTCTTTTCTGTGAATTGCCTCATCAGGAGTGCAATACCCTGCATAGATGTCATCAGGGATTTCAAAGGCAATGTTCACTGCCAGTTTCTTCCCTCCCTTCTGAGCTTTCTTGCCATCTGCCATTTTCTTCAGCTGAGGATTTTGAACAATTGAGTTCTCTGAAGAGGTATGCAGTTTTTCTACGAGGAACGCTGCAAATGAGTTAAGTTGATGAGAACCCAGTGATTCAGCAGCGGTCATGTGTACCTGTGAACAGAGTATAGGTGCGAAGAATTTGGAGAGGTCATATACATTTTCAGAAGTTTTTGCAAAAAGGAACAAGTTTGAGGAATTTGACCAGATATGTCTTGAGAAGTTTCACTAAGCGTTCTTTGACTTAGGTTCTAGAGTTGTATGGATTTGAGAAATTCACACAATTGTGGAATCTTGAAGAAAAATGTCGCTTAGCGAAACAGATGAAGAACAGATGATTGTGTGAGGTGTTTAAAGTGGAGAAGTTGTAGAATAAACACCTTTTGAAGATTTTATGGAAATCATCAGAATCAACAAGGGTAGTAAAAGTAAATTTTAATTACCCTTGACAAAGAACACGACGAACTGGGAGTATTAGATTGGAAGTTCGTCAGTCCAGATCTTCCACGCCCTAACTTGGTAGAGGAAGACAGGTACGACGGCGACAGAGTGAAGATATCCGTGGCCGGTGCGAGTACGACGGCAATGAGGTCGAGGCAGTGAAGCTCTTCCTCACCGACGATGATGAAAGTAGCAGTGGAGCTAGGGCTTGAGAGCTTGAGCAAGGGGAGTGAGTTTGAGCGGGGTAAATGATGTCTGAGGAGGGTGAGAGGTATTTATAGCTGAGGTGAAAAACCGCTCGCCCGAGGAAAATGGACGAACGTGCCCTTGACCCTTCTCAACCTAGCGATGTGTCACCCATGTACAGAGTGGTGGAGATCGTGTGAGATCATGGGTGAATAGATAAATCCTATCGTGGGATGTGGAACGGTTTGAGTGGCAAAAGATGAATATTCAGATAGGAAAAAGTTTAATGTTTCGTTCACAAATTCCTCAGCTGACAAGGACACAGTGAAGATTTTGGTTTGAAATAGAATGCACATGAAGAATTTGTGAACAGACTGGGTTGAGTTTAGCATAGAGGGGGAATGGGTCCGATCACATTCACTTAGCAGAAAAGGCAACTTGAAGAATTAGCAATAAGTGAATGTTGTTGAGGACATAAAACTCAAGTATATATATAGTCAATGAAGAACAACAACGGAAAGAGTGAAGGCAATGCAAAGTTGAAGAAATTGAACAATTGAGGAATTTCAAAAATGAAGAAAAACTCAAATTGAAGATTTTCAACTTTGGTTGGTGGCATATCCCACCGTATAAGAATGATGATTTCAGACACCGCGTACAATTGTCGTAGGGTTCTAAGAATCAAATTCTTCATTAATTTCTTCACACTTAGAGGCTTAGTCTTCATTGATTGAAGAAAAACGTTACTTCATGTGTTGCACATCTAAGTCATCAAATTTGCATAAGTGTTAGGATGTGTGTCCTTTTTAAAGAACATTCGAATATTCTAAGATATTTAGCTCACACCGCAACTTGCTAAATCTCTTCTCATCCAAGGTCTTTGTGAAGATATCGGCCAGCTGATCTTCAGTATTTGCGTGGTCGATGGAGATGTCGCCCTTCAACACATGGTCACAAAGAAAATGATGAAAAATCTAGATGTGCTTTGTCTTCGAGTGATGAATTGGGTTGTGAGCAATCTTCATAGCACTCTCATTGTCGTAGTAGATTGGCACATTCTTCACATTGATGCCATAGTCCTTGATGGTTTGCTTCATCCATATCAATTGACCACAGCAGGATCCAATAGCAATGTATTCAGCTTCAGAAGTAGAGAGTGATGTGCAGTTCTACTTCTTCGAGGACCAACATACCAAGGATCATCCGAGGAAATGACATGTGCCTGATGTTGACTTGTGGTCCACCCATTCACCATCATAGTCAGAGTCAGAATATCCAATTAGATCAAAAGAAGATCCCTTGGGATACCATAGTCCAAGTGTTGGAGTGTGAGCTAGATATCAAAGAATATGCTTCACAACCTTATGGTGTGATTCCTTCGGTGTAGCTTGAAATTAGGCACACATGCAAACACTAAGCATAATATCCGGCCTAGATGCACATAGGTACAATAAAGAGCCAATCATGGAGTGGTATACCTTTGATCGAAGTCTTTACCATTTTCATCAGTGCATAGATGGCCATTTGTGGGCATAGGGATTTTGACGCCTTTGCAATCTTGCATGCCGAATTTCCTCAACACATCCTTGAGGTATTTCTCCTGAGATATGAATATGACATTGTGTTGTTGACGAAATTGAAGACCTAAGAAGAATTTCAACTCTCCCATCATAGACATTTGATATTCATCACTCATCATATAGGCAAATTTGTCATTGTAACGTTGGTTAGTACAACCAAAGATAATATCATCAACATATATTTGGCAGACGAATAATTCATCATCATATGCTTTGGTGAAAAGAGTTGGGTCAAGTGAACCGGGTTTGAAGACTTTTTTCATGAGGAATTCCTTCAATGTATCATACCACGCCCGAGGTGCTTGCTTGAGGCCATAGAGGGCCTTGTTGAGTCCGTAGACGTGATATGGAAATTTTGGATCCTCAAAACCTGGTGGTTGAGCAATATATACTTCTTCCTCAAGATTACCATTGAGGAATGCACTTTTCACATCCATTTGATGTAAGATGATATTATGATGGTTAGCGTAAGCAAGCAATATGCGAATAGCTTCAAGTCTAGCAACAGGTGCAAAAGTTTCATCGAAATCAATTCCTTCAACCTGTGTGTAGCCTTGAGCTACAAGACGAGCCTTATTCCTCACCAGAAGTCCATTTTCCTTTTGTTTGTTGCGATAGATCCATTTGGTACCTATGATGTTGTGCTTGCGTGGGTCTGGTCACTTGACAAGGTCCCACACATTGTTGAGCTCGATTTGATGCATGTCATGTTGCATGGCTTGAACCTACTCAGATTCGATGAATGCTTCATCAACTTTAGTGGGCTCTGTTATAGAGACAAACGCAAAATGCCCACAGAAGTTAGACAAGTGTGAAGCTTTTGAGCGCGTGAGAGGACCTGGTGCGTGGATGTCACTGATCCGCACTTCGTTTGCAACATGAGGATGACCGGGTTGACAACTTTGCTTAGGCCAAGCAATTTCTTCAGGGCCATTTTCTTCAGTAGCACCAGCGTGATTGTCTTCACGATCCGGAATGACTTCTTCAGTAGATTCTTTAGTAGGGATGACATCCTCAGTAGCCTTGAGCTTGATGGATTCCTTATGTGACACTTCATCTAGCACAGGAGGTCGGTGCTCTCTTTGCGAGCCATTAGTTTCATTGAACCGCACATTTACAGTTTCAACAATCTTGTGATGATTGGCGTTGAAGACTCTGTAGGTGTGCGCGTCCTTTCCGTAACCAAGCATAAAACCTTCATGTTCTTTCGGTGCAAATTTAGAGTGATGGTGAGGATCTCTAATCCAGCATTTAGCATTGAAGACTTTGAAATAACTTACATTAGGTTTCTTGTCAGTGAGGAGTTCATATGAGCAATTTTTGAAGAATTTGTGAAGATATACTTTGTTGATGATGTGGCATGCAGTATCTATAGCTTCTGGCCAAAAACGTTGTGGTGTCTTGTATTCATCAAGCATAGTGCGAGCTATCTCAAAAAGAGTTTTGTTCTTGCGCTCCACGACACCATTATGCTGAGGAGTATAGGGAGCAGATAACTCGTGAGTAGTACCAAGTATATCAAGATATTCATCGAGACCAATGTTCTTGGACTCAGTTCCATTATCACTCCTGGTATGCTTGATCTTCACACTGAAGTTCGTAGATGCTCTTGAGGAAAATCATCTGAAGACTTCCTGCACTTCATTTTTGTAAGTGATGACATGCACCCAGGTATAACGAGAATAATCATCAACAATGACAAAGCCATATAATGATGAAGAACTAGTGAATGTGGCATAATGAGTAGGGCCAAAGAGATCCATATGAAGTAATTCAAAGGGACGAGAAGTGGTCATGATAGTCTTCAAGGGATGCTTGGCTCTGGTGATCTTTCTGGTCTCAGAAGCCCCACAAAGGTGATCCTTGAGGAATTTGACACCCTCGATGCCAATGGCATGCTTCTTCTTCGCGAGTGTATGCAAGTTCCTCATCCCAGCATGACCAAGTCATTGATTCCCTAACCAGCCTTCTAAAGATTTTGCAAGTAGACATGTGGCAAGCTGTGGTCCTGCAAAGAAATCAGAAATATACAAGTCTCCTCTCCTAAAGCCTTCGAAGACTTTGGAATTGTCAGATTCCATTAGCACAATGCAATGATATTTTCCAAAGACAACAACCATATCATGATCACAAAGCATTGAGACAGACATGAGGTTGAATCCTAAGGACTCGACAAGCATGACTTTGTCCATGTGTCTATCCTTTGAGATGGCAACCCTACCTAGACCCAATACCTTGCTTTTGCCTTTGTCAGCGTAGGTGATATGCTTCAGATGAGATGGAGATAAAGAAGTGTCCATCAATAAGTTCCTGTCACCGGTCATGTGATTTATACATCCACTGTCGAGGACCCACTCAGTAGCTTTGGGTTGTTCATCCTATAGATGAATTAGTACAATTTACGAACTCATATACTTCATCAGTGAAGAATATGATATAAATTTCATCAATAGTAACAGATATAGCAACATGAGGACGTGAGAAATGAATAGTTCATTTCTTCATGATTAGCTTGCGTCCATTCAAGCACATTCAGGTCTCCAGCAAATTCTTCAGACGATTAAGTTCGTCTGGAGACCTGACCCTGCATAAGAGATTAGTTCTTTTTCTTTGCCACCCACATCTAGAGGGGTGGCAAAGAATTCATCATTCTGTGAGCTCCATAAGAAAAAGATGGCATTGAAGCCAGTGCACTTTGTTCCGCAGAAGAGTGGTTAGGATAAGCATATGAATAAGCAGAGAAATTCTTTGAGGACTTATGAACATAATGGTTTGAAGAATAATGCACATATTCATAGCCTTTATACTTTCCCTACAAAACAGAAGTGTTAGCACGATGATGTTCATATGAGGATTTTTATCCACGTGAGGAATTTGATCCAAATGAAGAATTTGTTCCATATGAGGACTTGGATCCATATGAAGATTTTGATCCATATGAAGAATTTGATCTGGGGTTCCTATTCTTCATTGGTGGTGTCATGATGACATTCACCTGAAGATTTTCTAGGCACCTTTTGGGAACCAAGATATTCTTCATAGGGGGGCCGTTCCTGCAGTTAGTTCCAACATATCAAGAAAATACTTCACCATTCTGGTTTTTGAACTGTTTACAGTTGGAGTCAAATGACTCATCAGAGGAATAGGAAGAATCACAAGTAAATCCAGATAAAGTGCATGGGTCTACAGGAGTTCCTGTCACAGGAACCCATGAGGTTTTGGGGTACTGCTCAGGTTTCCAGTAGGTCCCATCAGGGTTAAGTTTCCTCTCAAAAGCAATACCCTCTTTCCTAGGGTTCTTGTTCAAGATCTGCTTTTTGAGCACATCACAAAGAGTCTAATGCCCTTTGAGGCTTTTGTGTATGCCTATCACATACAGTTCCTTCAACCCTGCATTATCGTCAGTGATACACGTGGTATCCTCAGATGAGGAATTTGTGACCACATAGACAGTTGAAGAATTTGCAGCAATAGAAGCATCTGAACATTCAGGTGAAGAATTAGCAGATTCACGCTCAATGCATTTAAGACATGGTGGAATAAATTCTTCCTGGGCGGAACTGATCCGTTGAGCAAGCAATGAATCGTTTTCCTTCTGAAGATCTTCATAACTCACTTTTAACTTCTCAAGATCTTGCTTTCACTGAAGAAATTCATAAGAAAGCTTCTCATGATCAGTTAAGAGAGTGTTATGATGATTTTGAAGGTTGTCAAATCTAGACTGAAGTCTCTGAAGATTATCAGTCAGAGTCTTAGTTCGATTCAATTCCTCACCCAACAGGTCATTGCTTTTGTCTAGCAGATTTTGAATCTTTTCCAAGGCCTTGTGTTGTTTAACAACAATTTTAGCAAGTTTGGAATAACTAGGTTTTAGATTGTCATCAGATTCATCCTCACTAGATTCAAAGGGCGAATGTTTGAGTACCTTGGCACCTTTTTCCATGAACCAATAGGTGGGAGCATAGTCATCAATGCTATTGTCCGCTGAGTTGGGGAGGTCATTTTCTTCAGTGTTGAAGATGGATTTGCTGATGTAAGCAGTAGCGAGGGCTAAGCTCTCCACACCAGAGTTTGACTCCTCAGATTCCTCATCTTCCAAATTTTCCTCAAACTCAGCTTCAGAGTCCATTTCCTTGCCGATGAATGCCCGAGCCTTCTTGGAACTACTCTTCTTGTGAGATGAAGACTTTGATGATTTTGATGAAGAGGACTTTGAAGATTTCTTCTTCTTCTTTGAGTCATCAGAATCGTCATCTTTGTACTTCTTCTTCTTTGATTCCTTTTCCCACAGAGGACAATCAGACATGTAGTGACCAGGTTTCTTGCATTTGTGGCAAGTTCTCTTTTTGTAGTCACGAGACGAGGAATCATCATTCCTTGAAGACTTTCCAAAGCGATTGCGGCGAGAGAACTTCTGGAATTTATTCACGAGCACTGCTAGCTCCTGGCTTAGTTCTTCAGGATCACCAAGACTGCTACCAGAATCTTCACCTTCAGATTCAGAGATTGCCTTGGCCTTTAGCACACGTGATCTTCCAAAGCTCGGTCCATAGAGGTCTCTCTTCTCAGCAAGTTGGAACTCATGAGTGTTTAGCCTCTTGAGGATATCAGCGGGATCTAGAGACTTGTAATCTGCTTGCTCTTGAATCATCAGTGCAAGAGTATTGAATGAGGAATCAAGTGATCTCAGCAATTTCTTCACCAGCTCATCGTCGGTGATGTTAGTGGCACCAAGTGCTTGAAGCTCATTTGAGATGTCAGTGAGGCGATCGAAGGTTTGCTGAGCATTTTTGTTGTCAAGTCTTTTGAAGCGATTGAAGAGATTGTGAAGAACATCAACTCGGGAGTAACGTTGAGTGGAGACTCCTTTGTTGACCTTGGACAGCCTATCCCAAATCAGCTTAGCAGTTTCCAAAGCACTCACTCTGCCATACTGGCCTTTGCTCAGATGGCCACATATGATATTCTTCGCTTGATAATTGAGTTGCTTGAATCTCTTCACATCGGCAGCATTCATAGACGAAGTGACTAAGGGAACACCATTTTCCACAACATACCAAAGATCGTTATCAATTGCCTCAAGATGCATGCGCATCTTATTCTTCCAGTAGGGGTAGTCTGTCCCATCGAAGGTAGGACACCCAGCCGAGACCATGATCATTCCTGCAGTCGACATAACTAGAACTCCAGGTGGTGAAACCAAAATCACACAGAACAAGGGAGTACCATGCTCTGATACCAATTGAAAGTGCATTATATCGACTAGAGGGGGGTGAATAGGCAAATTTTACAAATTAGTCGCTGAGGAATTTCTAGAAATTCCTAAGTAACAACACACTAGCAGCGGAATAAGTACTCAGGTATAACCATAACAGAGCAGTAGCATAGTCATCATGATGAAATGAAAACAAACACAGAGTACAGAAAGCGTGATAACAAGATAAGCAGGATGAAGACTCTATGACTGAAGAAATAGGATTGAGGAAATAGAGAAAGTCTTTAGTCAAAGTCTTGAAATAGTAATGATCAGGTTCATCAACACATGAATGAGGAAATGAAAGGGTTGAGGAAATAGAACCAGTTGGCTTGGTGAAGGCAATGATTCGGTAGACCAGTTCCAACTGCTGTGACAGTTGTACGTCTGGTTGGAGCGGCTGAGTATTTAAACTCGAGGACACACAGTCCTCACTCTATTCTCCTTGAGCTAAAGTCAAATAGACCTCTCCCAACACTCGTGGTAAGTCTTCACAGGTGACTTTCGAACCTTCATAGACTTGGTCACTCGGCGATCCACAATTCCTGTTGGATGCTCAGACCATGATGCCTAACCATCTGGAGGATACACAGTTCTCAAAGGTAACAAGCATCGGTTCCACATAGGAACAATCTCTTTAGTGATGGTCAATCACTTTGGGTTTGTAGGTGTTTGGGTTTGGGTTTTGGGTTTTCCTCACTTGATGATTTTCGCTCAACGTCCTCGGAGGATGGGATGCTCTTAATGACAAGTGTCAGTTTCTCTTGGAGCAGCCAACCAGCTAGTGGTTGTAGGGGGCGGCTATTTATAGCCTAGGGAGCAGCCCAATATGATAAGACATAAATGCCCTTCAATGATATGACCGTTAGGTGGTAGGATATTTTGGATAGCTGGCGCGTAGCACAGCAACGGTTGGATTTGAGGTATCAAATTCGTCAGGGCTATCATGTTCCTCACTTTGTAGGCAATCGGCACTGGTGAATTCCTAACTCCTCAGTCAGAACAAATTCCTCAGAGACCAGAAGATCTTCGTCTCTGTCACTGAAGAAATTGACTGAACTGATATGAGATTTCCAATGGCTTCACTCAAAATGATTGGGTAGGTGTAGGATTTTGAGATGAGCATCACTTGGAAATTAGTTTCTGTCAGCGTTCTGGGAACAGGGGTACCAGACTTGCCTACCTGCGGCCTGCGGCGTGGCTCAAGGAGTGGCCCAGTACGACCCATCTTCATCAACACATGCTCAAGACCCTCGCGAGGGGCCAAGACTCACGGGGCGGACGACAGGAGGCTTCCTCGGACATAGCCTCGTTAGGCTGGCTCGCGAGGAGGCAGAGAGATCAAGGCGGGGTACCTCGCGAGGTGCCCATTACGCAAGCCACGACGACCAAGGCCAGGCGGGCGCCGGCCTGCGCAGAGTCCTTGTTTCCTCTTTGGTGCAAAGGGGGCAAGCGCAGGCAAGAGTATCAAGCAAAGGCAGCCATTTGAGTGCTACAAGACCAAGACCAGCAGGACGGCAGATCGGAGGTCATCATGGAGCTCAGGCCGGCGTCATCGTCAGGGTCTTTGGCAGGCAAGGACCGACTTTAGTCAGGATAAGTGTACTAGATGTTCCCCTTCAAAATGGCCAATTGTTGGCGCCCTTCCCGCTCAATATTTGGGGAGAGGCCTAGGGCCTCCGCCTATAAATAGGACTAGCCACCCACAGGGTAGAGAGATCTGCATATGGAGACGGAGGAGACTAGAGGCATCTGATACAAAGAGAGAGAGAGGCGACTGAACTCCCCCTAGCAGTTCATCGCTCCAGCCAAGAACAGACCCTCGCGAGGCTGTTCTTCGCTTGTAATATTCATCATCAGCCCCAGAGGCAATCCACCACACCGCACACTGGAGTAGGGTATTACACCACAATGGTGGCCTGAACCAGTATAAACCTCGTGTCCTCTGTATTGTTCTTCGTGTAGTTTAGATTCTTGCGAGGCGATGAGACACGGGTAGGCAGTAGGTGTGATCTCCGCGTGCACCCCAGAGTTCGAACCTTGAGGGTCTGCCGGAACCCGAAATCCGACATTTGACGCGCCAGGTAGGGGTGCGCCAGAATCTGTCTGCCGTCGCCTCGTGTTTCGTCGCCCGTCGCATCCATGTCAGACGCTCGTCGAGCTCACGCCGAGCACCGGGCCGCTCTCACCACTTGCATCGCCCAGACGGCCCCCGTCGGCGGGCGCCCCCGCCGTTCCCTGTCCCCTGCCGTCAACGCCGCCACCGGCCCGGCGGGAAACGACCAGCAGGCATCGTCCCTACATCCTTCGTTGCAGCGAGAAGGCCGCACTGCCACCCCGTTGCTGACTCCAGCTGGCTCCTCGTCCCACGCCCGTCGCGGTCCTGCGGATGCGCACGCCGTGCTGCTCCTGGTGCGGGAGCTCCTGCACTACCGTCCCATTGACGACCTCTACGATGAGTGGCTCGCCCGCATCACCGAGCTGCACCACGCCCCGCCCTGCGCGGGCGACGAAGCTCCAGGGGCGCCTCAGCCGCCTCGCCCTCAAGAAGGCGCCTTGGCCCCAAGGCACGTGGCCCCTGGGCGGAACCCACTCTGCCCGGCGCCAGCACAGCAAGAGAATAGCTGCCAAGAGATCCCACGCCGTCAAGAAGCTGCCCGTGTGCTCCCCGCACCAGCCCGGCACGAACGCGCTCCCGCTCGAGCGCATCAAGACCTCGCGCTGCACCTGGCGGCAGCGCACAGGGACTTCCAAGATCAAGCTCTCCGTCACCCAAGGCCTCCTAAGGCCACTTCAGGTTGCCGTGCCTTCACCGCCGAGCTGTGCAGCATGGCCTGGCCGGGCAAGTTCAAGCCAGACCTACCCCCATGCTACGATGGCACGGCTGCCCCTGCGGAGTTCCTCCAGCTCTATGAGCTGGGCATCGAAGCTACCAACAGGGACGAGAAGGTCATGGCAAACTGGTTCCCCATGGCGCTAAAGGACGGCGCCCGCACCTGGCTCCTGAACCTGGCTCCTGGCACGATATCCTCCTGGGACGAGATGTGCACCCGATTCATCACCAACTTCCAAGGCACCCGCGACCGGCCCCCGGCCATGAGCAACTTGCGCCGTATCAAGAAGCAGCCGGGAGAGTCCCTGCAAAAATTCATCCAGCGCTTCAACATCGCTCGCCTTAAGATCCCCAAGGTGTTTGAGGAGGCCATCATCTTGGCCTTCTCCGACGGCGTGCGTGACGTCAAGATGAAGGAGGAGCTCGCGATTCATGAGGACCTGTGCACCTCCCTGGAGCTGTTCAATCTGGCGACCAAGTGCGCTAGGGCTGAGGAAGGGCGCCTTTCCCTCCTTGAGCTGCCAGCTGCTGACCCAGAAGAGAAGAATCCCAAGGCCAAGGACGTGAAGCGCAAGGGGGCTGTTCTGCTTGCAGCAAAGCCGGACACCAAGCGAGGCAGGGATCAGCCTGAGTCATCCAAGGGCAGCCGGTACTGCGTGTACCACGACCTCCACACCCACAACACCAACGAATGCCAAGAGCTCAAGGTTGTGCGAGACGTGCGTGCCGACCGACGCCCCAAGCACAGCGACCGGGGCTATGGCCGAGGAGGAGGAAGAGGTGGAGGACGATGGGAAGACCGCGGCCCTCGCCAAGGATGGCGCGACCGACCTCGCGAGGACCGCTGGCAAGACCAGCCTCGCGAGGGAGGTTGGAGGGACCCACCTCGCAAGGGGGGTTGGAGGGATCAGCCTCGCGAGGATCGCCCACGAGGCAACGCAGGCCTCCCTCCTCTGCCACCACAGCCGAGGAGGAATGAAGACCATCATCATGACGAGGGGGCTGGAGGATTCCAGGAGCCGCACACAATCGCTTGCATCTTAGGCGGCGCTCAAGCCCCAGCCTCTCAGCGCATCTTCAAGCAGTTTGCTCGTGAAGTGAATGCAGTCCTCCCCAAGCTTGAGGTCACACGCCCTCTCAGGTGGCCAGCATGCACTATCACATTCATCTCAGCGGATCAGCTCAAGTGCGCGGCCATAGCCGGAGTCCTCCCGATGCTTTGTTCTCCAATCATCAGCAATGTGCAAGTCACCAGGACCCTCATCGATGGTGGAGCAGGGCTCAATGTCCTATCCGTCGAGACGTTCAACAATCTCCAAGTGCCCTACAATCAGCTGCAGCCGACCGAGCCTTTCTCAGGAGTCACTGATGGTTCCACGATTCCGATAGGGCAGGTCCGCCTTCCTGTTACCTTCGGGAAGCGTGACAACTACCGCACCGAGCTCATTGACTTCGACGTCGCTCACATCTGCCTGCCATACAATGCCATCCTTGGGTACCCAGCCCTGGCCAAGTTCATGGCCATGACCCATCATGGCTACAATGTCCTCAGGATGCCAGGAAGAGGTGGAGTCATCATGGTGCCTTGTGAAGAGAGAGACGCTGTGTGTTCTCTGGAACGTGCTTTCCAAGCCGCATCAATTGAAGACCCAGATCACAGGAGCGGGAGGCTTCCCGAGGCTGCTCCTAAGAAGAAGAAGACATCGCCTGGCCCGGCCCCTCGGGAGGCAGGCCCCTCAGGGTCCGCGCCCGTTCAGGGGGCACCTCCTTCTGTTGCATAGGAAGGCAATGTTAGGACCCCGACTCAATGCCACATCGATCTAGCATGTAACACATCATCTCACTTTGTGGCCTCACGCACGGTATTCCCATGGGTGTCGC
This sequence comes from Triticum dicoccoides, assembly GCF_002162155.2. NCBI lineage: Eukaryota > Viridiplantae > Streptophyta > Magnoliopsida > Poales > Poaceae > Triticum > Triticum dicoccoides. The sequence goes on from NC_041381.1 coordinate 248,359,641, forward strand.
CTTACCTTTGCCCGGGACCGTTTGCGCCTTTTGGCACACGTATATGATAGTGTCGCTAGCATCCATATGATAAGGAGCCCGGGCTGACATGGCTAGTCGTAAACCTAAAGTGGCACAAACTTATAGGGACAGGCATACATGACCCAGCAACAAACGTGTCGGTCATCAGCGAGTGAATCCGGGCTGTAGCAGCTGGGCTAGCAGGACTCCAGAGAATCTGGGCTGTAGCAGGCTAACAGGACTCCAGTAGACACCGCATGACATTTCCCCGAAGGGACAGACACATGAACGAAGAAGGACACATGCCGGCCAACCTAAGTGTACCGGAGTAGTAGCAAGCTACCATGGCTCAGTGGAAGCACTAGGAGACATTTCCCGGTAAGAGAGGCTACCAAGGATAAACAACTAGATTGTCAGATCCCACACATACCAAGCATTTCAATAACATACACACAATATGCTCGATATGTGCAAATACAACATGGCATCACAACATGACTTACGACTCAAGTATTTTATTCAATAGGCTCCAAGGAGCGAGATATTACAAACATGGGTCTCATGACCCAACACTCAGAGCATACAAGTCAAAGAACAAGTGGAAGCTTAACATGTCTGAGTACAGACATCTATAAATGAAAAAGGCCGAGAAGCCTGAATATCTACCAGATCCTGCCGAGGGCACAAGATCGTAGCTGAGGTAACTAGCTAAACGTCGAAGTCCACACGGTACTACTAGTGAGACTGAAGTCTCTCTGCAAAAACATAAAATAGGCAAACGTGAGTACAAATGTACCCAGCAAGACTTACATCAGATCTAACTACATATGCATCGTTATCAACAAAGGGGATGTTGGGGTTTAACTGCAGCAAGCCAGCTTTGACTCAGTGGCTATCCTGAACTACGACTGCAATGTAACTCTTTTGAGGTGGCGCACACGAGTCCACATATTCACCAATCAATACACCACTATGGATCCGCTCTCGTCTCCCTACGAGAATGCCATCCATAGCACTCACGCTTATCTTACATATTTTAGAGTATCCACTTTCACTTGTCTATGAACTGTACATGCAACCCAGAAGTCCTTTTCCGCGGACACGGCTATTCGAATAGATGATGTTAACCCTGCAGGGGTGTACTTCTTCACACACGCTCTCACCACTTATCGTCGTTTACATGACATGTACTCAGCAACCTTCAAGCGGAAGCCCAGCAAGGGTGTCTGCCACGACCTGACTAACCACGCAAGTCTCTAGTCCAGGTTTATCGCCTATTCGGGTTCCATCCGCAAGGAGGTCCGGACGGGGTGTCGCTCATGGCCCCAAACGATGTGTGCAGGGTTCCCAAGCCCACCATCCGGGTGCCACTTGGTACATCGGGCCACTGTGCCTAGTCTGTCCCAAGCCCACCTGTACCGGGTGCCACTTGGTAGACTACTAACACTACCTACAAATGCTAGAAACTAGTTGCAACTCCTGGACAGAGATTGAGTTGATTAATAAGCCGAGAGGGGTCGAGTTACCGGAACCCAATGTGTGGTAGTAACTATTCATGGATCACAAACACAGAACTCAGTTCCTGAGGACGGTTTCAATGAGACAACCCACCATGTACTCCTACATGGCCTCTCACCGCTACCTTTACCAAATCGTGTTCACACACTTAGCTCACACACAGTAGGACATGTTTACACACCTCCAATTCATCCCCGATGAATCAGACCTGACTCAACTCTAAGCAGTAATGACAAACAAACATGAATGAGTAGGCACATCAGGGCTCAAACAACTCCTACTCATGCTAGTGGGTTTCATCTATTTATTGTGGCAATGACAGGTCATGCAGAGGATAAAGGGGTTCAGCTACCGCAGCAAGTAACAGTTGAATCATTGTTGTCCTAATGTAGTAAAAGAGAGCAGGAGCGAGAGAGTGGGATTGTATCGGAATGAACAAGGGGGTTTTGCTTGCCTGGCATTTCTGAAGATAATATAGTTCTCCATCGGTGTCATCGAACTCATCATCGAACGTCGTCTACTGAGAGGGGACAATCACCGGCAAATGAGAGGGAACACAATCATTGCAATGCACAATATGATGCATGCTCATGACATGGCAAAATGAGTGTGTTTTGGCTAATGCAACTTAGAACAGATTAAATGAAGTTGGTTTGAACCAAGGGTTCAAATTCAAACTCCATATGTGCTTATTTAAATGCCAATTATGCAAATTGCCATATACAGAAACCTTAGATTGTTCAAACATGCATGAAAGTAGCATAATGGATAGCTTGGATTTTTCTGATAATTTTTCATATATAATTTATCTCGTTTGGAGTGACGGTTGAATTTATATGATTTTTAGAAGTTAGCACTATTTTCTGGAATTTCGTGAATAAGAATAAATCCAGAAAAAGGAGTTACTGCGTCAGCACTATGTCAGGGTGACATCAGCATTGACCAAAGTCAAATCTGACTGGTGGGGCCTACTGGTCAGTGACACGGTGCTGGTCAGAGACACTGACATGTGGGACTGGTCAACGGCCACGTCATCAAAGTCAAAGCTGACGCGTGGGTCCAGTCGGGTTGGATTAGTTCCAACTAATTTCGTTAGCTGGCTAATTAAACCGGTGGGGCCCATGTGTAAGTGGGTCAGGAGGGTAATTAGTGGGTGATTAGCCCTAACTAAGTGGCCACGTCAGCGCACCAGCGGTTAGCCACCGGCGACCGAACAGGGTGGCGGAGGCGCTCGGGATTCGCCGTCCGGTGACCGTTCGACTCGCGGTTTGGCCCTACGGGCTGCTGGACGTGCGCTACATCCAACGGAGCATGCGGCTAGGCGAGAGGAGGCCGGAAACGACGACTGCAACGACAGCTTGCGGCGGCCGGAGTTCGGCTTAGCACGGGCGAGGCGCTGCGCTTGGCTGACGGGCGAGCTAAGCGGCGGGGCGGATTGCTGGGAGCTCCAGGAGCACGCTGGTGCCACTGGACTGAGCGGAGGTGCTCAGGAGCGAGGACCCCATCGGCCATGGCGGACGGCGGGCTTCGGTCGTCAGTGAAGTAGGAGCTACGGCGTGAAAACGGAACAACGGAGAGGTGGGTTCGAGGGAGAGGCTTACGGCGGTTGCAACGGTGCAGACGGCGAGCTCGGAGAAGGCCAGGAGTGGTCGGGGCGGCGAGATGGATCTTCGGTGACCAAGGAGGAAGAAGGGGTCGGGGACGGTGAAGCGAGGCACGTCCGCTCGCGTGGCTTGACGGAGACGATGTAGAGGTCAACGGAGGAGCTCCTTGGCACGTCGGGGAGGCGAGGGGAGGACGGTGGCTGCAAGCTTCACGGTGGAGAGCGCTCGGCAGCGTCGGCCATGGCAATCAGAGGAGAGGGAGAGTGCGAGGGGGGAGGAGTGAGGTGTCCAGTGGGGTCGGGGCGTCTCCGTGGCGTGCGAAGGGAGCTCGGGAGCGTGAGGCAGGCAGGCAGGTAGGAGGTGGAGGCCTCGGGCGCGCAGGCGTTGACACGCCTCTGCCTACTGGCAGAGGTTGAAGACAGCGGTGCCCCTAGTGGGCTGGGCCGCCAAGTGGACTGGCCAGGTGGGCTGCCCAGGTGAGTGCCAGATGAAACTCTCTCTCTGTTAAAATTTGTTTCTGTTTTCTATTATTTGCCTCTGTTTTGATTTAGTTTAACACCAAATCATTTTTGTATAATTCTGAAAATATTTTTGGCACTTTTGAAATTATTCCCAACAGCCCTCAACTAGTTTCAGAATTATTAGAGCATTTAAAATATTTATAGGATTTAAATGCCCCAATTCAAATACAATATGAGTTAATTCAATAATCCAAATGTCATGGAAAAATGTGCAACATCTCTGGTTACTGTTACCAGTATTTTCCAAAAATGGTGAACATTTTTGAAGGCCATTTGGGTTTATTGAAAAATATTTTTAGTGAAACCTATTTGAATTGCTTTAGTGCTAGGGCTTGGTCATCCCCACTTCAAAATTTCCTTTGAAATCAAACATGATGCATGGATGCAGATGCAACTAATCACAAACAATTCTGGGGTTGTTACAACTCACCCCCACTAAACAAGAATCTCGTCCCGAGATTCAAGACGTGAGGTAAGAAGATAGAGGGGACACAAAGCCAACACAATCTTCACGATCCAGGTGGCACTTCGTAAGGATGTTGATTCCTTGCATCACGTTGATCTTGACATCCTTGCCTTCGAGATCTTTGTCCAACACGATGACGATAGGAGGAACTCTACAGGAATCGATCTCCTCGAAGATCGAGCACTCAAGATGAACTCATGGAGTGAGACATAGGAACATCTCTTGAGCCGAGACACGAAGCACACATATAGAGGGATGGAGTGGAACAGATGACGAGGGTTCACTAGGTAGACAACAATTCCACACTTAAGACGGTGGTGAACGGTTGTCAACGTAGCAAGGAGTTGAGTTGCCATGATACCATAGCGATGCACCTTAGGGAAGGTGACCCGTAGAAATATCCCCTTAAGTGGCAAAAAGAATTACTTTTGATTCATAGATCATTAAGACTCTTTATACCAACCTAAGGCAATCGTAATTGATTATTTGAAGGAGTTCAAAAAAATGACATACTCGGACTAGAATGGATGATGTGGACTGCCTTGCTGAAGACAACGCAATGGATGATTTTGCTTATCATCGGAAATGGATGGGACCCATGGTAAGTCCACTTTGGAAGATGATCTTGGACAGCAACTGCTGAGAAGGGCAGCCCATGGGGAATTGGCACAATGGCGGTGCAAGCTGGGAACAAAATGCAACTGTTGGGAATGTTCCAACCATCATATCTGCCTGAGATTCAGATCCGATTGGTGATAGGATACTTCAGACTCAGCATGTCTGAAAAGAAAGTTTGCAACACAAATCGACGAAATGACGTTGCGAGATTCTCGGGAGATGGACTATGGTAGTAAGCTCCAAAACATGAGCGGGTTCCGCTACAAACATGTGAACACGTTGTCCCAGACAAGCATGACCACATGGTAGTCTTACAATGAAACACTACCGAGTTCAGGTGGGGAATCATCAACGAGGATATTGAAGTCTTGTGCATGAACTAGTATTTGGACAACAACTCCTTTTCCCTTGAACAAATCAATCAGTGGCTTGGTGTGATAGGAACACATATAGAATGGAGGCGGCCAACCTACCAAACCATAGAGTACTTCGCACATGTGCATGACCAACTTGGGATGATTCCAGAGGAAGAAAAACAATCCTTCTCAGATCCATGGCGGCAACTTACATCAAGTGCACATGAATTAGAGAGTGTCGTTCCTTTCATCCAAGCATATGCTTCATGAACGGGACATGAAGATAGTGCTTATAAAGTTTCCAATACCAGCTGGATGTTCAACACAAATCATGGAGAAGATAACAATGTTGCTGCTGGGCTCAACAACAATTCATCCAGGTTTCCATATAAATGGAATTTCATAATTATGTGAACACGGTGATAGCATTGGTCAAACCCAAAAGATATAATGGTGTATGCTCGGGGAAACAACCACGAGTAAGACACATTATGAACATCATTGGTTCTGATTTGATTTGATGATAGCCCACACTCAAATCAAGATTTTGATAAGATAATAGGTCCAACAACTGATCACAGGGACCAATCGATGAAGATATCATCTTTTTTCAACATACATACAAGATATCCCATAGAAAATGAACTAAGTCGGACAAGTCTTTATCTTCCAACTCTCCAAGTTGTTGTTTAGCTTAACCAACTAGCTCAGGGTATCCAACACGGATTCTTGGAGAAAGGGTGGTTTTGAAAACCAACTTGATCACGAGCTCAACATAGCGGTCAGGTGACAACCTGGTGATACCTCCAAGAAGACATTCGGAGAATCACGAACCACCGATATGTTACCAAGCTCGAGAACAATCTTGCTTTTCAGGGCAAGATGATATGATCGAATAAGCAAGGATTGACACTATCCTAACTCATTGATCGAAAAGTGCACCGGGAATAAGGACTAGGTAGCACAATCATACTTAGGGTGATGATTCAATAATCAACATGCTAAGAATGAGGTTATTGTCCTTTAACTACCAAGCAACGGAGTTGGTAGGAGTATTGATTTCACACATCATGATTCACTTGTCGTCATTCCGGTTGCATAAACACGACACCGAGGAATGAATAATGATGGCGAGAAGTATCACTACGCCAAGAATTAATAAGAGAAGGTGCAATTCTCATGATGTTCCAGACATAAAGTGGGTAATACTTCAGGGTAGAACAGACCAAAAGCTTGATTGCATTTGATGTGCGGAATACAACTACTTTGACCCAATCCTAGAAATGGATGAGGTACTGGAGTTTGTTTCCCCTAGTCATCCTGGAATAGAATGTCTTGACGGACCACAAGAGTAATAGGCATCGATGAATGAATGCACGCATACTCTTGACTATCAATTGATAGACGAGGGTCAGAATAGAACTAAAGAGGGACATACCAAAAGAACCTATAATTTTCTGAGTTGTGGATCCATGGACTAGCATGTCGAACGAGTTCAACATATTTCTTCCAGATAACCCATGCAGAAAGGTAGAACTGGCAGAGTCACAACATAGAATCGAGAACTCATCAAGAGCACACTGGTTGTGATCTTTCGGTTCAACGAGGAACTTCTGCCATAAGTAGTTCATGGTATTGGAAGAAGGAAATACCATAGACCTCGATGACTATCACAAAGGTTACTAATATCCTAAAGGTACGAGCAACACTAACAACATGAAGTAAGTAGGGAAATCTCGGGTTCAGAAACCCAGGAGTAGAATACCTACTACTAAGTGGCATCACGGGATGCTTTCGAGAATGATGGCCAGAATCATCACACTGGGAACACAAAGCATGGATGGATTACTAGGTGATACTCTAAGACACCTAGGGTCATAATACTAGCTCCAACATATATGTCGAGGCAACATAGTACCTCAACTCAGCAATTTAGTGTGGTTAACCTGGCCCAAGGAGACAACGGAAACAGGAGGAAGGGATTTGCAAATGCATCAGACTGTTTAGAAACCTGGGATGACTCGGACAACATAACGGCTGTAAATGCTCAAAAAAAAGATTCAAGACATTCACAAGGATTTACATAGTCACTCAACAACATCATATCAAGGTTCTGGTTCAACTGATAACATCCCAAAGTTTGTAGAAACTGAACTGAGGCCTGGAACCAACAATCCTAAGATTCTACGGATTAGTAACATGTGATCCTTATAGAGAGAAGAGAAAGCCTAATTCCTTAACCCCGTAGGAAAGATAAGATGACTCAGATCAGAAGGGCATAAGGTATAAGGAGTAAAAAGAGCCTTACGTTCCCAACCACAATCAATTCCCTTACATAAGTAAAGAATTTCTAGACTCAACTTCGACCAGTTTGGCTGGGCCGCCAAGTGGACTGCCCAGGTGATTGCGAGGTAAAACTCTCTCTCTCTGTTAAAATTTGTTTCTGTTTTCTATTGTTTGCCTCTGTTTTGATTTAGTTTAACACCAAATCATTTTTATATAATTCTGAAAATATTTTTGGGCACTTTTGAAATTATTCCCAACAGCCCTCAACTAGTTTCAGAATTATTAGAGCATTTAAAATATTTATAGGATTTAAATGCCCCAATTCAAATACAATATGAGTTAATTCAATAATCCAAATGTCATGGAAAAATGTGCAACATCTCTGGTTACTGTTACCAGTATTTTCCAAAAATGGTGAACATTTTTGAAGGCCATTTGGGTTCATTGAAAAATATTTTTAGTTAAACCTATTTGAATTGCTTTAGTGCTAGGGCTTGGTCATCCCCACTTCAAAATTTCCTTTGAAATCAAACATGATGCATGGATGCAGATGCAACTAATTACAAACAATTCTGGTGTTGTGACAGGCGCGCCCGGCGCCCTCCTCGAGCAAGGCTCGGGGGCTCTCTCCTGGAGGGCCATCGACTTTGCTAGGATCACGAGGGAGGCACTCGGGCACCACTTGGAGGCGTGCTTCAACGCACGTTTCCCTCAGGAAGAAGAAAGGCAAGGAGGGCCAAACCCTCGGGAGTTCGTCAGCGAGATCATTCAGGAGCTGCAGGAGTCAAGAGTCATGAGTGGCAGCCGCCGCTTGCCCACCGCAGCTCCCCATCCAGGCGAGGATGGTGGGCTTCGCGTCTGCATCGACATACCAGGTCTCAACCGAGCCGCCTCTCAGGAGCGCCTCTGGCCCTCACGTGTGGGACGCTGCGAAGGTCCACCCCACGGCTATGTTCGCATGCCTTACGGCCTGCCGAACGCGGCTGCTGTGTGTCAGCGCCTCATGAGGAGCATCTTGGAGGCTCAAGCGGTCAGGCATTCCGCAGTCCTGGAGGAGATGGAGATGGTCTGTGAGGAGCCGCCGGCGCCCTCGGAGCCTCCCGAGGCTCCTAGGCCTGGGGGCTCGTGAAGATCGGCTTCCGCAGTGCACGCCGACCGCTACTTCAGCATTCCTTCATCTTCAGCATCATCAGGTGAGATCCTTCGAGTTTCGTTTTCAGCTGGGAGCGCCCCCCAGGGCTGCATCATTCCCAAGCCGCATGGGTCCGTCCCTGCGGCATGTATCCCTTTGGTTCATGCTTTCAGTTTACTTTATTGGGGTCGCCCCTCGGGCTGCATTATCCCCAAGCCACCCGGGCCAGACCCAGTGGCATGTGTTCCTCTCGCGTTTATTCGAGTCGTGCGTTTGACCCATCATGATCGTTATTTGATGCCTGTCCATGGCATCCTTCTTCCTTCATGACGGCCGCTTGCACGTTAAAGGGGGGGGGTACCTGAGCATTGCGACTGATGGGCTCTTACTGGCTCTCCAGCCCTCACCCTCTGGCCTTGTCCACGGCATCTCGACCTGGCATACCAGCGACGGCTGAGCCCGCTCGAGGGCCGGGACCCAAGGACGTAGAGCGCCGACATCTAACCAAATTTGCAGGCACACATTACAAGTAAAGGCCCCGAGCCAGGCGCAACCCGCATTGAGGTAGGGCCTCGTGAGTCCCGCGCTGGCTCACGGGTGCCTAGATACACCTCGTCAGGCCCTACCGTGCCAGCCACATGTTAGGGCGGGGCTGTACACGCATCGAGGGCTCCTCCCGGAGGGGAGCCCCCTCCCATGCACCAGTGGAAGCACCATGCTCCGTGCTGGCTGACGACACTGCCGAGGAGCGGCTATGCCCTTACACATACGGAAGCGCTATGCTCCGCACTGGTGATAAACAACTGAGGGTGGCCCCCGGCCGCATCAACCTCAGGGAGCCCAGAGCTCAATGTCTGGCCTCATCATAATGCCTCCCCTCGGGAGTGCCGCGCGAGGGGGCTGGGCACGGGGGCTACACCTGGGTCACGCTCAGGCGCACGCCACCCAGCCAGGCCCCTCGAGCCTGGTTCGTCGCACGCCTCTCCCCGAGCGGAGCCAAGGTACGAAGGCCGTTTGAACGTCAAGGGGGACTCCTGAGCATCACGACTCACGAGCCTAACTGGTCACGTAGCCCCTCACCCCTTAGTTCCGAAAGGCTAACGGCGGTTGAGGTATGCGCGGGGCCGGGCTCTACCGATGTAGAACGGTAAATTCACCCATACATCTCACGTCCCTACTTGTTGTTCGTGCGTCAAGGGGGACTCCTGAGCATCGCGACTCAGGAGCCAAACTTTTCACGTAGCCCCTCACTCCTTGGTCCCGTCCTGGTTTCCGGTCGGGGCTAACAGCGGCTGAGGTATGCGCGGGGCCGGGCTCTGCCGACGTAGAACACAAGCAAGTAGGAAGGAAAAGCGCAAATCTCAAGGAATTCAAAAGCAAATATTACAGTCCATAGAGTGCTTTGACAACGCCAAACACATGTTTAAACGCCTCCGCTAGGCAGGATGCATGTTGCAGGAACTAAAAGCAGGACGGGAGCCACGAAGGGGTCACTTTCTGGCGGTGCCATCGCTGGTGACGGAGCTGTGCTGGGCGACTTCGCCTCGTGGAGCCTCAGGATTGGCAGCGCCTCGCTTTGGCTTGGTGCTGAAGGCTCGGAACTTCGCCAGCAGAGCCTCCGCTTGACCCTTCACGGCCTCAGCAGCGATAACGGCAAGCTCGCCGCTCACGGGCTCCAGCAGGCTGTCAAGGTCAACGTCGGGGTCGCAAAGGTAGACGTGGGTGAAGACGCACGTCAGCACTGCAGAAGAAAGGACACGCGCCTCGGCATCGGCCGTGGCGCCGAGGCCAAGGGCGACATCTTCAAGGGCGCGGACTAGGAAGGGAAGCAGCTTGGCGGGGCCGTCCTTGGCACTGGCCAGCGGGCTTTCCAGGCCGCTGTCATAAAGCGACTTCAGCAAGGTGCGAGCCTTCACCTCCAGCTTCGCAAAGGCCACGCGGTCCTCGGCGAGGACCCACGCCTTCCCATCCAGCTCGATCCTCTTCGCCTCCAACGCCTGCTCCAGCGCACCCAAGCGGCCATGGCGTTCATCAAGTTTGGCATCTCGGTCCTTGGCGGCAGCCTCGCGAGCCTTCATGTCTTCCTCCTTCTCCTGGCGGACACGGGCCTCCTTGGCAAGCTAGTCGTGCAGGCCTTGCAGCTCACTCTCCAGCGCCTCGCAGTGACCTCGGACATCTGCTACCTCACCCAAGGCAGCGTCACGAGCGGCCTTCGCCTCAAGGATGGCCTGCTTCTCCTCATCGCAAGCTGTCGCAACCTGAGCCAGCGCCGCTCGAACTGAAGCATCAGAGCGGACCCAACCAGAGGCCAGCTCCAGGCGCCCGACCATCGAGCGAGGGTCGGTGCGCAGAAGATCTTTCCGCAGCCGGTCCAGCTCAGCAGCAGCACGATCCAGGACAGTAGAAGGAGTCGGAGAGATGGAAGTTGGCAGAGTAGGGGGAGAAGACGGCAGCGTAATCACAGCACCATGAGTCGGGACCTTCTGCGTCCCGACGACCGCGGCAGTGGCGTCAGGCAAGGACACCTCGGGAGTCGCTTGGGCCATGGGGGCTGAGCTCTCCCCAGCTAGCCCCGGCAGGCCTCGCGAGGATGACCGGGCAGGAGAGTCCCGCGTCTTGCCGCCGCCTTCTCCCGCGGATGGAGGTGCTGCCCCGAACGAAACCTCAGGAGCCCCCTTCAGCATTTTCGCCGCAGGCACTGGCCTAGCCAAGGAATATGAATGTCAAGCCTCAACAACGAAGCAAGAAGCAAAACCAGAATCAAGCACTTACTGGTCATCACTGGCGGGCTCAAGCAACCTCCGGCCGAACTTGAAGCCCGAGAGCCGGCTGCTGGGATCAACCTCAAGAGGCTCGGGAGCAGGAGGCGCGTCTGTAGATCGCCTCGGAGCCGGAGCAGACCCGCGGGGAACCAGCCCTGTCATATCCTTCTTCGGGATCAGGGGCGAGCTCTCGCCACCTCGCTCGTCGCCATCCTCGTCATCATCCTGCATGAGGCGGGAGCGCGGGACCTGCGCCGAGGGACGGGTGCCCTCGACTCCCCGTCGATCGCCTCGGAATCGGGCTCCTCTTCCTGCTCCTCTTCTTCCTCCTCTCTGCTGGAGTCGCCGGAGGATACGTTCACCATCGCCAGGGCCGCCAGGTCCTCGGGAACTTCCGCGGGCACAGGCCCGTCCCCGTCGAAAGCGGGCATGGAGTTCACCACCAGCTCCCAATCCTCCCGAAGGAACAGGGGCACATGAGCACCCTCCAGTCTCGCCACGTCTCCCCCAACCAAGGATTGGAGGACCGTGGCCATATCTTCGTCAGTCAGGACTTCGGGGTTCGGGCGAAGGGCGGCATCGGTCTCCCCGAGCCTCCACAGCGGGAGCGAATATTCCCGAAGCGGAGCCACCCGGTGCTCCAGGAACTCCCTCAGGAGCGACGCCTCGGTCAGCTTCGCCGTCGCCATGTTACCCGGCCACAGGTCCGCGTCCATCCTCTCAAGCAATGGCTTCACGCGGGGATCAACGAGCTCCGCACGGGACCAAGAATCAACAGACTTGGGCTGCCCCGTGGGCAGAATCAGCCGGGGATGGATGCGCCCAGCATCCACCATGACCCACTTGCTCCTGAAGCCTTCAATCCTCTTCCCGGGCTTAGAGATGGCATTGGAGCTGCCATACGCGACAAAGCTTGCGCACGCGGTAATGGGGCCGTGAGAGACCCGGAAGTAAAAGTAATGGCGCGGCAAGGCCACCGAGGGCCTTACCCCGACATGAGCCTCACAATAGTAGGCGAAAATCGCCAGGAGAAGAACAGAGTTGGGATGGAGATGCAGAGGTAGCAGGTTGTAATGGTGGAGAATAGAGAGGAAGAACTCGGAAAAGGGGGGCACTAGACCGGCGGTGATGGCGCTCACGAAGAGCGGGTAGAAGGTGTTTCCTTCGTCCTCAGGAAGGGCGGAACCAACCTTAAGCACGGCCGCCCCGTCGTTGCCTTGCGCCGCCATCATCTGGCGCGTCAGGGCAAGGTTCTGCCCCGACACATTCGGAGGATCCAGAGCGGGCGAGTACCATGCTCCGGCCGGGGTCTGGCGAGGCGCCATGCCTTTCTAGGATGCAGAGTTGGAATAGATCTGCGGATTTCGGAAGCAAGAAGAATAGGAGCGAGAAAGGGGATCTGGTCAATGACTGGAGAAGGTAAAGAAGGTAAGCCTAGATGGGTACCGCTCTTTTGTCAACTCGTGAAGTTGCCGAGGCGTCGTGGGGGAGCCAAGACGCCCATGTCCAATCAACAGCCACGCGGCGCCCAAGGCCGCAGGCTATTAGGGCCCACGGCGCTTCGCACTTGCCCCTTCGCTTCTCTGCTAGGCCAAGTCTAGGCGCGCCTTGGGCCCGGGGGCTACTGTCGGCATTCTGGGAATGGGGGTACCCAGACTTGCCTGCCTGCGGCCTGCGGCGTGGCTCAAGGAGTGGCCCAGTACGACCCATCTTCATCAACACATGCTCAAGACCCTCGCGAGGGGCCAAGCCTTGTGGGGCGGACGACAGGAAGCTTCCTCGGACACAGCCTCGTCAGGCTGGCTCGCGAGGAGGTGGAGAGATCAAGGCGGGGTACCTCACTAGGTGCCCATGATGCAAGCCATGACGACCAAGGCCAGGCGGGCGCCAGGCGGGCGCCGGCCTGTGCAGAGTCCTTGTTTCCTCTTTCGTGCAAAGGGGGCAAGCGCAGGCAAGAGTATCAAGCAAAGGCAGCCATTTCGGTGCTACAAGGCCAAGACCAGCAGGATGGCAGAACGGAGGTCATCGTGGAGCCCAGGCCGGCGTCATCGTTAGGGTCTTTGGCAGGCGAGGACCGACTTTAGTCAGGATAAGTGTACTAGATGTTCCCCTTCAAAATGGCCAATTTTTGGCGCCCTTCCGGCTCAATATTTGGGGAGAGGCCCAGGGCCTCCGCCTATAAATAGGAGTAGCCACCCACAAGGTAGAGAGATCCGCATCTGGAGACGGAGGAGACTAGAAGCATCTGATACAGAGAGAGAGAGAGAGAGAGAGAGAGAGGCGACTGAACTCCCCCTAGCAGTTCATTGCTCTAGCCAAGAACAGACCCTCGCGTGGCTGTTCTTCCCTTGTAATATTCATCATCAACCCCAGAGGCAATCCACCACACCGCACACTAGAGTAGGGTATTACACCACAATGGTGGCCTGAACCAGTATAAACCTCGTGTCCTCTGGGTTGTTCTTCATGTAGTTTAGATTCTTGCGAGGCGACGAGACACGGGTAGGAAGCAGGTGTGATCTCCGCGTGCACCCCAGAGTTCGAACCTTGAGGGTCTGCCGGAACCCGAAATCCGACAGTTTCCTTAGTATTACCTCGACCCCCTTTAACAGTACGGTTTCCTATGACTCATGAAAGATAAAATGAAACTACAAAAACAAAAGTCTTCACGCCTCATAATCCTCGCATGAAAATCCAAGTCTTCAAGGTCACACAAATTTCTTCACTTTCAAAATCTTCAGGAGAACAAAAGTCTTCAGCTGAAGACATACATTTTTAGGTGTCGACTTTACAGTAAATATCAAACTCCTTATCGACTTATAGAGCATGTGTACACTCACAAACATATTAGTCCCTTAACATATAAGTCTTCAATACACCAAAATCATTAAGGGGCACTAGATGCACTTACAATACACTCTGCTCTCTTCCAATAATGTTTGGCACTTGTATTCGACCTAAGTTAGTGTGCCATCGTATCTCGTACTACTCCCTCCGTCTAGGTGTATAAGTCATGTTAGAAGGTGCAGCGGGACCAAGGTGCAAGCAAATTGGAGGAGAATGAGAAATTTAACCGGTCCTTCCTCCAATCAAAGCCCTGATTTCTGTCTCTAAACGCAACAATTAAGCACAACAATTAAGAGATGTCGTTTTAGCTACCATGCAAGGCCGCGTATTAACTCGCTTGCAAGCTGGCTTTGATTCCTTGACTTATCAACGCGTAGTTGCACTCCATGCATTGGGTTTCCAGGGGAGATAACAAGGCAGAGTAAGTAACAATGCTCACTAGCAAGAAGGCTAGGAGGGGATTGAGATGGGAAGTTAATGGACGACGCCTAAACATTTTGGGAATATATGATTTTCGTAAGATGACTTAACTCCTAGACGGAGGGAGTACTACTCTACTCCTCAGTCCAGGTTTGATGGAACATTCATCACCTCTTCTCTTCTTGTACGTGCTCCATTTATCTCACTTCCTATGGCTTACCACTCGCATGATATTCCTATTCTATGAACATGTGTGCGTGTGTGTGTGTTTTAACAACATGTGTGTTAGAGAGAAAGACACATCGACCTACTCCTACAGAGAGATGGTGTGTAGTGTACTATTTAGCCACGAGAGTCGGTGCATCCTCTCGTTTCCGGGCGTCCACCGGGTCAGCTGCCACGCCTGCTCCTGACCAGCCTAGCCCACCCAAAGCCCCTCCATCGCCCGCGCACGCTTCTCGCCCGAAATGATCAACGCAGCTCCAGAGAATCGGTGCCGCATTCATGCCCTAACAGAGTGGATGCGACCTCTCACTAGTGCATGCGTTGAAGAAAGCGGATTCAAGAGTGATGGTTGCTTCATCCGTCCAACTTACTGCTGGGTCTATGTGATTTGACGTCTCATTGGTCATTATTACTAAGGTGGTACGACTGCTGGATGTCCCACATTTTGGCGAAAGGAGTTAGATTAAAATTTTATCCATACTTACAACAAAGGAGTGCGAAAGCAGTGAAAACACGCAAGCTCAGTGATTACATGCCCCACCTCACACTCTCACCATATTTTCTGGACACCGTGCGACACCTAACTCTTTACATAGTAGTATAGTACGTACTGTAATTTCTCAGCGAGATAAATTTGTACAATGCTATGAAGCTTCCAGCTTCTGTTTCATGTATCTTGCATCCAAGGTTGCCCCGTTGCAACATTTCATCAAATACAAAGGAGACTAACATGCACGCTTGCATCTCAATGATTGAGAGATCATAGCCAATATGTACTCCCTCCGTTCCAAAGTAAGTGTCTCAGCTTTATGCAAACTTTAGTACAAAGTTGTACTACTACTAAAGTTGACACTTATTTTGGAACAGAGACATCTAAAGAAAAAAAGAACCATGCAGTCCCTAGCCCTTGAACCCTAAACCCTAACCCGGCTTTAATTTGCTGGCGACGTTGAACCTTCCGAAGAAATGAAGTTTGCAACCCTTTGACCATCGGATCATTTTGTGCAGTTTCACTAAAATCGAGATGAGCATCCCTGTGGAAAAGAAATTGAAGAAGTGTGATTAGAATAAGATTACTGGGACTAGTTGATGAGACATAAACTCAACTCAAATACAGTAGAAGCCAGTAGAGGTACGTGCGGGGAAAGAAGTAGAGAAATATCCACATGGAGCAATGTGGGCAGCTGGGGCATTGGTGCAAGCTGGCTGTAAAGGAAGATGTACTTGAGGGATGTCGGGACGTACCTAAACCTAGAGGAGGGCGGTGGGGGGTGTCAACTGCCCAAGTCGCGGCAGTGAGCAAGGGACGAAGGCAACCGCACCGGCTTTGTGAGAGAGAACGGCCAGGACCCTTCATCGGGACGTGCCGACTATGGGTTTTCACCGACGGCGGCGGCGACCGCATCTAGAAAAAGCATCGACCCTTTCCCCCGGGGGACGTGATCCGCCCGGATGTTAGAGACATGGCCACAGTCGTTTTGTGCGAGAGATTGTGAAGAGAGCAACCCTAGCAAGCAACCATGTAGGCTCATCCTGGCTATGTATATAGTGGAGCACTTTATTTTTCTCTCTGGCACCATTCATGCATGGTTCCCAACCCTCCATTATTTATAAGTGAGTAACTACTACTAGAGGCATCAAATTATCACGTGGGCTGCACCATCGTACAGAAATGAGCTCCACAGTGTCACGTGTGTGGTTGGGGAAGACGAAAAGAGTGCTACGGAGTACTAGTACTACGTGCCTGGATGCGTGCACCTCTTCTCTTCGAGCATGGTTATTAAAAGTATAGCCCACTACTCTACCACGTGTTTATTATATGGACAAAGAGTATAGGAAGTACTAATGACTAATAAGCCGTCAAATCACGAGGCCCACCTTTCTCTATGTTTGACTAAGGAAGCAACCATCTTTTCACTCCTCTTTGAATATCCAACCGCTGCTAGCTCCGCAAATAAATAAAAATCCGATTCTACCTTTGTAGCATGGTTAATAACATAGCATGCCAATCACACCGTAGAAATATCATTCACTGATACAGTAGGGATGGCTCTAAGGCTGGTGATTTTTTTTACTTTGTCTCTTTCTCTTTTTGTCTCATTTACTAATTTTACATAGGAGCACATGTAGAGGATGGCTATTCCTTTTGATGGGACTTCTTCATGGGGTTTAAGACTAAGAAGCTCCAAATTATCTTCGTTGCCCACCACTCTGAATTGTGCCATCTATGATAGTACTCCCATTGCAACAACCAGGTCCACTATGTCTAGCACGTCCTGTAAGAAGAGACTGTCACACAAAACATACATCTTGTTGCCTTCTTCCTCATACAGTATGTACCACTGGTACGTACTACTAGGACTACTACTACTCGTTCTCCTATAATCTTTGTGTTTGGCTCTTCGCCTCTTGGGGAAGTCGAGCAATAATGGTACTACAGTATACGTTCTAGCTATCTGAGAACGAAGGAATTGCTGCACATCCACCACGTAGGCGAGGGTCGAGGGGCGAGGGAGAGTGTGTACTAGTACATCTATTTCAATATGGACTACATATAGAGCAAAATGAGTGAATCTACACTCTAAAATACGTCTATATACATCAGTGTCTGGAGTATGTACTAGTAGTTCATATTGAAATCTACTACTCCCTCCGTCCCATAATACTAGTGTCAAAAACATTCTTATATTATGGGACAGAGGGAATAAAACTAGATACATCCGTATCTAGACAAATTTAAGACAAACATTTTGGGACGGAGGTAGTATATTTCAAACAATACGATAATCTCTCTAAACAAGGTAGGGACAAGGAGTAATGGAGGGAGTAGTAAAATTTTCTCCTCGTCCCGCAAGCCACCACGCGCATGGGCGAGGGAGCGAGCGTAGGCGTCGTAAGCAAGCTTCTCCTCGTCCTGCGATTCTGTGAGCCACCGCGCCCATGGGCGGGGGAGACGGCGTACTAAGCAAGCTTCTCCTCATTCTGCGAGTTGATGGTACACATCAAAAGTAATACGTAAATGGCATCTCCAGTGTATAGAGCCTTGCCTCTAAGGTAGGCCCCACATGGTTTGCCTCTTTTTTACATAATGCCTCAAGTCGCAATTTGTTTGTTCACCCGTGGTACACGATCCTCCATCAAGTGGACAACCAGCTCACGTGTCAAATTACCACGTGGGTTGCCTTTTCGTACAGAATGAGATCCACCGTGTACCCACGTGGGTGTGGTTGGGAAAGAGACGGGAGTAGGTGCGCATGCAGTGCGTTCACCTCTTCTCTTCGTGCACGTCCCCCACCTACGTGGGTGTGTGTCAGAGAGATACAAATCTATATAGATGGCGTGCATTCGTGAGTGTTTTTTGTTGGGGGTGATTTCGTGAATGTATTTGTGGGAATATGTGTCGATGATATTTGAAATAAAAATTTGACACATGCAATGTGTGTGAAATAGAGGCCTATCTATATCATGTATAGAGGGGCAAATCCAGAGAAGAGAGGGAGGGGTCATAGATATCGATAGAGTCGAAGAAAGGATCGAGTGGGTGGGTGCGAGATTGATGAAGAGGGTCATCGAAATTGTGTGTGTGGAATTCAAAGATACAGGGAGACTGACCTACTGGAACGTCAGAGGGCACAGGGCAGGTTTCTATGTGGCAGGGAGACATGACTAGAGCGCTCGATGTATCGCTGTGGGGGGAGAGGGAGGCAGAGACCTAACTAGAGAAGTAGATCGACTCGTATATGTGTTGAGAAGGAGAGACCCAGGTATGTCATGAGGTTGATCGGTCGACATCCATACATAAGTGAAGGACGGGAAATAGGTTGACACAGAGACAGGGA